>NC_071097.1:5368572-5668572 GCF_027358695.1 Spea bombifrons
AAATGCTGGTACCTAGGCATGATGGGACTATGCTCGCTGTGATTGCTGTTAGCAATCACACTCCTATCATGCCAAGTCAGCCAGTACATGCTGGTACAGGGTGGCTGTAAGTGATGTGCAGACCCCATACTGCTGGCAGCATCAATACACAAGGGGGGCAGCTGGCCAGGTTTCAGCATGTACTGGCTGACTTGGCATGATAGGAGTGTGATTGCTAACAGCAATCACAGTCCCATCATGCCTAGGTTCCAGCACTTACACATCCATGCTATCACACACACACACACACACACACACACACTCATTTATTCATATAATCACTCATTCACAGATTCATTCCCTCAATCACACACACTCATTCAAACACCCTCCCCACCTCCTTACCTGCAAGGCACCTCCTCGATGCCGCTTACAGACTTCAGCAGGGGGCGCGGCCTCCCTCTGCCTTCTCTGCTAAAGCACAGAGGAAGTAGGATGTCACGTGAACTCCGCTTCCTCTGTGTGCCAGAAGACCCTCCCACAAGTAAGTAGCAGGGCTTGAGGTGCGGCTCGCGTAAGATCGGTTGCCCTGACTGCCGATCTTACGCGGGCCGCACCTCGAGGTCTCGCGGGCCGCATTTGGCCCGCGGGCCGCATGTTGGACGCCCCTGCAATAGAGTGTGAGACTGGTAAACTGGTCATTGCTCAACAGAGCAGGCGACAGCGAAGATGTGCAAAGCCCTGCGCAATGTATATCTGAGCCAACTATTGTGTTTGGGGTACATTGGAGCTTTTATACTCCTCTGTATCATATTATTAATACGCAAAAAGAGAGAAGACTCTGAGAGACATCAACATGGATCCGGACACCATCTGCACCTTGTGCATTCTCTGGTGAACATCAACAACTCCATGTTCCAGATGAAGATGGAACACAGACGGTCTATGTCTTGTCTTGTGGATAGAGTCTCAAATCTGGAAGAACATCTAAATCCAGAACGTGATTACAGCCGGAGGTATGAAAACCAGTCACCGAGACACCTGAGAGAGCATTGTGCGACCACCCCGAGAAGCTATCAGGTGTCACCAGATCGCATATCATGGAATTATTTCAACCTGGCTGAGGAAAAGGACTATGGCCTGTCTCAGGAGAAAAAAGAGCTCCAGGCAGTTATCAACAGCCTTCGCAGGCAGAATGAAGAATTGATAGAGCGCCTAGAAGACATGAGCAAAAAAGTCACTTTTCTTCAAGAACTAAAGAATTCCAAAGACTTACAGACTGAAGACCTGGAAAAGAGACTTTATGCCATGGAGATGTCCGCATCTGAACATCTTGATGCTGCTGAAGACCTCACGATTGAACTGTTCAAAGCTGAATACGCCAATGAGGACCTCATTGAGGACAACATTGAGTTACACCAACAGCTATCTGCTGAGAAACAGGACAGGGAGAATGTGGCCAAATACCTTGAGAAGCTTGAAGATGCTGTTGGAGCAATGAAAGCCTCTCTTCTAAGAGATGAACAGCTGAGCAATCCAGTTAGCACTCAACTTCGTGTGAAGATGGAGCAACTGCTCTCCGAAACACAAGGCTTCAGGTCCACACAAATCCCAATAACTGATGACCCTTCATGTTGTACGTGGCCCTCACCACCAAGCAGGCTGCTCTCTAGGGAACCATCACCCAGCCCTTAGATTCTTGCCTGGCCACGGCAATGGAGCAACCTCTGAGATCTCTTCAATGTTCTTAACCGTCTTCAGGAGGATGCTCCCTTGGTCACCAGTTGCCAATCAAAGAACATCACAAGTTTCCATCTGTACTGTGATTTCTTCCATTGATCTCGAATCACAAATTCCCAACCATTAATCAATTTGGCAATAAAATTTAACATCTAGTATGGATCATACCATTTATTATACAGAAAATGGGGGGGGGTCATAAATTTGAAGTGAAACCTTCTACAAAGAGAAGGGTAACAGTACAATGATGCAAATTATGAGAACACAAAGTTAATATGGTGGCTCCCATGGTATACACATAATACAGGGTTCTAATACATATACATGCACATTGTACAGCGCTGCAGAATGTGATGGCGCTATAAACATCATTACATAGGTATATTTACTGATTTATATCCATACCTGGGAACTTCCTGCTGTAGAGTACCAGGCGCTCTCCTCCTTCTGGTAGTGATGGCATCATGGGGGAGGGGGTATCTGTGCATAGGCATAAGTGGGCGGGAAGTAGGAGGGGAAATGGGGACCCTGGCCAGGAGGAAAAATCCTGAGAAACTATCCAGTCAAACAAATAAATCCTACCATCAAAATGTAACTCTTATTAGTAAGTGTAACGTATGAGATCAATACAAATTATCTAAACAGTGTCAGTGAGCGCTCAACATAGAGACTCCTAACGACAGACGCTATGTATTCCTATTCACCCTATCGCTCCTCCCTACATCCCAGACCGCCTACATCTAATAAAGTTACTCTCCCATAGTGACATTCTCCGTATCAGATGATGTAGACAGTGCCCTAATCCCTCAGTCTGTCTCGCCTACAAACATCCTAGGACTGCCTGCATCAAAGAGAAAAAAGAAAAATAAATGCAGCATATTGCATCATTCCATCCAGGAGTGGGGCTCCCCACTTCTGCATCACATATCAAAAGAAGTACCAACGCTTATCATCGCGTGGCTGATAATGCCCCCAAACAGAGCATCAATAGCCCGTACCTGATGATATTTTAAATGACAGATCAGTCAGGAAATCATGATGGTTTATGTCCTGCCCCAACTCATGTATTCAACTTCCTCACAGAGTCATTATGTACCAATTTCATAATAATGATATACTTGCACTAGATCTTTGTGTATAGTTACAGGTAAAATGTATATATCCCATTTGGCACATATAGATGTACCGCAACCACGGAGACCCCCCAAAAGGAAACCAGGAGCCATAATTATTAATACGGGGGGGAAAAAATAAATAAAAATTACCGTATTTGCTCGATTATAAGACGACCCCGATTATAAGACGACCCCCCAAAATCAAAATATTAATTTAGGAAAAAAACAAAAAGCCTGAATATAAGACGACCCTGTAGGAAAAAAAGTTTTACCAGTAAATATTAATTCATGTAAATATATTTTTTAAATTTCCTTTTATTTGCCAACCTGCCCCCCCCAGTTATGCCACTCTGCCCCCAGAAATGCTTTATACCCCCCTATTTGCCACTCTGCCCCATGATATGCCTTATACCCCTATATGCCACTCTGGCATATAGGGGGTTAAAAGGCATATCATGGGGCTGAGTGGCATATAGGGGGTTAAAATGCATTTCTGGAGGTATATATGCATATCATGGGGCTGAGTGGCATATAGGGGGTTAAAATGCATTTCTGGAGGTCCAGAAATGCATTTTAACCCCCTATATGCCACTCAGCCCCATGATATGCCTTTTAACCCAGCATGTACTGGCTGCCTTGGCTTGATAGGAGTGTGATTGCTGCTAACAGCAATCACACTCCTATCAAGCCAAGGCAGCCAGTACATGCTGGAACCTGGGGATGATAGTAGTGGGATTACAGCCTCCCTATGCCATGCTACAACCCCCACCCCCCTTACACATCCATGCTATCACACACAAACACACATTCACAAACATTTAAATACTCATTCATTCCATTAATCACACATACTTCACACATTAATCACACATACTTGCCCAAAAACCCTCCCCCACCCCCTTACCTGAACTGCAGATCTCTCACTCGAAAACTTCTGCAGGGGACCGGCTGTACGAACAACTGCTCTGGCCCCGCCCCCAGAGGAGGGAGGGGGAGATAGAGTTCTGTGAGGAAGCTACAAGCTTCCTGTCCTCCTGCTTCTAACGGAAGAGACGCTGCTCGCGACCGGTAAGCAGCATGGCCCCAGCCATTTTTTTGGGGTCTGATTAGAAGACGACCCCGATTATAAGACGAGGGGTATTTTTCAGAGCATTTGCTCTGGAAAAAACCTCGTCTTATAATCGAGCAAATACGGTAATATGTTTATCACATATTACCACAAAATTGGATGTGTATATTTATATTATTCAATGAATGGAGCAAACGAAAACCCCTCATTCAGCCCTTTGGGGGAGAGGGTCTGTAACTACCAAAAACACTCACTCCTTAGTAATTTCACATTAATATCGCTTTTTCTTGGTGATTGTTTGATCTTTTCAATAGCTACGATGCTTTTCATGACGGGAGACTGGGGTGTCCCTCGTATCTCTAACCGAATCGAGCACTCTTATCCCGAGTTCTCTAAAAGTTTTCCCAATGTATTTTTTCCCACAAGCTCAATCGGTCATGTATATAACACCTACCCTACGCCAATCTATGAAGGACCTGATTCCAAAAGTTTTTAAACCCGTCGTGTCTTTAAAACAGTGAGTTGGCTTAATATATTGGCAGACTCTACATCTCCCGCGTTTATACATGCCCTCAGGCTTATTTCTAAGCCAAATCGAGGAATTAGGAGCCCAAGACTCTTAGACTGCATTAAAAAAACAGTTATTAATCTTATCTTAATGGGTATGTTCTAACCCTGAGAAGCTGCCCATTCACCCAGAGATTCTGAGTCTGGGGTACAAACCCTGAGAATCTGCCCATTCACCTCAAGATTCTCAGACTTGGCTAAAACCAATAATAATCTTCTCATTCACCCAAAGACCCTGAGACTGGGAAACAACTGCGAGACTCTGCCCATTCACCCCGTAACTCTGAGACTGGGGAACATCCGTGAGAATCTGCCCATTCACCCCGAAACTCTGAGACTGGGGAACATCCGTGAGAATCTGCCCATTCACTCTGAGAATCTAAGACGGATTCAAAACAGAAACCTGCCCATTTCCCACCAGAGTCTGAGACCTGGGCAAAAACCCTTAGAATCTGCACATTCACCCTGAGACTGGGATAAAAACCCTGAGAATCTGCCCATTTCACTCCAATACGCTTAGACTGTTGTCAAAAACCTCTAGAATCTGCCCATTCACCCCGAGACTGACACTGGAGTATAAAACCCAGACACTCTGCCCATTTAGAACACCCTTAGAATCTGCCCTTTCACCCCGAGACTGACACTGGGGTATAAAACCCAGACACTCTGCCCATTAAGAACACCCTTAGAATCTGCCCTTTCACTCTTAGATTCAGAGTATGGGGTTAAAATCCGGAGAAACTGCCCATTAAACCCGATACCCTGAGAGGTGGGTAAAAACCTTCAGAATCATCATATTCACCCCAAGACCCTGATACTTGTGTAAATAACCTGAAGTAACAATCCTGAGAATCTTCCCATTTACTTCAAAACCTTAAAGCAACCAGAGAGGAGAATGGGACATCAGAAGTGGAGAGGGGGGCCACGAGGTATGCGATGTTTCCATAAATGATTTATGTATGTAGTTATGTAGGTTAGTATGTCTTATTCAGTTGATCTATACATGCAAGTGCTGTTTTATGTGTTGTTTATTTGATCTATACCTATTTTGTGGTGCAGCAGCGGAGGGAGTGATTGCATGCTAGGGAGCTTGTTCCCTCCTGCCATCTGCCTATGCCCTGCCCCCTACCTGCCTGTTCCTTGCCACAATCTTTTGCCACCTGTTTGATAAATGAACCGTTGGCTGTTACCTATCTATTCACCCCCCCCTAGTCTGCTGCCTGTTACTTCACCAGTATGTTGCTGCCTGGTTTTACCTCCTTCAGTCTAATGCCGCTGTTCGCTACCTTTCCCAGTCCGATACTGCCTGCCTCTTCCCCCTCCCAGTCTGTTGCTACCTGCCTCTTCTCTCTGTTTCATTCTGCTGCCTTCTTGTTCCCTTCCAAGTAGGCCACTTGCCTATTCTTTCCTGCCTGCCCCTGATGGAGCTTTCTATCTCACCCCTAGTTTGCTGTCTGCCAGTCCACTTCTGCCTGCGTTTTGTCTGTTGCTGACTTCCTGCCTCCCCCAGTTACTATCTGCCTATTAATTTCTGCATGTTTCCCCTCATTCTGCTGCTTGCCTATTCCTTCCTACATGTTCCCCCAATCTGCTGGATGCCTGCCACTTCCCAGTCTCTTGTCTGCCTATTACCCCAGTTTTCTGCTGCATGCCTGTTCCCACCTAGTAAGTTATTACATGCCTTCTGCCCTCTAGTATGGTGCCTCCTGCCAACCATCCCCTTGGTCCATTGCTCCTGCCTACTCCCCCAGTCTTTCGCCACTTGGCTGCACCCCTCTGCTGCCTCTTCCTCCTTCTCCCAGTCTGCTCCTGCCTGCCTTCCCCTTCTTCACCTACCTGCCTAATCTTTGATGCATTTTCCCCAAAACTGCTGCCTGCCACCTCCAGTTTGTTGCATACATATTTCCTCATTTCTTTTCCCCTGCTGACTGACTGATCCCCCTTTCAGTCTGCCTGTCACATCAGTCTGATCCTGCTAGCCTGTTCCCCTGCTGTCTGCTGCTGCCCCCCCAAGACTGCTGCCAACGGTTGATTCCTGCCCTCCCAGGTTGTTGCATACATGTTCCCACCTTCCTGTTCTCCACTTATTCTGTTGCTGCCACCTTCCTCCCCCTTTTGTTGCCTGCCTGTTCCTGCCTTACTTTTTCCCTCCTAGTCTGTTATCTGCCAGTTACTCCAGCCTGCTGCCAATTATTCACACACACACTCTGCTGCCACCTGTCTGTTACTTCCCGCAATCTTTTGCCACCTGCCTAAATAACCCATTGGCTGTTATCTACCTATTCACCTTCTCCAGTCATCTGCTGTCTGGGTTTACCTTCTTCAGTCTAATGCCACTTTCCTCTACCCTTCCCAGTCTGATGCCACCTGCCTGTTCCCCTTTCCCAGTATGCTACTGCCTGCCTAACACCCCCTGTATGTTGCTGTCTGGCTGTGTTCCTCCTCAGTCTAATGCCACTTTTCTCTGGCTCTCCCAGTCTGATGCCAACTGTCTGTTCTCTTCCTAGCCTGCTACAGAATGCCTAATCCCCTTCCAGTCTGTTGCCTCCTGGCTGTACCTCCCTCGGTCAAGTGTCACTTTCTTGTACCCTTTCCAGTCTGATCCCCTTCTACCCACCTTCTGCTGCTACCTCCTGCCTCTCCTACATAGCAGTCTGCTGCTGCCTGCTTTTTTCCACCCAGTTCTCCTGCCCATTCTACTGTCGCCTGCCTGTTTAACCCCATCACTCTGAAACAGACTGCCTGTTTACTGACTTGTGTGTTGGCAGCCTCTTCCTTTGTGCCTGGTCCACCCCTATTTTGCTGCCTGCTTATTCCTGCCTGTTCACCTTCTAGTAGCGGGCAGCCTGTCTATTTCTCTTCTTAGTGTACTGCCACCTGCTTGCCCCCACCCCTTGCAGTCAGTTGCTGCCTGCCTTTCCCCTTGTTTGTTCCTTTGTCTGCTTATACCTGCCAGATTCTGCCTACTAGTCTGCTGACACCTGCCTGTCCCTGCCCCTCAGTCTGCTGTCGCCTGCCTTCCCCTCATTATCTCTCAGAGTTTGTAAGTATATTTAGCCTTAACATTCACCTTATTACCTCCCAAAGCAGCATGCGTGAGGCGGGTAGTCTTTCCTTTTGTGGAAGCACCGATCTCCAAGAAAGGGTACGGGAGTAACTGCGAAAACCTCCAAAGCTAGACTTCAGGTATTCAAGCTCTGAGTCTGCAGACACATCCAAGCGGGACTCTTTCTGCCATTGAGATGGGTGTCAGAACCCTTAGTACAGGTGAAGCTCCATCACAACCTCAGACGTGTCTAAGGAGTAAAATGAATGTTGCAGCAGTTATCAGTGTTTGTCACTGAGACATCATCTTGTATCCTATTTTGTCTTAGGTTATGATTCAGTCTATAAATTGGCAAAATACAAATTTATTTTCACAATACCAATACCAAAAAAACAGGTTAACTCTTTGCTGGATTTTGCAAACAGTACAACGCCAATTGTATTAGAAACTGCTCCCTGATTACTTGCTCATTAATAGATTGTAAACTCAGTTGACCGGGGCACTACTCACCAGTTGTTTCTCGATGTCATCTTGTTATGTTATATACTAATTGTTATGTCATATCTACCATTTGTACAGCGATGCGGAATCTGATATATAAAACAAAACAATACAGGATAATAATAGTAATAATAATAATAGTATTGTACAATTAACAAGAGGTCATCCCTTCAGACTTGAGAAAAAATAAACTTTACCTAAAGCAGCAAAAAGGCTTCTTTACAGTAAGAACTACCTACAAGGATTGTGCTATCTAACGTAACTAGGGCTGCAACTGGCGGTTATTTTCATTATTTTTATCTTTTCGATTAATCGGATGAAAAATAATATGCACATAATGTTGTAACATTATCGAGTAACCGACAGCGTGCGCGGTTAAAGCGGAAGGCGTTTGTGTGGCGTCTCAATAAAAGCGCGGCCATTTTTACCCGGGGAAGAGCGCTATCAGTATGGCCTGACGGGAGTTAACATCATCCCAACAAACCGGAAGTATGGCTGACGGGCTCAGCTGCCGCTTAAGGCTCTTTGGTATCGGGGAGCGGAAGCTGCTGGTTGGTGTGAATGGCAGTTATGGAAGGGTCAGTATCAGGTCATGGGGCCTTAGTGTACATTATATGCTTGAGTTACAGTAAATATTGTAAAAATTAATACAATTCTTGTTATAAAACATTAAATATTTCACTTCATCCGACGCTCTTAACACCGTTGATGCTCTGACACTGGAAGAAAGGTCACCCGGGAGCACCCGGCGTATCCAGAGGAAAAGCTCCGTTAATTAGAACACCTTCTTTAAGCCTCTTTCTTGTGGTCTGCATTTGTGAGAAACAAACAGCATTTCTATATATATAGCACATTAGAGCAATATGTCAAAGATTGAGCTCCTGTCCGCCCCCCCTTGTCTACCCTCAACACCCGATACTGCCGTGACCGGTAAGGCTTCCAACGGAGACTCAATAAGGAGAGATAGGTGAGAGGCAATCTTGCCGACTACCATCTCTCTCATTCTCCCACCCACACCCCTGAGTGTCTCTGTTTTGGCACGCCCCTTCCTTTCCATTCCTGCTTCCGCTCTTCCGGACGGCCCGCCCGCCCAGTTTTGCGCCGTATGGAGATTCTAGCTCTGCTCACGGTAAGAAGAAGGAGGAGGAGGAGGAGGAGTAGTAGTAGTAAGGAAGAAGCTGTCTGTGTGTGATGGGAGTGAGGTGTAATAGCTGGGTATAATGGACCTGATATGTGGTGCCTGGGTGTGATGGGAGTGAGGTGTAATGTATGATAGCTGAGTATGATGGGCCTGATTTGTGGTGCCTAGGTGTGATGGGAGTGAGGTGTAATGTGTGATAACTGGATACGATAGGCCTGATGTGTGATGCCTGGATGTCATAGGAGTGAGTAGTGATGTGTGGTACCATGGTGTAATGTGTATTAGATGTGCTGGCCGGGGGTCATAGGAGTGGTGTGTGACTGGAATGAGGTATGATTAGAGTGAGGTGTGCTGGAAGTGAGGAACGGCAGGTATGAGGGAGTTTGTGAAGAAAAAGGAAAAGGAGGAAGAAATGAAGCGGTGGAGGAGACAGAATAAAGAGAGCGAAAGAAAGAAGGTTAATGGAAAAAATACTTTCCATTGCACTCACTTTGAACTCATGTTGCACCTAAATGACCTTTAATGTTTTAATTTACCGTATTTGCCTGATTATAAGACAAGTTTTTTTCAGAGCAAATGTTCTGAAAAATACTCCCTCGTCTTATAATCAGGGTTGTCTTATAATCAGACCTGTCTGGTTATATTAAGGCCATTAGGGGTCTGCTCACTCCCATCATCTAGTTGTCGCAAGGCAAGCTTCTGCTATCAGATTCTAGGCTACTTTTCTTCCACGGGCTCTTTCTCTTTGGGCCGTAGTGACGTCCTGGCAGCTACTGGAGTCAAGCCATCAGACACTTTCAAATCAGTGGTCATGCCATCAGACACTTTTTCTTTAGAATAGCAAAAGGTGCATTAGACCTGGAAATGTGATAATAATCATATAATGTTACAATTTTAGTGGATTTTGCAGAGTTCTCACACAAATATATCTCCCTGCAAAATTACATACGTTTATTAAACAAATTAAAGGTAAATATCCGCTCATATCTAGCAAATTACCTTTTATAACATTTCTGCATATATTACAAAATTCCACCGTTGGACCAACACATTTACACTGCACATATCTCACACATACACCCCTATATAATATCTTACAATATGGTGCATTTTTACTGTGGAAATTTAAAGATATAGCACCCCAAATAGCAGCCTAGTACTTGATAAATGTCATATTTCAACATTCTACGTGGGGTTAAAAAAAATTCCCCCATTGGACCAATACAGTTACACTGCACATATCTCAAACACAACCCCTCTATTATTTCTGAGAATATGGTGCATTTTTACTGTGGAAATTTAAAGCTATAGTGCCCCAAATATCAGCCTGGTAGACAGCAACCATAATTTTTCAACATTCTACATGGGGTTGAAAAAAATTCCCCCATTGGACCAATACAGTTACACTGCAGATATCTCAAACACATACCCCTCTATTATTTCCGAGAATATGGTGCATTTTTACTGTGGAAATATAAAGCTATAGCGCCCCAAATATTAGCCCAATACATAACAAATGAGATTTTTCTAAAATCTACAGAGGGTATTGGTCCAATGGGAGAATTTTTTTTTTAACCCCCTGTATAATGTTGAAAAATGGCAGTTGCTGTCTACTGGGTTGATATTTGGGGCACTATAGCTTTAAATTTCCACAGTAAAAATGCACCATATTCTCGGAAATAATAGAGGATGGTGTGTTTGAGATATTTGCACTGTAACTGAATTGGTCCAATGGAGGAATTTTTTTTAACCCTCTGTAGATTTTTGAAAAATCCCATTTTCTATGAATTGGGCTAATATTTGGGGCGCTATAGCTTTAAATTTCCACAGTAAAAATGCACCATATTCTCAGAAATAATAGAGGGGCATGTGTTCGAGATATCTGCAGTGTAACTGTATTGGTCCAATGGGAGAATTTTTTTCAACCCCATGTAGAATGTTGAAAAATGACGGTTGCTGTCTACTGGGCTGATATTTGGGGCGCTATAGCTTTAAATTTTCACAGTAAAAATGCACCATATTCTCAGAGATAATAGAGGGGCTTGTGTTTGAGATATCTGCAGTGTAACTGTATTGGTCTAATGGGAATTTTTTTTTAACCCCCTGTAGAATGTTGAAAAATGGCAGTTGCTGTCTACTGGGCTGATATTTGGTGCGCTATAGCTTTAAATTTCCACATTAAAAATGCACCATATTCTCAGAAATAATAGAAGGGCATGTGTTTGAGATATCTGCAGTGTAACTGTATTGGTCCAATGGGGGAATTTTTTTTAACCCTCTGTAGAATGCTGAAAAATGCCAGTTGCTGTCTACTGGGATGATATTTGGGGCGCTATAGCTTTAAATTTCCACAGTAAAAATGCACCATATTCTCAGAAATAATAGAGGATGGTGTGTTTGAGATATTTGCTCTGTAACTGAATTGGTCCAATGGAGGAATTTTGTTTAACCTTCTGTAGATTTTAGAAAAATCCCATTTTCTATGAATTGGGCTAATATTTGGGGCGCTATAGCTTTAAATTTCCACAGTAAAAATGCACCATATTCTCGGAAATAATAGAGGGGCATGTGTTTGAGATATCTGCAGTGTAACTGAATTGGTCCAATGGGGGAATTTTTTTTAACCCCATGTAGAATGTAAAAAAAATGACGATTGCTGTCTACCTGGCTGATATTTGGGGCACTATAGCTTTAAATTTCCACAGTAAAAAATGCACCATATTCTCAGAAATAATAGAGGGGCATTTGTTTGAGATATCTGCAGTGTAACTGTATTGGTCCAATGGGGAATTTCTTTTAACCCCCTGTAGAATGTTGAAAAATGGCAGTTGCTGTCTACTGGGCTGGTATTTGGGGTGCTATAGCTTTAAATTTCCACAGTAAAAATGCACCATATTCTCAGAATAGAGGGGCATGTGTTTGAGATATCTGCAGTGTAACTGTATTGGTCCAATGATATAATTTTTTTAAGCCCCTGTAGAATGTTGAAAAATGGCAGTTGCTGTCTACAGGGCTGATATTTTGGGCGCTATAGCTTTAAATTTCCACAGTAAAAATGCACCATATTCTCAGAAATAATAGAGGGGTATGTGTTTGAGATATCTGCAGTGTAACTGTATTGGTCCAATGGGGGAATTTTTTTTAACCCCTGTAGATTTTTGAAAAATCCCATTTGCTATGTATTGGGCTAATATTTGGGGCGCTATAGCTTTAAATTTTCACAGTAAAAGTGCACCATATTCTCAGAAATAATAGAGGGTTATGTGTTTGAGATATATACAGTGTAACTGTATTGGTCCAATGGGGGAATTTTTTTTAACCCTCTGTACAATGTTGAAGAATGCCAGTTACTGTCTTCTGGGCTGATATTTGGGGCGCTATAGCTTTACATTTTCACAGTAAAAATGCACCATATTTTCAGAAGTAATTGAAGGGGGTGTGTTTGAGAGATGTGAAGTGTAAATATATTGGTCCAATTGGAGAATTTTTTTTAACCCTCTGTAGAATGTTGAAAAATGCCAGTTGCTGTCTACCGTTCTGATATTTGGGGCACTATAGCTTTAAATTTCCACAGTAAAAATGTACCATATTCTCAGAAATAATAGAGGGGCATGTGTTTGAGATATCTGCAGTACCATTACATAAGTTATGGTGGGTAAAAGGTGATGGAAACCCTTCCACTTTAATTTAAGGGGTAGTAGAAGTATTATTAAACACTCATCAACAGACACCAGACAAGCCAGAAGGCTTGTTTTTCCCTTAGACAGCTCATGGTGCTTTCACAACCACAAGGGATTCTGGGTAGGCGCATGCAAATAAGGTTAACAATTATCACCTTTGCCTCTATATCCACTTTATACATGGATCCCTTGAAAGTAATTGTCCGCAGTACAAGACAGCCTTTAGACAAAACTCGGGAAGAGGTACAATAGCCAGATCACCACTCATGGACAGCTGTTTCGCCGGCCTTAGGTGTTCTGGCGCCCTGTGCGGACTACTCCTCTGGCGCCCCCCCATCCCAAAAAAAGAAAGGAATAAAAACTTGTAACAAAACCCCAATCACTATATACTACGCCAAACATTGATGTGGTGTAGGCCTACCACTTCATGGTCTGGCTTAGTAGTAGGGATGCACCGAAACGAATTCTGGACTGAAACCGAAAGTGCATTTACCTGGCCAAAACCGAATATGACGCCCCCCACACCATAAAAAAATCTAACACTTTTATTTAAAGTAAGTAACACACCAAAATAGGACAAAACAATTAAATAACAATAATATATATATATATATATATATATATATATATATATATATATATATATATATATATGATTAACAGCAATCACATTCCTATCAAGCCCAGGCATACCCAGATTCCAGGATGTACTCGCAGACTTAGCATGATAGGAGTATGATTGCCCTATCTACCCCTTCTCACTCACTTCTGCCCTATCTACCCCTTCTCACTCTCTTCTGCCCTATCTACCCCTTCTCACTCTCTTCTGCCCTATCTACCCCCTTTCCCCTGTCTCACTTCCTTTTCCCTATCCACCCCCTCCTAACTATCTACTCTTTCCCTCTTTGATGTTCACTTACCTTTCAGGATTCCTGATGACCGCCCCCCCCCGCTAGGTACGCTGCTGGCGGCAGCGGTACGCTACGGTGGCGTCGAACCCCGCGGCGGCGCCCCCTGGAGTGTGGCGCCCCCTGGAGTGTGGCGCCCTGTGCGGTCACACAGTTCGCACACCCCAAAGGCCGGCCCTGTACCCCTATATGTCTTATACCCCCAGATATGCCACTTCACCCACCCAGATATACCACATACCCCCAGCTTGTCTTTTGCCCCCTGATATGCAACCCACACCACCAGATATGCCTTATACCCCTCTATATGCCACGGTGCCCCCCTGATATGCCTTCGATTCCCCTATTTACACACACACACATAAAAAAAAGATATGGTATGTAACCTAAAGTTGATGAACTCAGCGAGTCTTCTTTTTAGAACGGAATAAATAAAGTGAAGTGTACTAACCTGTGCAGGACGTGGTCGTGTAGCCTGTTCCTGGTGTAATGTGTTCCTCATGATAACCTGCTGTATTGAGGGCGAGCTCTATTCAAAACTGAGGTGCAGCGACCACATGTGCTGAAAAAACGGCAAGAAAATGTGCTCCAAAGGTGTAGTGGATAGCTGTGTATGAGTGCCAGAGTCAGCGGTATGACTGACTAAACGAGTAGGTGGTGCGTGAAAGCTATGTTACATTGTGCATATGTGCGTCAAAGTGCTGAGGAGAAATATTGATGTGATTTGTCAATTTACAGGCAGTAGTTGGATATAAAAATCAGTGACCGATGTGTGTCGAGAATGTCGTTTGTGTTGTAACCGTTACACAAAAACAGGGCCGGACTGGGACTGAAAAGCAGCCCTGGAAAAATTTGGAGACCAGCCCCATATAGTTTATCTCACGGTGAAGCTCTTATATCATGGGACAGAGTGGCATATAGGAGGATTGAGGCATTTCAGGGAGGCAGAGTGGCATATAGGGGGGTATAAGGCATTTCTGGAGGCAGAGTGGCATAAAGGGGGTTAAAAGGCATATCATGGGGCACTCTGCCTACAGAAAAGCCTTATGCCCCCTATATGCCACTCTGCCTCCCCAATATGCTTATACCCTCCTATATGCCCCTCTGCACCATGACATCCCTTTTAACTCCCTTTATGCCACTCTGCCTCCAGATATGCCTTTTGACCCCCTATATGTCACTCTGCATCCAGAAATGCCTTATACCCCTATATGCCACTCTGGCATATAGGGGGTTAAAAAGCATATCATGGGACAGAGTGGCATATAGGGGGGTATAAGGCATTTCTGGAGGCAGAGTGGCATAAAGGGGGTTAAAAGGCATATCATGGGGCACTCTGCCTCCAGAAAAGCCTTATACCCCCCTATATGCCACTCTGCCTCCCTGAAATGCCTCAATCCTCCTATATGCCACTCTGTCCCATGATATGCCTTCTAACCCCCTATATGCCACTCTGCCATATAGGAGGTTAAAAGGCATATCATGGGACATTTTTGTTTACTTTATATGGCAAGCCGATCCAGCTTGCCATATTAAATAAAAATAATACATGCCACTCTGTCCCATGATATGCCTTCTAACCCCCTATATGCCCACTCTGCCATATAGGGGGTTAAAAGGCATATCATGGGACAGAGTGGCATATAGGGGGTATAAGGCATTTCTGGAGGCAGAGTGGCATGAAGGGGGTTAAAAGGCATATCATGGGGCACTCTGCCTCCAGAAAAGCCTTATGCCCCCTATATGCCACTCTGCCTCCCCGATATGCTTTATACCCTCCTATATGCTCCTCTGCCCCATGATATACCTTTTAACCCCCTTTATGCCACTCTGCCTCCAGATATGCCTTTTGACCCCCTATATGTCACTCTGCATCCAGAAATGCCTTATACCCCTATATGCAACTCTGGCATATAGGGGGTTAAAAGGCATATCATGGGACAGAGTGGCATAGAGGGGGGTATAAGGCATTTCTGGAGGCAGAGTGGCATATAGGGGGACACACTTACATACATACATGCCGATTTTTTTTTTTTTTTAACAAATACAAAAAACATTATACAGTACAAAAAATACATTATTTTACTCACCTTCTACTTCTCTTGACTTCCTGGTAGCTGCACACTGTTCTCCTCTATGCTGACAGGATACCACTGACCTGACATCCGGTGCTGCAGCAGTCTGAGTGCGAGGGGGCGGAGCTTCCACCTCACGCTGCTCCCATCACTATGCAGCCATCAGACTGCTGGGAATGTAATCTAAACGGCCGATGCGTGCTGATGCCGCCGGCCGGAGCTACTTTAACACTTTTTTTTATTTATATGGTAAACTGGATCGGCTCGCCATATAAAGTAAAAAAAAAAAGTATTAAAGCAGAGGCGGTCGGTGGCATCAGCACGCATCGGCCGTTCAGATTACATTCCCAGCAATCTGATGGCCGCATAGTGATGGGAGCAGCGTGAGGGGTGAAAGGTCAGTGTGAGGGGGCGGAGCTTTCACCTCTCACACTGCTCCCATCACTAGACGGCCATCGCACACGGCTGCTGGGTGCTGATGCCGGCCGGCCGCATCAGCACCCAGCGACCGCTTTGATTAGATTTCGGGCAGCCTGGGGGGCAAGTGCCCCCCTGCCCAGCCCGCCCCTGGCACCGAGGGAGGCGTTCAATGCCATTTGCAGGCGCTCAGCGTCTGTCTTCATGGTTAGTCTGCCGACCGCCCAGCCCACGGACCTTCCGGCCCACCGGGAAATTTCCCGGTATCCCGGTGGGCCAGTCCGGCCCTGCACAAAAAGAGCGGGGAGTGGAGGCTCCTCAAACATCAATTCATGCGGCCGGAACCTCAGCAAATCGCCCTCAAAGAATAGAGGCGGAAAGTAAAACATACAGACTTATTTCAACTGTAATACCTTCCAATCCACGCTTTGCTGCATCAGCACAGTCCTCTTTGGGTTAACAGATCCATCAATTTCATCAAACAAGTCACAGCTCGACCTCTGTATAACACACAGCCTCGCCTCTGTGTAACACACGCAGCCTCACCTCTGTGTAACACACGCAGCCTGACCTCTGTGTAACACACGCAGCCTGACCTCTGTGTAACACACGCAGCCTGACCTCTGTGTAACACACGCAGCCTGACCTCTGTGTAACACACGCAGCCTCACCTCTGTGTAACACACGCAGCCTCACCTCTGTGTAACACACGCAGCCTGACCTCTGTGTAACACACACAGCCTGACCTCTGTGTAACACACACAGCCTGACCTCTGTATAACACACGCAGCCTGACCTCTGTATAACACACGCAGCCTCACCTCTGTATAACACACGCAGCCTCACCTCTGTATAACACACGCAGCCTCACCTCTGTATAACACACGCAGCCTCACCTCTGTATAACACACACAGCCACACCACTGTATAACATACACAGCCTCACCTCTGTATAACACACACAGCCTCACCTCTGTATAACACACACAGCCTCACCTCTGTATAACACACGCAGCCTGACCTCTGTATAACACACGCAGCCTCACCTCTGTGTAACACACGCAGCCTGACCTCTGTATAACACACGCAGCCTCACCTCTGTGTAACACACGCAGCCTCACCTCTGTGTAGCACACGCAGCCTCACCTCTGTGTAACACACGCAGCCTCGCCTCTGTGTAACACACGCAGCCTGACCTCTGTATAACACACGCAGCCTCACCTCTGTATAACACACACAGCCTCACCTCTGTATAACACACACAGCCTCACCTCTGTATAACACACACAGCCTCGCCTCTGTATAACACACACAGCCTGACCTCTGTATAACACACGCAGCCTGACCTCTGTATAACACACGCAGACTCACCTCTGTGTAACACACGCAGCCTCACCTCTGTGTAACACACGCAGCCTCACCTCTGTGTAACACACAGCCTCGCCTCTGTATAACACACACAGCCACACCACTGTATAACACACGCAGCCTCACCTCTGTATAACACACACAGCCTCACCTCTGTGTAACACACGCAGCCTCACCTCTGTGTAACACACACAGCCTCACCTCTGTATAACACACGCAGCCTGTCCTTCTTATAATAACAAAAACAGCTTGACCTATCAATAGCACAACCTGACCTCTACATTACATAGGCTGGACTCTGTATAAGAACAGCACAAGCTGACTGAATGGCAGCACATAACTGCACCTCTATATAAAGACACAAAGTCTGACCTCTCTGTATCTCTCTGTATAACATATATGATGACTTCTGGATTACAACACGTAGTTTGACCCCTGCGAACCAGTCTTACCTCTGGAGAGCACCACATATTGTGACCTTTGTATAGTAACACACAGTCTGACCTCTATATAACACAGGTTCACCTTTGTATATTAAAACACAGCTCTACCTCTATGAAGCAAAGCCTGACCTCTGTATAACATGATCTTACCTCTGAATAACACACGTTTTGATCTCTGTATAACAAAACAAAGCTTGACACAATCTGACCTCTGTATAACACACTGAGCCTGAAACACACAGCTTTACATCTATGATCATATAGACTGACCTCTTTATAATAACACACAGCCTCACTTCTATACAAAACCTCCTGACCACTGTATAAAACCACACACCATGACCTCTGTATAGTAACACACAGACTGACTTATGACTATACGTTAATATTGGGGGCCCAGAGCAGCAGAGTTGACAAGGACTAGCGTGCCCCCCTCCCCCTACCCTGTAATCAGCCCTTCGAAGCCTGTATATTTGTGAAAGGGGGAGCCGGCACCAGACTTACTTAAGAGGGCGGGGCTTCCTCTTCAGCAGCCGGCACCAATACAGAGACAGGGGAGGGACTATCTAGCCGTCTACTACCTCTCTCATTCTCCTAGCCCCTCCCCCGAGTGTCTGTTTGGATCAACCCCTTCCTTTCTTGTGTCTTCTGGAGATCCCAGATCTGCTCAAGGCAAGAAAAAGTTGGAGGAGGGAGAGAGCGGATGGACGTGAAATTACATTTTTAATACCGTATTTGCTCGATTATAAGACGAGGTTTTTTCCAGAGCAAATGCTCTGAAAAATACCCCTCGTCTTATAATCAGGGTCGTCTTATAATCAGACCTCAAATAGGTCTGATTATGAGACTGAGATCCAGATCCCCCGCAGCGATGCAGAGGACCTGGATCCTCCTGTGTTAACCCCCCCCCCCCAATTTACCGGTGCTTCTGAGTCCCCGGTGCTTAGTCCGGGCTGCGTGTAGAGCTCTACGCGATACAATCGCGTAGAGCTCTACACGCTTCCCGGACTAAGCACTGGGGACCCAGATGCAGGGGACCTGGATCCTCCTGTGTTAACCCGCGACCCAACTTACCGGTGCATCTGAGTCCCCGGTGCTTAGCCCGGGCTGCGCGTAGAGCTCTACACGATACAATCGCGTAGAGCTCTACACGATACAATCGCATAGAGCTCTACACGCTGCCCGGACTAAGCACTGGGGACTCAGAAGCACCGGTAAGCTGGAGGGGGGGCATAACACAGGAGGATGCAGGGGACCTGCATCCTCTTGTGTTATGCCCCCTCCAACTAACCGGTGCTTCTGAGTCCCCAGTGCTTAGTCCGGGCAGCATGTAGAGCTCTACGCGATTCGCGTGGAGCTCTACATGCTGCCCGGACTAAGCACCTGGGGCTCAGATGCAGGGGACCTGGACCCTCCTGTGTTATGCGCCCCCCCAACTCAGAAGCACCGGTAAGTTTGGAGGAGGGAGGGGGAGTGTTAAATGGGGGGGTGTAAGGCATTTCTGGAGGCAGAGTGCTCTGTGAAATGCCTTTTAACCCCTCTAATGCCACTCTGCCTCCTGAAATGCCTTAAACCTCCCTATATGCCACTCTTCCCCATAATATGCCTTTTAACCCTCTAAGTGCCAGAGTGGCATATAGGGTTAAAAGGCATATCATGGGGCACTGTGGCATTTAGAGGGTTAAAAGGCATATCATGGGGCACAGTGGCATATAGGGGGTATAAGGCACTTCTGGGGCAGATGTGCATAACTGGGGGGCAGGTTGGAAAATAGAAGGAAATAAAACCAAAATATTTTTCTCAAGCATACCTTTTATTAAAAAAAGTGTTTAAATGAATTAACATTTACTGGTAAAACTTTTTTCCTATAGGGTCGTCTTATATTCAGGCTTTTTCTTTTTTTCCTAAATTAATATTAAGATTTGGGGGTTCGTCTTATAATCAGGGTCGTCTTATAATGGAGCAAATACAGTATATTTTTTAAATAACATTTTAAATGGATTCCTGCCTTGAATAGGGAGCCGAGTCCCGCTCCTTAGGTATTTAGTTTCTTGTTGTTCTTGTTGAGTACTTTGATGGTTTTGGCAGCAGTCCCGGTGTTCTTGTTGCGGTTTGGCAGCAGTCCCGGTGTATTGATTGGTTGCGGTTTGGCAGCTGTCCAGGCGTTCATTGACTTGGTTTTGTGATGAATGAATGCCGGCGAGGAGAGGGTGCCACTCGGGGGTCCCCTCCCACAGCTTCCAGACTGCCACTCGTGGGGCCCCTACAGACGGCCACTCGGGGGTCCCCTCCCACAGCTTCCTGACGGCCACTCGGGCCCCCCCTCCAGATGGCCACTCGGGGGCCTCCTTCCAAACTTCCACTCAGGGCCCCTCTCTCAACAGCCACTCAGGGGCCCCCCTTCCACAGCTTCCTGATGGCTACTCGGGGCCCCCTTCAAACGGCCACTCTGGGGCCTCCTCCCACAGCTTCCGGACTGCCACTCGGGGGTCTCTCTCCAAATGGCCACTCAGGGGGTCCCCTCCCACAGCTTCCAGACTTCCACTCGTGGGGCCCCTCCAGACGGCCACACGGGGGCCCCCCTCCAGATGGCCACTCGGGGCCCCTCTCTAAACGACCACTTGGGGGTCCCCTCCCACAGCTTCCTGATGGCCACTCGGGCCCCCCTCCCACAGCTTCTGGAGTGCCACATCCGCCCAAGGATTCCAGACTGCCATTTGGGGGCCCCCTCCCAAGGATTCCAGAATGCCACTCGGAGGCCCCTTTCCCACAGCTTCCGGACTTCCACTTGGGGGGGCCCCCTCCCACAGCTTCCGGACTTCCACTCGGGGGCCCCCCTCCCACAGCTTCCTGGCCTCATAATGTGTATTTATACCAGCAATGTGTATGTGTGTGTATATATATATATATATATATATATATATATAAATAAAATTTATTTCATTTATATGTGATGGCTCAGAGTAATAGTATTGTTCGACCACTCCATAATGGATGATAAATTACACTGAAATACTATATACAGTGCTAAAGAGTATGTTGCTTTTCAATAAAGGTTAATGTACCTTGTTAAACTTTTATATAATTCTGGCATATTTGTTACATTTGTACGCCTGTGAAAATATTTTGTCGTTCCATGTCAGTAATGTCACAGAGCTGGCTAGTACGACCGACTACCTCCGCTGACTTGTGCTCCCTTAGCCTTGGACAACACGCCCTTCCCAGATTCCCCAGTCACTAGCAGTGTAGGGTATATAAAAATGAAGAACACTATTTTTTACACACATGGCTAGATATAGCCAGCAAAGCGAACATTTACATAAACAGTCAGGTATTGGATTACAACGGCTACAGAACCGCCCCCTTAATCTGGGTAATTTGGACTCCCAGGGGCAATAGGGTCATTAAAGTGATTAACAATACAATGGGGTTCCCCCCACTAAAAAAATGGTTTGGCCGGGGTCTCAAAGGTACCAGCCACGACACTGGAACTCAAGTACACCTCCTGTTCCTTCAAAGATACAGAGAAAATAGTGGGCTGTTCTCAGTCAGAGAGAGAGGCCGTTTCCTCCACCCTGCATTTATCTCACAGTGCAGCGTTAAACCTGGGGCACCTGTGTTAATAGGACCAGCAGGTAACGCATTAGTCACTGGGATAAACTGCTCTTTCTAATCTCCTGCTTACACAGACGCCGTCTTTCACCCTGTCACAATATATATCCACCTGTGTATGTATATAGAAAGCCTATAGAAATATATACTTATTGGAAATAGAAAGCTGCAGATATAGTAAAGATCATTTAAACAAGATACCTTTATGCACTTTATTGGATCCATGAGAAAGAAACCCCCTTGTTTGTGTACTAATATAACACATTAATGGGGGTGACATTTATAATTATGTTTAAAGAAAACACAATTCCATCAGACTTCCATTTTAAGCTATAGGTGATGATATCACAAAGTGGTGAAGATTCTGCCTGTGTCTAGTGGTGATGTCACAATGACATGTGAAGCCATGATTTGACAATGGGGCACAGGCTATATGAACACAACATTCTGAGAGTAAGACAGACACATGGATACTCACAGGTAAGTCACATCACCTTGAACATAAGGCTGGGGAGTCAATACAGGTTTAAGGTCATAGAGCAAGAGAAAAATGTGCCGGCCCCTCTCACCTTTTATTTGTACATACCTCACCTTTCTTTGTATTTTCTTTTGACTGCTGAATCTCGCTTCCAAGGCAGCTGCTTTTTGGGCAAGAAATTTGTGAGCCTCTATATTTATAGAACTGCCGGTAGATCGGCCGTGCCCCTGTGTAACATTATTGTCTATGGAGAACCAACATCCTGAATTCATTGTTTCTTTCTTTATAGAGTTGGCCGTGTATCACATGACGTACAAAACGTCAGCGACGATTTTACTCACCTTGGTGAAGTAGAAGCCAAAGACAACATAATGTCAGAGATGGCAAACAGAGACGTGGTGGGAAATATCCCAGCGCTCTCACAGGAAGTAGCTGAAGCTATAGCACAGCTAAAGCCAATACCTGTGAGGTTCCGTCCAACCCCAACTCCGTTCTTGGATCCCGAGACGAGGAAATATCTGGAAAGGCACCTGCAGGAGAAGCTGATTCACTCGAGTTACTCGAGTCTGCCGCTTCTGGTCCAGAACTCTATAAAGGTAACTGTACTGCTCGTTGAAATGCCTTCCCCTCCAGCCACTTGTTCCATCATCAGAGAACCACTCAACCCCAATGATGAACGTCTACGGGAGAGACTGGATACCCTCTGCCAACGAAAACTTTCCCAGCAGAGTGGGAAGGAATTTAGGCATATATCATCCAGAGGTAAACCTGTTATATCTCAGCAGCCTACCCCTCTGGAGGAACATCTTCAAAATCTCCCTACAGGAAGCTCAACGAGCTCAGACAGCAGTGAATCTTCAAGCAAGACTTCCCAGGCAGAACTACTGACAACTTCCCCATCTCCTCAAACCAGTGACTCGTCACCCACCCTGACATCCAGACTCCTGCTTGGTCTGAAGAACACCATGATGATGATGTGCAGCTGGGATAAAAACCCAAAGAAACTGCCCATTTTTCCTTGCATGAAAATTTGGTTAAGTTGGAAGACTTTGCAGCCAAGTGGAACCTACCATATTTGCTCGATTATAAGACGACCCCCCCCAAAATTTGAATATAAATTTAGGAAAAATAGAAAAAGCCTGAATATTAGACTACCCTCTAAGAAAAAAGTTTTATTAGTAAATATTAATTCACATGTAAACTTTTTTCATATTTAATAAACTATGATTGAGAAAAATGAGTGTCTTGTTTTTATTTCCTTTAATTTGCCAACCGGCCCTCAGTTATGCACATCTGCCCCCCTAAATATGCCTTATACCCCCTTATATGCTACTCTGCCTCCCGATATGCCTTATACACCCCTATAAGTCTCTGTCTCCCCGATATACCACTCTGCCTCCCTGATATGCCTTTTAACCCCTAATATGCCACTCTGCCTCCCTGATATGTCTTTTAACCCCCTATATGGCACTCTGCCTCCCATATATGCCTTTTAACACATATATGCCACTCTGCCTCCAGAAATCCCATATACTCCCCATATGTCACACTATAACCCCCCCGGCGAATTACCAGTGCATCCTTAGACTTGTCCTTCGTACTTCAGATTCCCTGGTGTCTAGTAGGGGCAGCCAGTGGACGTATGCACTGTGCATAGACAACCCCTGCTGCTACTGTCTGGTACTTCCACCCTGGCTTCTACTACTGAGCACCGGAAGGTCATGTGACGCCCGTGCTCTGTCATAGAAGCCATGCACAGACATCCACGGGCTGCCAGAAAGGAGGATCTAGGTCCCCTGCAGCGCTGCGGGGAATCTGGATCTCAGTCTTGTAGTCAGACCTCCATTTGAGGTCTGATTAGAAGACGACCTTAAATATAAGACAATGGTTTTTTTTCACAGCATTTGCTCTGAAACAACCTTGTCTTATAATCGAGCAAATACGGTAATATTGACAAGTGCATTGTTATGCATTCGGGGGGAAATAAATGTGCACATTTTACATTAAGTAGGTATGTGTTCAATGACAGGATGCTGCTGCAACAGTCAGCAAGATATTGGCATAGTTTATAAAGAGACATCCACGAATTGGAAATCACCTTAATGTAGGGGTTTTACCTGGATTAATAACACCACCCCGGGTACCACTCACACAGGGAGTGATACACCGGCACACACCTGCTTCTGTGTCCCTGTCTCCTTTTCGGCAGGTCCTCTTCTATTTCATCCGTCTTCTTCAGTTTCCTCTTTCTTCGCCTGCTTCTTCATGAACCAGTCCTCAGAGAACTTCTGTAAAAGAACAGAGCCTCCGATAAAGGAGACAGGGACATGGAAGTGGTCGGCAGCAAAGGTAGGGAGACATCGAGAGAGCATCAGAACCGAGCCGTAGCTAGCTCCTTTTGCGTCTGAGGCAGGAACAGAAGACTAAACAGAAAAATAAAGATAAGAAACTTAGCATGATCAACTTATATGTGACAAATTGCAATCATCACCACTTGCATACAAAATGAAGTAAGGTAAATAAGGTATTGGAAAAAATACAAATTTACACAAAAATGATCTTAGTATTAATCGGTATTTATTAAGATTGTATACAATCTTTCAGTTGAAGAATTAAAGTGATTTTCATGGTAATTCATACCCCAGAGATGTAACCATGTTGAATACTAAAAAGAACGATAACTTTCATTCACATTATAATTGAGTAACGAGTGTTCACAGAGGGTTATCCCTTTTATGAGAAGCTACACTATATAAGTACCGGGACACCTGACCATTATACAGACAGGGACTCTTATGACGTTGCATTCTAAATACATAGACGTTAACATGTAGCCGATCCTCCCATTTGCAGTTATAACAGCTTCCACTCTTCCGAGAAGGCTTTAAACAGGATTTTGGAGAGTCCAAGTTTCGGGAGCCAGTCATGCTGGATTAGAAAGCGGCCTTTCCAAACTGTTCCCGCAAAGTTGGAAGCATAGCATTGTCCGAAATGTCCTGGTATGTCCCCTTCAGCTCACAAATTCTCTACTGGATGACAATTCCTACAGAAACTCACAAAAACAAAAAAAAAGAAAGCAGATGAACCCCAAGGGACACGGCCACTGAGACTTCTACGATATATTGAAGGAACCATCTAAGAGTCGTCAAACATGCGGTCACACACACCCACGCACACAGGAACATATCCAAACACTTAAAAACCACTTGAAAAACATACACACACATGCACATAACATACACAGACAAGCACATACTAACACACAACCAATAATATACCCCAAAACATTCCCGCATTAATATACCCAGACACATGCCCACCATAACACACCTGAAAACAGACTAACATACCCAAAAAAACAGACATGCACAATGACATACCCACAAACACGCTCACGCGGGTCGCACATTGAAGTCCGGCGGGCCGCACGTTGGACACCCCTGACCTAGGTGCCGGGACAAAATTCTCAGTCGCTATGGCGACCTGGGATTTATCGAGCCCTGATATAAGGTATATCTGGGGGGGCAGAGGGGCATATCTCGGGGGTATAAGGCATATCTGGGGATATAAGGCATATCTGGGAGGCAGTGTGGCAAGCTTGGGCTCAGATGTGCATAAAAACAAGAAATGAATTTTTCTCAAAGTTTTTTATTCTGCTGTTTGTTTTTCAGCCAATTTATTCATTAAGCCCTTAGTGACCTTTGACGGTTCAGTGCAGTCACGGAAAAACGGTTACTTAACGACCTTTGACGGTCCTGAACCGTCATTAAATTAAATAAGCTTAGAAAGTGATCAACGCTTAAACGGCGTTGCTGTAAAGCCATGTTGAGGCATTCAGTAACGCCGAGATCGGCATCAGGGCCATGTCTGGCCCCTCCCATGGGAGTCAACATCTGTCATACAACGTTTGGCAGCGGACGCCCGTTTTAAAAGAGTTTAATGGTGTCGCTGAAATGCCTTGATCACGACACCAAATACCACCCCAGGACGCGTCATGACCGCTCCGGAGAGCGTCCACTGCGAGTGATCCTGCCACTTGCAAGATGGCGGCGTCCATTAAAAAAACAGTTAAAAAGAATCTTCAGGAGAGTCTCTCCAGACCCTCCTGAGAATCTGGCTCCACTTGCAGGTTGAATACTGGTACTGCCTTCAACCATGCAAGCCAATGGAGCCCAGCTTTCTAATCATTATGTCATAAGTAAAATATTCAAAAAATAAAAAATGTAGAAAAAAAACTTTGCTAATAAAAAAAAAAGGGGTGCTAACATTTAAAAATAATTATGCAGTGATGTCACCAGAGGAACCATTCAATACCAGCAAAATATAAAAAAAAAAAAAAAAAAAAGTCCAAAAAAGAATAAAATAACTAAAATAAAAAATAAAGTTTATTAGTTTGAGCAAGTGCTAAAACTAGTGCTGTATAATCTCAAAAATCTCGACATGGAAAGAGTTAAAACAAACCCGGCAAACCCATGCATGTGGGGTATCACCATACTCGGGAGATGTTGCTGAACACATATTGGGGTGTTTGACAGTGACATATATCAGGACCTGTATATTTATAACTAAATTACAATTTGTGAGAAAAGAAAATTACTACTACAAAGTTTGACAAAGTGTGGTTGTATAATTAGTGCATGGAAAGGGTTAAAATACCAGCATTTGAAATACCCTGGGGAGTCTAGTTTTCAAAAATATATAATTTGATGGGGTAAATTGAGTTAACCGGCTTCAAAGATGTTCCAAAGAGGAGATGGAGGCAGAATGACCAGATTTGGAAAAAAAGGTTTGGAAATCATAAAACGCTACTGTACTTTATTGTCCTATAACTTACAAAAAAAACAAAAAAATATTGGGTATTTCTAAACTCAGGACAAACAGTAGAATCTATTTAGCTAGTTGTTTTACTTCCTTTTGTAGTTGAGTAAAAGATTTTTCAAATAAAAGTCATAAAAGGTGTTTCTTTTTCAAAAGTAAATAAGTCGATATGATCTTGTCCTGAAAAAAAACAATATATAAACGTGCGTGGGTACACTTAATGGGTGAGGAGAAAATTACAGCTGAACACAAGCACCGCAAAAGTGTTAAAACAGCCGTGGTCCCACAGGGTACAAAAAGAAAAAAATAAGGACCCCGGTCCTTAACGGGTTAAATTATTTCAAAAAACAAAAGATTTTCATTTTCTGTATCCGATTAATCGAAAAAATCTCTTAATCGGCCAACTAATCGATTATGATAATAATAATTAGTTGCAGCCCTAGTAAAGCTCTCTCTTGTACACTGATCTGCCGAACCTCACTTCCAGCTCACCTATCACACCTTAATCATACCTCATTCCAATCACACACCACTCCTACAACCCCCAGCCAGCACATGTAATGCCCACCACACCCAGCCACCACACATCACACCTCACTCCTATCACACCCAGCCACCACACATCACACCTCACTGCTATCACACCCAGCCTCCACACATCACACCTTACTCCTATCACCCCTCACTCTACACTGATCTGCCGAACCTCACTTCCAGCTCACCTATCACACCTTAATCATACCTCATTCCAATCACACACCACTCCTACAACCTCCAGCCAGCACATCTAATGCCCATTACACCCAGCCACCACACATCACACCTCACTGCTATCACACCCAGCCACCACACATCACACCTCACTGCTATCACACCCAGCCACCACACATCACAACCCACTCCTACCACACCTAGCCACCACACATCACAACTCACTTCTATCACACATCATAACTCACTCCTATCACACCAAGCCACCACACATCCCAACTCACCCCTGTCACACCTAGCCACTACACATCCCAACTCACTCCTATCACATCATAACTCACTCCTACCACACAAAGCCACCACACATCCCAACTCACCCCTGCCACACCTAGCCACTACACATCCCAACTCACTCCTATCACACATCATAACTCACTCCTATCACACCAAGCCACCACACATCCCAACTCACCCCTGTCACACCTAGCCACTACACATCCCAACTCACTCCTATCACACACAGGCATCAAGTATCAGGCCCATCATACCGAGCTATTAAACATTACACATCACTCCCAGACAGCTTCTTTCCTCCTCCTCCTTCTTACCTTGAGCAGAGCTAGAAACTCCAGAAGATGCAAAACGGGGCATGCCGGACGAGCGGCAGCAGGCCAGGAACGGAAAGGAAGGGGCGTGTCAAGACAGAGACGCTCGGGGGAGTGGCTGGAAGAATGAGAGAGTTGGTTGATGGCAAGATAGTCCCCCGCCCCGCCCCCGTCTCTCTATTGGTGCTGGCTCCTGCGGGGAAGCTCCGCCATTTTGAGTAAGCTTGTTGACAGTTTCTCGCTTCCCCGTCACAAAAGCAGTGACGCAACTTGAGCAGGGCCTGTTCCGCGGCCACAGATACACACTAACATATCCAAGGAAACATGTTCACTCACTAACATACCCAGACACAAACATACATACTAACATATCCAAGGAAACATGTTCACTCACTAACATACCCAGACACAAACACTAACATACACAGATACACATGTTCATTAAAATACCAGCATGCAATAACATACTCAGACACACACAGATACATACATAGTACATACCCAAAGACACACTGACATATCCACACACTTATACTAATATATCCAACACACCCAGACAAACATGCTTACATAGCCACCCTGACACTTACATAGCCACCCTGACACTGACAGACACTTACAGAACCAGATACGCACTAACCTACCCAGACACTAATATACCAAATCAGACACACTAACCTACCCACTTATTCACACTCCCAAACCAAGATACACACTCCATCAACTAAAGCGCTTCACTCACTGCGAAGCCTCAGCATGATGATATGTGACCCGCTAGGCCCCGCCTCCCTAAGAAAAGATGAGCTGATGCACCGAAATGAAAATTCTGGACCAAACCCGAAACATCAGGAGTCACTTGGCTGAAATATTACACTCTGCGACCAACGCGCAGGTAAGCAGCCCAGCCCCTGCGGATGATTATTTTCGGCCTTTTTTTTTTGTATTTCGGCATTTTGCCGATAATGCCCTTTTTGGCCGTTATATTTCAGCCACCGATATATCGGTGCATCCCTAGAGTGAATGGTGCTGTCACCCAATTATGTAGCACTATACTATTGTACTTCATCTGACCTATACATGACCATTTTTCCAGTGTTCTGTCGTAGAAAACATTTAATAATTTTACATTAGCTTCAGCTCATTGAATAATAAACATAATGTTGAAGCTCCCAGGAGAGCTGCTGCTTAATGGGATGGTTACCAGAAGTTCTCTGATCCCCGCAACTGACCACTTACAATATGGAGAACACAGCATCCACATACCAATTATATATATATATATATATTTATTTATGCACATTATACACATATATATATATTTCCGAGAGTCAGGTAGCTTGCTTGATGCATAATTATGTTTAAGCAGAGCAGTGGTGTCGCCCAAAATCTCCGTTATGGAGTCCTTCCATGTTGATATCCTATTTTCTATCTAAATGGCGGTGTCTTGAAACATGTTATTTTAAGGTGTGTGAAAGTATAGCTCACTTATATGCACTCATATTATAGGCCAATTAAACAATTTTGTTCATAATTTGAGCCAGTGATACATATTAACGCATTGTATTCATAGGACCCCCCTCTGTATCAAAGGGTGGAGGGTCCTATATTTCTCCCTTGCGCCTAAATGCAACCATACCAAACAAACCATTATAGATATGGCCACACACTCCCTAAAAATAAACGTAATGATGAATTGGCCAATGCTTTATTCAAACTATTATTCATCTCTACTGAAAACAAGCAGTATAACTCAACAAAGTGTCAGCCATCAGGAAAATCCTATAGATTTATGTTTCAAGCCTTCATCTAAAGTCTCAAACTCTCTTATAAACTGCCTGGAGGCCCCATCTTCTCATATTATTTAAGCAGAATCTAAATTATCTCTGTCCACAATAGATAAAGAATATAGTTTGGCTCGAATACCGGTGTTATCCAATATTTTCAGATGGTGAGAACAGTGAATGATGTCATAGACACTGCTGATGACATTGTGATGTCACAATAGAAGCTTGCCTTCTATAAATTTTCCCTGCACACTCGGCTCCCTCTCAGATGCACTCTCTTCTCCCTCTCAGATGCACACTCTGCTCCCTCTCAGATGCACTCTCTTCTCCCTCTCAGATGCACACTCTGCTCCCTCTCAGATGCACTCTCTGCTCCCTCTCAGATGCACACTGCTCCCTCTCAGATGCACACTCTGCTCCCTCTCAGATGCACACTCTGCTCCCCCTCAGATACACATGGATATAGGATGAAGGATGGGTGATTTCAAACAAATACAGGTCTGACGTTTTATTTTCTTCATGGGAACTTTCTGTTTTAAAGGGATAACAGCAATGAAGACTGTCAGCTACATAAGTATTGACTCAGGTTGGACTCCATGTGTAGGGGCAGGATCGGGCTTAGCACTCGGCTGGAAGATAGAATGTCTATAATTCCTGATGCTCATTCTCACTTGATGGACCCCCCTCTGTATCAAAGGGTGGAGGGTCCTATATTTCTCCCTTGCGCCTAAATGCAACCATACCAAACAAACCATTATAGATATTAACCACACACTCCCTAAAAATTAACGTAATGATGAATTGGCCAATGCTTTATTGAAACTATTGTTCATCTCAACTGAAAACAAGCAGTATAACTCAACAAAGTGTCAGCCATCAGGAAAATCCTATAGATGTATGTTTTAAGCCTTCATTTTCTAAAGTCTCGAACTCTCTTATAAACTGCCTGGAGGCCCCATCTTCTCATATTATTTAAGCAGAATCTAAATTATCTCTGTCCACAATAGATAAAGAATATAGTTTGGCTCGAATACCAGTGTTATGTAATATTTTCAGATGGTGAGAACAGTGAATGATGTCATAGACACTGATGATGACATTGTGATGTCACAATAGAAGCTTGCCTTCTATAAATTCTCCCTGCACACTCTGCTCCCTCTCAGATACACTCTCTGCTCCCTCTCAGATGCACACTCTGCTCCCTCTCAGATGCACTCTCTGCTCCCTCTCAGATACACTCTCTGCTCCCTCTCAGATGCACAATCTGCTCCCTCTCAGAAGCACACTGCTCCCTCTCAGATGCACACTCTGCTCCATCTCAGATACACATGGATATAGGATGAAGGATGGATGATTTCAAACAAATACAGGTCTGACGTTTTATTTTCTTCATGGGAACTTTCTGCTTTAAAGGGATAACAGCAATGGAAACTGTAAGCCACACAAGTGTTGGCTGAGGTTGGACTCCCAGTGTAGGAGCAGGATCGGGCTTAACACGTGGCTGGAGGATAGAATGTCTATAAATCTTGATGCACATTCTCACTTGATGGTTAAAGTTTATTATATCTTATTGGTGATTTAAAGGGTTTTATTAAGGGGGGTTTTATTGGACTGTTATATACACTTTTTCTTTTGCACAAATAGATGGCAATTACCGTATTTGCGGAAGTCCGGTAGCTTGCTTCATGCATGGATATGCGGCCATATAAATATATTCTGGTAAGCAGAGCAGTAGTGTCGCTCAAAATCTCTCTCCACAATAGATAAAGAATATAGTTTGGTTCAAATACCAGTGTTATGCAATATTTTCAGATGGTGAGAACAGTGAATGATGTCATAGACACTGATGATGACATTGTGATGTCACAATAGAAGCTTGCCTTCTATAAATTCTCCCTGCACACTCTGCTCCCTCTCAGATACACTCTCTGCTCCCTCTCAGATGCACACTCTGCTCCCTCTCAGATGCACTCTCTGCTCCCTCTCAGATACACTCTCTGCTCCCTCTCAGATGCACAATCTGCTCCCTCTCAGATGCACAATCTGCTCCCTCTCAGAAGCACACTGCTCCCTCTCAGATGCACACTCTGCTCCATCTCAGATACACATGGATATAGGATGAAGGATGGATGATTTCAAACAAATACAGGTCTGACGTTTTATTTTCTTCATGGGAACTTTCTGCTTTAAAGGGATAACAGCAATGGAAACTGTAAGCCACACAAGTGTTGGCTGAGGTTGGACTCCCAGTGTAGGAGCAGGATCGGGCTTAACACGTGGCTGGAGGATAGAATGTCTATAAATCTTGATGCACATTCTCACTTGATGGTTAAAGTTTATTATATCTTATTGGTGATTTAAAGGGTTTTTATTAAGGGGGGGTTTATTGGACTGTTATATACACTTTTTCTTTTGCACAAATAGATGGCAATTACCGTATTTGCGGAAGTCCGGTAGCTTGCTTCATGCATGGATATGCGGCCATATAAATATATTCTGGTAAGCAGAGCAGTAGTGTCGCTCAAAATCTCTGTCCACAATAGATAAAGAATATAGTTTGGTTCAAATACCAGTGTTATGCAATATTTTCAGATGGTGAGAACAGTGAATGATGTCATAGACACTACTGATGACATTGTGATGTCACAATAGAAGCTTGCCTTCTATAAATTCTACCTGCACACTCTGCTCCCTCAGATGCACACTCCGCTCCCTACGATGCACAATCAGCTCCCTACGATGCACAATCAGCTCCCTACGATGCACAATCCGCTCCCTCAGATGCACATGGATATAGGATGAAGAATTGGTGACTTCAAACAAATACAGGTCTGACGTTTTATTTTCTTCATGGGAACTGTCTGTTTTAAAGGGATAACAGCAATGAAGACTGTCAGCTACATAAGTGTTGGTGGTGGAGTATGTTGTCCCTGGGGCGACAGTGGTGTCTGTTGACACCCTCCGGCCCACGGTCAACATCATGTGGGGGTGGAGTATGTTGCCCCTGAGGCGACGGTGGTGTCTGTTGACACCCTCCGGCCCAGGGCCAACATCAGATGGTGTGAAATATGTTGCGACGGTGGTGTCTGTTGGCGCTCTCCGGCCCAGGTTGAACATCAGGTGGAGGTGGAGTATGTTGCCCCTGGGGCGACGGTGGTGTCTCTTGACACCCTCCGGCACAGGGTCAACATCCGGTGGGGGTGGAGTATTTTGCCCGTGAGGTGACAGTGGTGTCTGTTGATGCCCTCCGGCCCAGGGTCAACATCAGGTGGTGGTGGAGTATGTTGCTCCCAAGGCGACGGTGGTGTCTGTTGATGCCCTCCGGCCAAGGGCCGACATCAGGTGGTGTGGAGTATGTTGCGACCGTGGTGTCTGTTGGCGCCCTCTGGCCCAGGGTCAACATCACGTGGGAGTGGAGTATGTTGCCCCTGAGGTGACAGTGGTGTCTGTTGGCGCCCTCTGGCCCAGGGTCAACATCAGGTGGGGGTGGAGTATGTTGCCCCTGAGGCGACGGTGGTGTCTGTTGGCGCCATCTGGCCCAGGGTCAACATCAGGTGGTGGTGGAGAATGTTCCCTCTGTGGCGACGGTGGTTTCTCTTGCCGCTGTCCGGCCCAGGGTCAACATCATGTGTGGGTGGAGTGTGTTGCCCCTGAGGCGACGGTGGTGTCTGTTGATGCTCTCCGGCCCAGGGTCAACATCAGGTGGGGGTAGAGTATTTTGGCCGTGAGGAGACGGTGGTGTCTGTTGATACCCTCCGGCCCAGGGTCAACATCAGGTGGGGGTGGAGTATGTTGCCCCTGAGGCGACGGTGGTGTATGTTCACACCCTCCGGCCCAGGGCCAACATCAGGTGGTGTGAACTATGTTGCGACGGTGGTGTCTGTTGGCGCCCTCTGCCCAGGGTCAACATCAGGTGGTGTGGAGTATGTTGCCCCTGAGTCCACGGTGGTGTCTGTTGATGCCCTCCGGCCCAGTGTCAACATCAGTTGCTGGTGGAGTATGTTGTCTCTGAGGCGACGGTGGTGTCTCTTGGCGCCCTTCATCCCTGGGCCAACATCAGGTGCCGGTGGAATATTTTACCCGTGAGGCGACGGTGGTGTCTGTTGACACCCTCCGGAACAGGGTCAACATCAGGTGGGGGTGGAGTATGTTGTCTGTTGGCGCTCTCAGGCCCAGGGTCAACATCAGGTGAGGGTGGAGTATGTTGTCCCTGGGGCAACGGTGGTTTCTGTCCCCAACATCAGGTGGTGGTGGAGTATTTTGCCCGTGAGGCGATGGTGGTGTCTGTTGACACCCTCCGGAACAAGGTCAACATCAGGTGGGGGTGGAGTATGTTGTCGGCGCTCTCAGGCCCAGGGTCAACATCAGGTGAGGGTGGAGTATGCTGTCCCTGGGGCGACGGTGGTGTCTGCTGACATCCTCCGGCACAGGGTCAACATCCGGTGGGGGTGGAGTATGTTGTCTGTTGGCGCTCTTAGGCCCAGGGTCAACATCAGGTGAGGGTTGAGTATGTTGTCCCTGTGGCAACGGTGGTGTCTGCTAACACCCTCCGGCACAGGGTCAACATCCGGTGGGGGTGGAGTATTTTCCCCTGTGGCGACGGTGGTGTCTGTTGATGCCCTCCGGCCCAGGGTCAACATCAGGTGGTGGTGGAGTATGTTGTCTCTGAGGCGACGGTGGTGTCTCTTGGCGCCCTTATCCCAGGGCCAACATCAGGTGGAGTATGTTGTCCCTGGGGCGACGGTGGTGTCTCTTGGCGCCCTTCATCCCAGGGTCAACATCAGGTGGGGGTGGAGTATGTTGTCTGTTGGCGCTCTCAGGCCCAGGGTCAACATCAGGTGAGGGTGGAGTATGTTGTCCCTGGGGCGACGGTGGTGTTTGCTGACACCCTCCGGCACAGGGTCAACATCCGGTAGGGGTGGAGTATTTGCCCCTGAGGCGACGGTGGTTTCTGTTGATGCCCTCCGGCCCAGGGTCTACATCAGGTGGTGGTGGAGTATGTTGTCTCTGAGAGGACCGTGGTGTTTGCGACGGTGGTGTCTGTTGACGCCCTCTGGCCCAGGGTCAACATCAGGTGGGGGTGGAGTATGTTGCCCCTGAGGCGACGGTGGTGTCTGTTGATGCCCTCCGGCCCATGGTCAACATCAGGTGGTGGTGGAGTATGTTGTCTCTGAGGCGACGGTGGTGTCTCTTGGCGCCCTTCATCCCAGGGCCAACATCAGGTGGTGGTGGTGGAGTATGTTGTCCCTGGGGCGACGGTGGTGTCTCTTGGCGCCCTTCATCCCAGGCTCAACATCAGGTGGGGGTTGGAGTATGTTGTCTGTTGGCGCTCTCAGGCCCAGGGTCAACATCAGGTGAGGGTGGAGTATGTTGTCCCTGGGGCGACGGTGGTGTCTGCTGACACCCTACGGCACAGGGTCAACATCCGGTAGGGGTGGAGTATTTGCCCCTGAGGCGACGGTGGTTTCTGTTGATGCCCTCCGGCCCAGGGTCAACATCAGGTGGTGGTGGAGTATGTTGTCTCTGAGGGGACCGTGGTGTTTCTTGGCACCCTTCATCCCAGGGCCAACATCAGGTTGTTTGAAGTATGTTGCGACGATGGTGTCTGTTGGTGCCCTCTGGCCCAGGGTCAACATCAGGTGGTGGTGGAGTATGTTGCGCCCAAGGCGACGGTGGTGTCTGTTGATGCCCTCCTGTCGAGGGCCAACATCAGGTGGTGTGGAGTATGTTGCGACGATGGTGTCGGCGCCCTCTGGCCCAGGGTCAACATCAGGTGGTGGTGGAGTATGTTGTCCCTTGGGCAACGGTGGTGTCTGCTGACACCCTCCAGCACAGGGTCAACATCCGGTGGGGGTGGAGTATTTTGCCCGTGAGGCGATGGTGGTGTCTGTTGACACCCTCTGGAACAGGGTCAACATCGGGGTGGTGGTGGAGTATGTTGTCTCTGAGGCGACGGTGGTTTTTCTTATCGCCCTTCATCCCAGAGCCAACATCAGGTGGTGGTGGTGGAATATGTTGTCCCTGTGGCGACGGTGGTGTCTGTTGACACCCTCCGGAACAGGGTCAACATCAGGTGGGGGTGGAGTATGTTGTCTGTTGGCGCTCTCAGGTCCAGGGTCAACATCAGGTGGTGGTGGAGTATGTTGTCCCTGGGGCGATGGTGGTGTCTGCTGACACCCTCCGGCACAAGGTCAACATCCGGTGGGGGTGCAGTATTTGCCCCTGAGGCGACGGTGGTGTCTGTTGATGCCCTCCGGCCCAGGGTCAACTTCAGGTGGTGGTGGAGTATGTTGTCTCTGAGGCGACGGTGGTGTCTCTTGGCACCCTTCATCCCAGGGCCAACATCAGGTGGTGGTGGAGTATGTTGCCCCTCAGGCGACGGTGGTGTCTGTTGATGCCCTCCGGCCCAGGGTCAACATCAGGTGGTGTGAAGTATGTTGTGATGGTGGTGTCTGTTTGCGCCCTTCATCCCAGGGCCAACATCAGGTGGTGGTGGAGTATGTTGTCTCTGAGGCGACGGTGGTGTCTCTTGGCGCCCTTCATCCCAGGGCCAACATCAGGTGGTGGTGGTGGTGGTGGAGTATGTTGTCCCTGGGGCGACGATGGTGTCTGTCCCCAACATCAGGTGGTGGTTAAGTATTTTGCCCGTGAGGTGACGGTGGTGTCTGTTGACACCCTCCAGAACATGGTCAACATCAGGTGGGGGTGGAGTATGTTGTCTGTTGGCGCTCTCAGGCCCAGGGTCAACATCAGGTGAGGGTGGAGTATGTTGTCCCTGGGGCGACGGTGGTGTCTGCTGACACCCTCCGTCACAGGGTCAACATCCGGTGGGGGTGGAGTTTTTGCCCCTGAGGCGACGATGGTGTCTGTTGGCGCCCTCTGGCCCAGGGTCAACATCAGGTGGTGGTGGAGTATGTTGTCACTGGGGCGACGGTGGTGTCTGCTGACACCCTCCAGCACAGGGTCAACATCCGGTGGGGGTGGAGTATTTTGCCCGTGAAGCGACGGTGGTGTCTGTTGACACCCTCTGGAACAGGGTCAACATCGGGGTGGTGGAGTATGTTGTCCTTGAGGCGACGGTGGTATCTGTTGACGCACTCCGGTCCAGGTTCAACTTTAGGTGGTGGCCGAGTATATTGCGCCCAAGGCGACGGTGGTGTCTGTTGATGCCCTCCTGTCGAGGGCCAACATCAGGTGGTGTGGAGTATGTTGCGACGATGGTGTCGGCGCCCTCTGGCCCAGGGTCAACATCAGGTGGTGGTGGAGTATGTTGTCTGTTGGCGCTCTCAGGCCCAGGGTCAACATCAGGTGGTGGTGGAGTATGTTGTCTCTGACGGGGCGGTGCTTTTTCGTGGCGCCCTTCATCCCAGGGCTAACATCAGGTGGTGGTGGAGTATGTTGTCCCTGGGGTGACGGTGGTGTCTGGTGACACCCTCCGGAACAGGGTCAACATCAGGTGGGGGTGGAGTATGTTGTCTGTTGGCGCTCTCAGGCCCAGGGTCAACATCAGGTGGTGGTGGAGTATGTTGTCTCTGACGGGGCGGTGCTTTTTCGTGGCGCCCTTCATCCCAGGGCTAACATCAGGTGGTGGTGGAGTATGTTGTCCCTGGGGCGACGGTGGTGTCTGTTGACACCCTCCGGCCCAGGGTCAACATCAGGTGGGGGTGGAGTATTTGCCCCTGAGGCGACGGTGGTGTCTGTTGATGCCTTCCGGCCCATGGTTAACATCAGGTGGTGGTGGAGTATGTTGTCTCTGAGGCGACGGTGGTGTCTCTTGGCGCCCTTCATCCCAGGGCCAACATCAGGTGGTGGTGGTGGTGGAGTATGTTGTCCCTGGGGCGACGGTGGTGTCTCTTGGCGCCCTTCATCCCAGGGCCAACATCAGGTGGTGGTGGTGGAGTATGTTGTCCCTGGGGCGACGGTGGTGTCTGTCCCCAACATCAGGGCCAACATCAGGTGGTGTTTTTCTTGGCGCCCTTCATCCCTTTTTCTTGGCGCCCTTCATCCCAGGGCCAACATCAGGTGGTGGTGGAGTATGTTGTCCCTGGGGCGACGGTGGTGTCTGTTGACACCCTCCGGCCCAGGGTCAACATCAGGTGGGGGTGGAGTATTTGCCCCTGAGGCGACGGTGGTGTCTGTTGATGCCTTCCGGCCCATGGTCAACATCAGGTGGTGGTGGAGTATGTTGTCTCTGAGGCGACGGTGGTGTCTCTTGGCGCCCTTCATCCCAGGGCCAACATCAGGTGGTGGTGGTGGAGTATGTTGTCCCTGGGGCGACGATGGTGTCTCTTGGCGCCCTTCATCCCAGGGCCAACATCAGGTGGTGGTGGAGTATGTTGTCCCTGGGGCGACGGTGGTGTCTGTCCTCAACATCAGGTGGTGGTGGAGTATTTTGCCCGTGAGGCGACGGTGGTGTCTGTTGACACCCTCCGGAACAGGGTCAACATCAGGTGGGGGTGGAGTATGTTGTCTGTTGGCGCTCTCAGGCCCAGGGTCAACATCAGGTGGTGGTGGAGTATGTTCTCCCTGGGGCGATGGTGGTGTCTGCTGACACCCTCCGGCACAGGGTCAACATCCGGTGGGGGTGCAGTATTTGCCCCTGAGGCGACGGTGGTGTCTGTTGATGCCCTCCGGCCCAGGGTCAACTTCAGGTGGTGGTGGAGTATGTTGTCTCTGAGGCGACGGTGGTGTCTCTTGGCACCCTTCATCCCAGGGCCAACATCAGGTGGTGGTGGAGTATGTTGCCCCTCAGGCGACGGTGGTGTCTGTTGATGCCCTCCGGCCCAGGGTCAACATCAGGTGGTGTGAAGTATGTTGTGATGGTGGTGTCTGTTTGCGCCTTTCATCCCAGGGCCAACATCAGGTGGTGGTGGAGTATGTTGTCTCTGAGGCGACGGTGGTGTCTCTTGGCGCCCTTCATCCCAGGGCCAACATCAGGTGGTGGTGGTGGTGGTGGAGTATGTTGTCCCTGGGGCGACGATGGTGTCTGTCCCCAACATCAGGTGGTGGTTAAGTATTTTGCCCGTGAGGCGACCCTCCAGAACAGGGTCAACATCAGGTAGGGGTGGAGTATGTTGTCTGTTGGCGCTCTCAGGCCCAGGGTCAACATCAGGTGAGGGTGGAGTATGTTGTCCCTGGGGCGACGGTGGTGTCTGCTGACACCCTCCGGCACAGGGTCAACATCCGGTGGGGGTGGAGTATTTGCCCCTGAGGCGACGGTGGTGTCTGTTGATGCCCTCCGGCCCAGGGTCAACATCAGGTGGTGGTGGAGTATGTTGTCTCTGAGGCGACAGTGGTTTTTCTTATCGCCCTTCATCCCAGGGCCAACATCAGGTGGTGGTGGTGGAGTATGTTGTCCCTGGGGCGACGGTGGTGTCTGGTTACACCCTCCGGAACAGGGTCAACATCAGGTGGGGGTGGAGTATGTTGTCTGTTGGCGCTCTCAGGCCCAGGGTCAACATCAGGTGGTGGTGGAGTACGTTGTCTCTGACGGGGCGGTGCTTTTTCGTGGCGCCCTTCATCCCAGGGCTAACATCAGGTGGTGGTGGAGTATGTTGTCCCTGGGGCGACGGTGTTGTCTGTTGACACCCTCCGGCCCAGGGTCAACATCAGGTGGGGGTGGAGTATTTGCCCCTGAGGCGACGGTGGTGTCTGTTGATGCCTTTCGGCCCATGGTTAACATCAGGTGGTGGAGTATGTTGTCTCTGAGGCGACGGTGGTGTCTCTTGGCGCCCTTCATCCCAGGGCCAACATCAGGTGGTGGTGGTGGAGTATGTTGTCCCTGGGGCGACGGTGGTGTCTCTTATCGCCCTTCATCCCAGGGCCAACATCAGGTGGTGGTGGTGGAGTATGTTGTCCCTGGGGCGACGGTGGTGTCTGTCCCCAACATCAGGTGGTGGTGGAGTATTTTGCCCGTGAGGCAACGGTGGTGTCTGTTGACATCCTCCGGAACAGGGTCAACATCAGGTGGGGGTGGAGTATGTTGTCCCTGGGGCGATGGTGGTGTCTGCTGACACCCTCCGGCACAGGGTCAACATCCGGTGGGGGTGCAGTATTTGCCCCTGAGGCGACGGTGGTGTCTGTTGATGCCCTCCGGCCCAGGGTCAACTTCAGCTGGTGGTGGAGTATGTTGTCTCTGAGGCGACGGTGGTGTCTCTTGGCACCCTTCATCCCAGGGCCAACATCAGGTGGTGGTGGAGTATGTTGCCCCTCAGGCGACGGTGGTGTCTGTTGATGCCCTCCGGCCCAGGGTCAACATCAGGTGGTGTGAAGTATGTTGTGATGGTGGTGTCTGTTTGCGCCCTTCATCCCAGGGCCAACATCAGGTGGTGGTGGAGTATGTTGTCTCTGAGGCGACGGTGGTGTCTCTTGGCGCCCTTCATCCCAGGGCCAACATCAGGTGGTGGTGGTGGTGGTGGAGTATGTTGTCCCTGGGGCGACGATGGTGTCTGTCCCCAACATCAGGTGGTGGTTAAGTATTTTGCCCGTGAGACGATGGTGGTGTCTGTTGACACCCTCTGGAACAGGGTCAACATCGGGGTGGTGGAGTATGTTGTCCTTGAGGCGACGGTGGTATCTGTTGACGCCCTCCGGCCCAGGTTCAACTTTAGGTGGTGGCCGAGTATATTGCGCCCAAGGCGACGGTGGTGTCTGTTGATGCCCTCCTGCCGAGGGCCAACATCAGGTGGTGTGGAGTATGTTGCGACGATGGTGTCGGCGCCCTCTGGCCCAGGGTCAACATCAGGTGGTGGTGGAGTATGTTGTCCCTGGGGTGACGGTGGTGTCTGCTGACACCCTCCAGCACAGGGTCAGCATCCGTTGGTGTGAAGTATGTTGTGATGGTGGTGTCTGTTTGCGCCGTCTGGCCCAGGGTCAACATCAGGTGGTGGTGGAGTATGTTGTCTCTGAGGCGACGGTGGTGTCTCTTGGCGCCCTTCATCCCAGGGCCAACATCAGGTGGTGGTGGTGGTGGTGGAGTATGTTGTCCCTGGGGCGACGATGGTGTCTGTCCCCAACATCAGGTGGTGGTTAAGTATTTTGCCCGTGAGGCGACGGTGGTGTCTGTTGACACCCTCCAGAACAGGGTCAACATCAGGTAGGGGTGGAGTATGTTGTCTGTTGGCGCTCTCAGGCCCAGGGTCAACATCAGGTGAGGGTGGAGTATGTTGTCCCTGGGGCGACGGTGGTGTCTGCTGACACCCTCCGGCACAGGGTCAACATCCGGTGGGGGTGGAGTATTTGCCCCTAAGGCGACGGTGGTGTCTGTTGATGCCCTCCGGCACAGGGTCAACATCAGGTGGTGGTGGAGTATTTTGTCTCTGAGGCGACAGTGGTTTTTCTTATCGCCCTTCATCCCAGGGCCAACATCAGGTGGTGGTGGTGGAGTATGTTGTCCTGGGGCGACGGTGGTGTCTGTCCCCAACATCAGGTGGTGGTGGAGTAGTTTCCCCGTGAGGCGACGGTGGTGTCTGTTGACACCCTCCGGAACAGGGTCAACATCAGATGGGGGTGGAGAATGTTGTCTGTTGGCACTCTCAGGCCCAGGGTCAACATCAGGTGACGGTGGAGTATGTTGTCCCTGGGGCGACGGTGGTGTCTGCTGACACCCTCCGGCACAGGGTCAACATCCGGTTGGGGTGGAGTATTTGCCACTGAGGCGACGGTGGTGTCTGTTGATGCCCTCCGGCCCAGGGTCAACATCAGGTGGTGGTGGAGTATGTTGTCTCTGAGGGGACGGTGGTGGTTCTTGGCACACTTCATCCCAGGGCCAACATCAGGTGGTGGTGGAGTATGTTGTCCCTGGGGCGACGGTGGTGTCTGTTGACACCCTCCGGAACAGGGTCAACATCAGGTGGGGGTGGAGTATGTTGCCCCTGAGGCGACGGTGGTGTCTGTTGACACCCTCCGGCCCAGGGTCAACATCAGGTGGTGGTGGAGTATGTTGCCCCTGAGGCAACAGTGGTGTCTGTTGATGCCCTCCGGCCCAGGGTCAACATCAGGTGGTGTGAAGTATGTTCCGACGATGGTGTCTGTTGGCGCCCTCTGGCCCAGGGTCAACATCAGGTGGTGGTGGAGTATGTTGCCATTGAGGCGACGGTGGTGTCTGTTGGCGCTGTCCGGCCCAGGGTGAACATCAGGTGGAGGTGGAGTGTGTTGTTCCTGGGGTGACGGTGGTGTCTCTTGACACCCTCCGGCACAGGGTCAACATCCGGTGGGGCTGGAGTATTTTGCCCCTGAGGCGACGGTGGTGTCTGTTGACACCCTCCGGAAAAGGGTCAACATCAGGTGGGGGTGGAGTATTTTGCCCGTGAGGCGACGGTGCTGTCTGTTGACACCCTCCGGAACAGGGTCAGCATCAGGTGGGGGTGGAGTATGTTGTTTCTGAGGGGGCGGTGGTGTTTCTTGGCGCCCTTCATTCCAGGGTCAACATCAGTTGGTGGTGGAGTATGTTGCGCCCGAGGCGATGGTGGTGTCTGTTGACACCCTCCGGCCCAGGGTCAACATCAGGTGGGGGTGGAGTATGTTGCCCCTGAGGTGACGGTGGTGTCTGTTGATGCCCTCTGGCCTAGGGTGAACATCAGGTGGTGGTGGAGTATGTTGTCTCTGAGGCGATGGTGGTGTCTCTTGGCGCCCTTCATCCCAGGGCCAACATCAGGTGGTGGTGGTGGAGTATGTTGTCCCTGGGGCGACGGTGGTGTCTGTCCCCAACATCAGGTGGTGGTGGAGTAGTTTCCCCGTGAGGCGACGGTGGTGTCTGTTGACACCCTCCGGAACAGGGTCAACATCAGATGGGGGTGGAGAATGTTGTCTGTTGGCACTCTCAGGCCCAGGGTCAACATCAGGTGACGGTGGAGTATGTTGTCCCTGGGGCGACGGTGGTGTCTGCTGACACCCTCCGGCACAGGGTCAACATCCGGTTGGGGTGGAGTATTTGCCACTGAGGCGACGGTGGTGTCTGTTGATGCCCTCCGGCCCAGGGTCAACATCAGGTGGTGGTGGAGTATGTTGTCTCTGAGGGGACGGTGGTGGTTCTTGGCACCCTTCATCCCAGGGCCAACATCAGGTGGTGGTGGAGTATGTTGTCCCTGGGGCGACGGTGGTGTCTGTTGACACCCTCCGGAACAGGGTCAACATCAGGTGGGGGTGGAGTATGTTGTCTGTTGGCGCTCTTAGGCCCAGGGTCAACATCAGGTGAGGGTGGAGTATGTTTCCCCTGAGGTGACAGTGGTGTCTGCTGACACCCTCCGGCACAGGGTCAACATCTGGTGGGGGTGCAGTATTTGCCCCTGAGGCGACGGTGGTGTCTGTTGATGCCCTCCGGCCCAGGGTCAACATCAGGTGGTGGTGGAGTATGTTGTCTCTGAGGCGACGGTGGTTTTTCTTATCGCCCTTCATCCCAGGGCCAACATCAGGTGGTGGTGGAGTATGTTGTCCCTGGGGCGACGGTGGTGTCTCTTGGCGCCCTTCATCCCAGGGCCAACATCAGGTGGTGGTGGTGGAGTATATTGTCCCTTGGGCGACGGTGGTGTCTGTCCCCAACATCAGGTGGTGGTGGAGTATTTTGCCCGTGAGGCGACGGTGGTGTCTGTTGACATCCTCCGGAACAGGGTCAACATCAGGTGGGGGTGGAGTATGTTGTCCCTGGGACGATGGTGGTGTCTGCTGACACCCTCCGGCACAGGGTCAACATCCGGTGGGGGTGCAGTATTTGCCCCTGAGGCGACGGTGGTGTCTGTTGATGCCCTCCGGCCCAGGGTCAACTTCAGGTGGTGGTGGAGTATGTTGTCTCTGAGGCGACGGTGGTGTCTCTTGGCACCCTTCATCCCAGGGCCAACATCAGGTGGTGGTGGAGTATGTTGCCCCTCAGGCGACGGTGGTGTCTGTTGATGCCCTCCGGCCCAGGGTCAACATCAGGTGGTGTGAAGTATGTTGTGATGGTGGTGTCTGTTTGCGCCTTTCATCCCAGGGCCAACATCAGGTGGTGGTGGAGTATGTTGTCTCTGAGGCGACGGTGGTGTCTCTTGGCGCCCTTCATCCCAGGGCCAACATCAGGTGGTGGTGGAGTATGTTGTCCCTGGGGCGACGATGGTGTCTGTCCCCAACATCAGGTGGTGGTTAAGTATTTTGCCCGTGAGACGATGGTGGTGTCTGTTGACACCCTCTGGAACAGGGTCAACATTGGGGTGGTGGAGTATGTTGTCCTTGAGGCGACGGTGGTATCTGTTGACGCCCTCCGGCCCAGGGTCAACATCAGGTGGTGGTGGAGTATGTTGTCTCTGAGGCGACAGTGGTTTTTCTTATCGCCCTTCATCCCAGGGCCAACATCAGGTGGTGGTGGTGGAGTATGTTGTCCCTGGGGCGACGGTGGTGTCTGGTGACACCCTCCGGAACAGGGTCAACATCCGGTGGGGCTGGAGTATTTTGCCCCTGAGGCGACGGTGGTGTCTGTTGACACCCTCCGGAAAAGGGTCAACATCAGGTGGGGGTGGAGTATTTTGCCCGTGAGGCGACGGTGCTGTCTGTTGACACCCTCCGGAACAGGGTCAGCATCAGGTGGGGGTGGAGTATGTTGTTTCTGAGGGGGCGGTGGTGTTTCTTGGCGCCCTTCATTCCAGGGTCAACATCAGTTGGTGGTGGAGTATGTTGCGCCCGAGGCGATGGTGGTGTCTGTTGACACCCTCCGGCCCAGGGTCAACATCAGGTGGGGGTGGAGTATGTTGCCCCTGAGGTGACGGTGGTGTCTGTTGATGCCCTCCGGCCCAGGGTGAACATCAGGTGGTGGTGGAGTATGTTGTCTCTGAGGCGATGGTGGTGTCTCTTGGCGCCCTTCATCCCAGGGCCAACATCAGGTGGTGGTGGTGGAGTATGTTGTCCCTGGGGCGACGGTGGTGTCTGTCCCCAACATCAGGTGGTGGTGGAGTAGTTTCCCCGTGAGGCGACGGTGGTGTCTGTTGACACCCTCCGGAACAGGGTCAACATCAGATGGGGGTGGAGAATGTTGTCTGTTGGCACTCTCAGGCCCAGGGTCAACATCAGGTGACGGTGGAGTATGTTGTCCCTGGGGCGACGGTGGTGTCTGCTGACACCCTCCGGCACAGGGTCAACATCCGGTTGGGGTGGAGTATTTGCCACTGAGGCGACGGTGGTGTCTGTTGATGCCCTCCGGCCCAGGGTCAACATCAGGTGGTGGTGGAGTATGTTGTCTCTGAGGGGACGGTGGTGGTTCTTGGCACCCTTCATCCCAGGGCCAACATCAGGTGGTGGTGGAGTATGTTGTCCCTGGGGCGACGGTGGTGTCTGTTGACACCCTCCGGAACAGGGTCAACATCAGGTGGGGGTGGAGTATGTTGTCTGTTGGCGCTCTTAGGCCCAGGGTCAACATCAGGTGAGGGTGGAGTATGTTTCCCCTGAGGTGACGGTGGTGTCTGCTGACACCCTCCGGCACAGGGTCAACATCTGGTGGGGGTGCAGTATTTGCCCCTGAGGCGACGGTGGTGTCTGTTGATGCCCTCCGGCCCAGGGTCAACATCAGGTGGTGGTGGAGTATGTTGTCTCTGAGGCGACGGTGGTTTTTCTTATCGCCCTTCATCCCAGGGCCAACATCAGGTGGTGGTGGTGGAGTATGTTGTCCCTGGGGCGACGGTGGTGTCTCTTGGCGCCCTTCATCCCAGGGCCAACATCAGGTGGTGGTGGTGGAGTATATTGTCCCTTGGGCGACGGTGGTGTCTGTCCCCAACATCAGGTGGTGGTGGAGTATTTTGCCCGTGAGGCGACGGTGGTGTCTGTTGACATCCTCCGGAACAGGGTCAACATCAGGTGGGGGTGGAGTATGTTGTCCCTGGGGCGATGGTGGTGTCTGCTGACACCCTCCGGCACAGGGTCAACATCCGGTGGGGGTGCAGTATTTGCCCCTGAGGCGACGGTGGTGTCTGTTGATGCCCTCCGGCCCAGGGTCAACTTCAGGTGGTGGTGGAGTATGTTGTCTCTGAGGCGACGGTGGTGTCTCTTGGCACCCTTCATCCCAGGGCCAACATCAGGTGGTGGTGGAGTATGTTGCCCCTCAGGCGACGGTGGTGTCTGTTGATGCCCTCCGGCCCAGGGTCAACATCAGGTGGTGTGAAGTATGTTGTGATGGTGGTGTCTGTTTGCGCCTTTCATCCCAGGGCCAACATCAGGTGGTGGTGGAGTATGTTGTCTCTGAGGCGACGGTGGTGTCTCTTGGCGCCCTTCATCCCAGGGCCAACATCAGGTGGTGGTGGTGGTGGAGTATGTTGTCCCTGGGGCGACGATGGTGTCTGTCCCCAACATCAGGTGGTGGTTAAGTATTTTGCCCGTGAGACGATGGTGGTGTCTGTTGACACCCTCTGGAACAGGGTCAACATCGGGGTGGTGGAGTATGTTGTCCTTGAGGCGACGGTGGTATCTGTTGACGCCCTCCGGCCCAGGTTCAACTTTAGGTGGTGGCCGAGTATATTGCGCCCAAGGCGACGGTGGTGTCTGTTGATGCCCTCCTGCCGAGGGCCAACATCAGGTGGTGTGGAGTATGTTGCGACGATGGTGTCGGCGCCCTCTGGCCCAGGGTCAACATCAGGTGGTGGTGGAGTATGTTGTCCCTGGGGTGACGGTGGTGTCTGCTGACACCCTCCAGCACAGGGTCAGCATCCGGTGGTGGGAAGTATGTTGTGATGGTGGTGTCTGTTTGCGCCGTCTGGCCCAGGGTCAACATCAGGTGGTGGTGGAGTATGTTGTCTCTGAGGCGACGGTGGTGTCTCTTGGCGCCCTTCATCCCAGGGCCAACATCAGGTGGTGGTGGTGGTGGTGGAGTATGTTGTCCCTGGGGCGACGGTGGTGTCTGTCCCCAACATCAGGTGGTGGTTAAGTATTTTGCCCGTGAGGCGACCCTCCAGAACAGGGTCAACATCAGGTAGGGGTGGAGTATGTTGTCTGTTGGCGCTCTCAGGCCCAGGGTCAACATCAGGTGAGGGTGGAGTATGTTGTCCCTGGGGCGACGGTGGTGTCTGCTGACACCCTCCGGCACAGGGTCAACATCCGGTGGGGGTGGAGTATTTGCCCCTGAGGCGACGGTGGTGTCTGTTGATGCCCTCCGGCCCAGGGTCAACATCAGGTGGTGGTGGAGTATGTTGTCTCTGAGGCGACAGTGGTTTTTCTTATCGCCTTTCATCCCAGGGCCAACATCAGGTGGTGGTGGTGGTGTATGTTGTCCCTGGGGCGACGGTGGTGTCTGGTGACACCCTCCGGAACAGGGTCAACATCAGGTGGGGGTGGAGTATGTTGTCTCTGACGGGGCGGTGCTTTTTCTTGGCGCCCTTCATCCCAGGGCCAACATCAGGTGGTGGTGGAGTATGTTGTCCCTGGGGCGACGGTGGTGTCTGTTGACACCCTCCGGCTCAGGGTCAACATCAGGTGGGGGTGGAGTATTTGCCCCTGAGGCGACGGTGGTGTCTGTTGATGCCTTCCGGCCCATGGTCAACATCAGGTGGTGGTGGAGTATGTTGTCTCTGAGGCGACGGTGGTGTCTCTTGGCGCCCTTCATCCCAGGGCCAACATCAGGTGGTGGTGGTGGAGTATGTTGTCCCTGGGGCGACGATGGTGTCTCTTGGCGCCCTTCATCCCAGGGCCAACATCAGGTGGTGGTGGTGGAGTATGTTGTCCCTGGGGCGACGGTGGTGTCTGTCCTCAACATCAGGTGGTGGTGGAGTATTTTGCCCGTGAGGCGACGGTGGTGTCTGTTGACACCCTCCGGAACAGGGTGAACATCAGGTGGGGGTGGAGTATGTTGTCTGTTGGCGCTCTCAGGCCCAGGGTCAACATCAGGTGGTGGTGGAGTATGTTCTCCCTGGGGCGATGGTGGTGTCTGCTGACACCCTCCGGCACAGGGTCAACATCCGGTGGGGGTGCAGTATTTGCCCCTGAGGCGACGGTGGTGTCTGTTGATGCCCTCCGGACCAGGGTCAACTTCAGGTGGTGGTGGAGTATGTTGTCTCTGAGGCGACGGTGGTGTCTCTTGGCACCCTTCATCCCAGGGCCAACATCAGGTGGTGGTGGAGTATGTTGCCCCTCAGGCGACGGTGGTGTCTGTTGATGCCCTCCGGCCCAGGGTCAACATCAGGTGGTGTGAAGTATGTTGTGATGGTGGTGTCTGTTTGCGCCCTTCATCCCAGGGCCAACATCAGGTGGTGGTGGAGTATGTTGTCTCTGAGGCGACGGTGGTGTCTCTTGGCGCCCTTCATCCCAGGGCCAACATCAGGTGGTTGTGGTGGAGTATGTTGTCCCTGGGGCGACGGTGTCTGTCCCCAACATCAGGTGGTGGTTAAGTATTTTGCCCGTGAGACGATGGTGGTGTCTGTTGACACCCTCTGGAACAGGGTCAACATCGGGGTGGTGGAGTATGTTGTCCTTGAGGCGACGGTGGTATCTGTTGACGCCCTCCGGCCCAGGTTCAACTTTAGGTGGTGGCCGAGTATATTGCGCCCAAGGCGACGGTGGTGTCTGTTGATGCCCTCCTGCCGAGGGCCAACATCAGGTGGTGTGGAGTATGTTGCGACGATGGTGTCGGCGCCCTCTGGCCCAGGGTCAACATCAGGTGGTGGTGGAGTATGTTGTCCCTGGGGTGACGGTGGTGTCTGCTGACACCCTCCAGCACAGGGTCAGCATCCGGTGGTGGGAAGTATGTTGTGATGGTGGTGTCTGTTTGCGCCGTCTGGCCCAGGGTCAACATCAGGTGGTGGTGGAGTATGTTGTCTCTGAGGCGACGGTGGTGTCTCTTGGCGCCCTTCATCCCAGGGCCAACATCAGGTGGTGGTGGTGGTGGTGGAGTATGTTGTCCCTGGGGCGACGATGGTGTCTGTCCCCAACATCAGGTGGTGGTTAAGTATTTTGCCCGTGAGGCGACCCTCCAGAACAGGGTCAACATCAGGTAGGGGTGGAGTATGTTGTCTGTTGGCGCTCTCAGGCCCAGGGTCAACATCAGGTGAGGGTGGAGTATGTTGTCCCTGGGGCGACGGTGGTGTCTGCTGACACCCTCCGGCACAGGGTCAACATCCGGTGGGGGTGGAGTATTTGCCCCTGAGGCGACGGTGGTGTCTGTTGATGCCCTCCGGCCCAGGGTCAACATCAGGTGGTGGTGGAGTATGTTGTCCCTGGGGCGACGGTGGTGTCTGCTGACACCCTCCAGCACAGGGTCAGCATCCGGTGGTGGGAAGTATGTTGTGATGGTGGTGTCTGTTTGCGCCGTCTGGCCCAGGGTCAACATCAGGTGGTGGTGGAGTATGTTGTCTCTGAGGCGACGGTGGTGTCTCTTGGCGCCCTTCATCCCAGGGCCAACATCAGGTGGTGGTGGAGTATGTTGTCCCTGGGGCGACGGTGGTGTCTGTTGACACCCTCCGGCCCAGGGTCAACATCAGGTGGGGGTGGAGTATTTGCCCCTGAGGCGACGGTGGTGTCTGTTGATGCCTTCCGGCCCATGGTCAACATCAGGTGGTGGTGGAGTATGTTGTCTCTGAGGCGACGGTGGTGTCTCTTGGCGCCCTTCATCCCAGGGCCAACATCAGGTGGTGGTGGTGGAGTATGTTGTCCCTGGGGCGACGATGGTGTCTCTTGGCGCCCTTCATCCCAGGGCCAACATCAGGTGGTGGTGGTGGAGTATGTTGTCCCTGGGGCGACGGTGGTGTCTGTCCTCAACATCAGGTGGTGGTGGAGTATTTTGCCCTTGAGGCGACGGTGGTGTCTGTTGACACCCTCCGGAACAGGGTCAACATCAGGTGGGGGTGGAGTATGTTGTCTGTTGGCGCTCTCAGGCCCAGGGTCAACATCAGGTGGTGGTGGAGTATGTTCTCCCTGGGGCGATGGTGGTGTCTGCTGACACCCTCCGGCACAGGGTCAACATCCAGTGGGGGTGCAGTATTTGCCCCTGAGGCGACGGTGGTGTCTGTTGATGCCCTTCGGACCAGGGTCAACTTCAGGTGGTGGTGGAGTATGTTGTCTCTGAGGCGACGGTGGTGTGTCTTGGCACCCTTCATCCCAGGGCCAACATCAGGTGGTGGTGGAGTATGTTGCCCCTCAGGCGACGGTGGTGTCTGTTGATGCCCTCCGGCCCAGGGTCAACATCAGGTGGTGTGAAGTATGTTGTGATGGTGGTGTCTGTTTGCGCCCTTCATCCCAGGGCCAACATCAGGTGGTGGTGGAGTATGTTGTCTCTGAGGCGACGGTGGTGTCTCTTGGCACCCTTCATCCCAGGGCCAACATCAGGTGGTGGTGGTGGTGGTGGAGTATGTTGTCCCTGGGGCGACGATGGTGTCTGTCCCCAACATCAGGTGGTGGTTAAGTATTTTGCCCGTGAGACGATGGTGGTGTCTGTTGACACCCTCTGGAACAGGGTCAACATCCGGTGGGGGTGGAGTATTTGCCCCTGAGGCGACGGTGGTGTCTGTTGATGCCCTCCGGCCCAGGGTCAACATCAGGTGGTGGTGGAGTATGTTGTCTCTGAGGCGACAGTGGTTTTTCTTATCGCCCTTCATCCCAGGGCCAACATCAGGTGGTGGTGGTGGAGTATGTTGTCCCTGGGGCGACGGTGGTGTCTGGTGACACCCTCCGGAACAGGGTCAACATCAAGTGGGGGTGGAGTATGTTGTCTGTTGGCGCTCTCAGGCCCACGGTCAACATCAGGTGGTGGTGGAGTATGTTGTCTCTGACGGGGCGGTGCTTTTTCTTGGCGCCCTTCATCCCAGGGCCAACATCAGGTGGTGGTGGAGTATGTTGTCCCTGGGGCGACGGTGGTGTTTGTTGACACCCTCCGGCCCAGGGTCAACATCAGGTGGGGGTGGAGTATTTGCCCCTGAGGCGACGGTGGTGTCTGTTGATGCCTTCCGGCCCATGGTCAACATCAGGTGGTGGTGGAGTATGTTGTCTCTGAGGCGACGGTGGTGTCTCTTGGCGCCCTTCATCCCAGGGCCAACATCAGGTGGTGGTGGTGGAGTATGTTGTTCCTGGGGCGACGGTGTCTGTCCCCAACATCAGGTGGTGGTTAAGTATTTTGCCCGTGAGACGATGGTGGTGTCTGTTGACACCCTCTGGAACAGGGTCAACATCGGGGTGGTGGAGTATGTTGTCCTTGAGGCGACGGTGGTACCTGTTGACGCCCTCCGGCCCAGGTTCAACTTTAGGTGGTGGCCGAGTATATTGCGCCCAAGGCGACGGTGGTGTCTGTTGATGCCCTCCTGCCGAGGGCCAACATCAGGTGGTGTGGAGTATGTTGCGACGATGGTGTCGGCGCCCTCTGGCCCAGGGTCAACATCAGGTGGTGGTGGAGTATGTTGTCCCTGGGGTGACGGTGGTGTCTGCTGACACCCTCCACCACAGGGTCAACATCCGGTGGTGTGAAGTATGTTGTGATGGTGGTGTCTGTTTGCGCCGTCTGGCCCAGGGTCAACATCAGGTGGTGGTGGAGTATGTTGTCTCTGAGGCGACGTTGGTGTCTCTTGGCGCCCTTCATCCCAGGGCCAACATCAGGTGGTGGTGGTGGAGTATGTTGTCCCTGGGGCGACGATGGTGTCTGTCCCCAACATCAGGTGGTGGTTAAGTATTTTGCCCGTGAGGCGACGGTGGTGTCTGTTGACACCCTCCAGAACATGGTCAACATCAGGTGGGGGTGGATTATGTTGTCTGTTGGCGCTCTCAGGCCCAGGGTCAACGTCAGGTGAGGGTGGAGTATGTTGTCCCTGGGGCGACGGTGGTGTCTGCTGACACCCTCCGTCACAGGGTCAACATCCGGTGGGGGTGGAGTATTTGCCCTTGAGGTGACGATGGTGTCTGTTGGCGCCCTCTGGCCCAGGGTCAACATCAGGTGGTGGTGGAGTATGTTGTCCCTGGGGCGACGGTGGTGTCTGCTGACACCCTCCAGCACAGGGTCAACATCCGGTGGGGGTGGAGTATTTTGCCCGTGAAGCGACGGCGGTGTCTGTTGACACCTCTGGAACAGGGTCAACATCGGGGTGGTGGAGTATGTTGTCCTTGAGACGACGGTGGTATCTGTTGACGCACTCCGGTCCAGGTTCAACTTTAGGTGGTGGCCGAGTATATTGCGCCCAAGGCGACGGTGGTGTCTGTTGATGCCCTCCTGTCGAGGGCCAACATCAGGTGGTGTGGCGTATGTTGCGAAGATGGTGTCGGCGCCCTCTGGCCCAGGGTGAACATCCGGTGGTGGTGGAGTATGTTGTCCCTGGGGCAACGGTGGTGTCTGCTGACACCCTCCAGCACAGGGTCAACATCCGGTGGGGGTGGGGTATTTTGCCCGTGAGGCGATGGTGGTGTCTATTGACACCCTCTGGAACAGGGTCAACATCGGGGTGGTGGAGTATGTTGTCCTTGAGGCGACGGTGGTATCTGTTGACGCCCTCCGGCCCAGGTTCAACTTTAGGTGGTGGCCGAGTATATTGCGCCCAAGGCGACGGTGGTGTCTGTTGATGCCCTCCTGCCGAGGGCCAACATCAGGTGGTGTGGAGTATGTTGCGACGATGGTGCCTGGCGCCCTCTGGCCCAGGGTCAACATCAGGTGGTGGTGGAGTATGTTGTCCCTGGGGTGACGGTGGTGTCTGCTGACACCCTCCACCACAGGGTCAACATCCGGTGGTGTGAAGTATGTTGTGATGGTGGTGTCTGTTTGCGCCGTCTGGCCCAGGGTCAACATCAGGTGGTGGTGGAGTATGTTGTCTCTGAGGCGACGTTGGTGTCTCTTGGCGCCCTTCATCCCAGGGCCAACATCAGGTGGTGGTGGTGGAGTATGTTGTCCCTGGGGCGACGATGGTGTCTGTCCCCAACATCAGGTGGTGGTTAAGTATTTTGCCCGTGAGGCGACGGTGGTGTCTGTTGACACCCTCCAGAACATGGTCAACATCAGGTGGGGGTGGAGTATGTTGTCTGTTGGCGCTCTCAGGCCCAGGGTCAACGTCAGGTGAGGGTGGAGTATGTTGTCCCTGGGGCGACGGTGGTGTCTGCTGACACCCTCCGTCACAGGGTCAACATCCGGTGGGGGTGGAGTATTTGCCCCTGAGGCGACGATGGTGTCTGTTGGCGCCCTCTGGCCCAGGGTCAACATCAGGTGGTGGTGGAGTATGTTGTCCCTGGGGCGACGGTGGTGTCTGCTGACACCCTCCAGCACAGGGTCAACATCCGGTGGGGGTGGAGTATTTTGCCCGTGAAGCGACGGCGGTGTCTGTTGACACCTCTGGAACAGGGTCAACATCGGGGTGGTGGAGTATGTTGTCCTTGAGACGACGGTGGTATCTGTTGACGCACTCCGGTCCAGGTTCAACTTTAGGTGGTGGCCGAGTATATTGCGCCCAAGGCGACGGTGGTGTCTGTTGATGCCCTCCTGTCGAGGGCCAACATCAGGTGGTGTGGCGTATGTTGCGAAGATGGTGTCGGCGCCCTCTGGCCCAGGGTGAACATCCGGTGGTGGTGGAGTATGTTGTCCCTGGGGCAACGGTGGTGTCTGCTGACACCCTCCAGCACAGGGTCAACATCCGGTGGGGTATTTTGCCCGTGAGGCGATGGTGGTGTCTGTTGACACCCTCTGGAACAGGGTCAACATCGGGGTGGTGGAGTATGTTGTCCTTGAGGCGACGGTTGTATCTGTTGACGCCCTCCGGCCCAGGTTCAACTTTAGGTGGTGGCCGAGTATATTGCGCCCAAGGCGACGGTGGTGTCTGTTGATGCCCTCCTGCCGAGGGCCAACATCAGGTGGTGTGGAGTATGTTGCGACGATGGTGTCGGCGCCCTCTGGCCCAGGGTCAACATCAGGTGGTGGTGGAGTATGTTGTCCCTGGGGTGACGGTGGTGTCTGCTGACACCCTCCAGCACAGGGTCAGCATCCGGTGGTGTGAAGTATGTTGTGGTGGTGGTGTCTGTTTGCGCCGTCTGGCCCAGGGTCAACATCAGGTGGTGGTGGAGTATGTTGTCTCTGAGGCGACGGTGGTGTCTCTTGGCGCCCTTCATCCCAGGGCCAACATCAGGTGGTGGTGGTGGTGGTGGTGGAGTATGTTGTCCCTGGGGCGACTATGGTGTCTGTCCCCAACATCAGGTGGTGGTTAAGTATTTTTCCCGTGAGGCGACGGTGGTGTCTGTTGACACCCTCCAGAACAGGGTCAACATCAGGTAGGGGTGGAGTATGTTGTCTGTTGGCGCTCTCAGGCCCAGGGTCAACATCAGGTGAGGGTGGAGTATGTTGTCCCTGGGGCGACGGTGGTGTCTGCTGACACCCTCCGGCACAGGGTCAACATCCGGTGGGGGTGGAGTATTTGCCCCTGAGGCGACGGTGGTGTCTGTTGATGCCCTCCGGCCCAGGGTCAACATCAGGTGGTGGTGGAGTATGTTGTCTCTGAGGCGACAGTGGTTTTTCTTATGGCCCTTCATCCCAGGGCCAACATCAGGTGGTGGTGGTGGAGTATGTTGTCCCTGGGGCGACCGTGGTGTCTGGTGACACCCTCCGGAACAGGGTCAACATCAGGTGGGGGTGGAGTATGTTGTCTGTTGGCGCTCTCAGGCCCAGGGTCAACATCAGGTGGTGGTGGAGTATGTTGTCTCTGACGGGGCGGTGCTTTTTCTTGCGCCCTTCATCCCAGGGCCAACATCAGGTGGTGGTGGAGTATGTTGTCCCTGGGGCGACGGTGGTGTCTGTTGACACCCTCCGGCCCAGGGTCAACATCAGGTGGGGGTGGAGTATTTGCCCCTGAGGCGACGGTGGTGTCTGTTGATGCCTTCCGGCCCATGGTCAACATCAGGTGGTGGTGGAGTATGTTGTCTCTGAGGCGACGGTGGTGTCTCTTGGCGCCCTTCATCCCAGGGCCAACATCAGGTGGTGGTGGTGGAGTATGTTGTCCCTGGGGCGACGATGGTGTCTCTTGGCGCCCTTCATCCCAGGGCCAACATCAGGTGGTGGTGGTGGAGTATGTTGTCCCTGGGGCGACGGTTGTGTCTGTCCTCAACATCAGGTGGTGGTGGAGTATTTTGCCCGTGAGGCGACGGTGGTGTCTGTTGACACCCTCCGGAACAGGGTCAACATCAGGTGGGGGTGGAGTATGTTGTCTGTTGGCGCTCTCAGGCCCAGGGTCAACATCAGGTGGTGGTGGAGTATGTTCTCCCTGGGGCGATGGTGGTGTCTGCTGACACCCTCCGGCACAGGGTCAACATCCAGTGGGGGTGCAGTATTTGCCCCTGAGGCGACGGTGGTGTCTGTTGATGCCCTTCGGACCAGGGTCAACTTCAGGTGGTGGTGGAGTATGTTGTCTCTGAGGCGACGGTGGTGTGTCTTGGCACCCTTCATCCCAGGGCCAACATCAGGTGGTGGTGGAGTATGTTGCCCCTCAGGCGACGGTGGTGTCTGTTGATGCCCTCCGGCCCAGGGTCAACATCAGGTGGTGTGAAGTATGTTGTGATGGTGGTGTCTGTTTGCGCCCTTCATCCCAGGGCCAACATCAGGTGGTGGTGGAGTATGTTGTCTCTGAGGCGACGGTGGTGTCTCTTGGCGCCCTTCATCCCAGGGCCAACATCAGGTGGTGGTGGTGGAGTATGTTGTCCCTGGGGCGACGGTGTCTGTCCCCAACATCAGGTGGTGGTTAAGTATTTTGCCCGTGAGACGATGGTGGCGTCTGTTGACACCCTCTGGAACAGGGTCAACATCGGGGTGGTGGAGTATATTGTCCTTGAGGCGACGGTGGTATCTGTTGCCGCCCTCCGGCCCAGGTTCAACTTTAGGTGGTGGCCGAGTATATTGCGCCCAAGGCGACGGTGGTGTCTGTTGATGCCCTCCTGCCGAGGGCCAACATCAGGTGGTGTGGAGTATGTTGCGACGATGGTGTCGGCGCCCTCTGGCCCAGGGTCAACATCAGGTGGTGGTGAAGTATGTTGTCCCTGGGGTGACGGTGGTGTCTGCTGACACCCTCCACCACAGGGTCAACATCCGGTGGTGTGAAGTATGTTGTGATGGTGGTGTCTGTTTGCGCCGTCTGGCCCAGGGTCAACATCAGGTGGTGGTGGCGTATGTTGTCTCTGAGGCGACGTTGGTGTCTCTTGGCGCCCTTCATCCCAGGGCCAACATCAGGTGGTGGTGGTGGAGTATGTTGTCCCTGGGGCGACGATGGTGTCTGTCCCCAACATCAGGTGGTGGTTAAGTATTTTGCCCGTGAGGCGACGGTGGTGTCTGTTGACACCCTCCAGAACATGGTCAACATCAGGTGGGGGTGGAGTATGTTGTCTGTTGGCGCTCTCAGGCCCAGGGTCAACGTCAGGTGAGGGTGGAGTATGTTGTCCCTGGGGCGACGGTGGTGTCTGCTGACACCCTCCAGCACAGGGTCAACATCCGGTGGGGGTGGAGTATTTTGCCCGTGAAGAGACGGCGGTGTCTGTTGACACCTCTGGAACAGGGTCAACATCGGGGTGGTGGAGTATGTTGTCCTTGAGACGACGGTGGTATCTGTTGACGCACTCCGGTCCAGGTTCAACTTTAGGTGGTGGCCGAGTATATTGCGCCCAAGGCGACGGTGGTGTCTGTTGATGCCCTCCTGTCGAGGGCCAACATCAGGTGGTGTGGCGTATGTTGCGAAGATGGTGTCGGCGCCCTCTGGCCCAGGGTGAACATCCGGTGGTGGAGTATGTTGTCCCTGGGGCAACGGTGGTGTCTGCTGACACCTTCCAGCACAGGGTCAACATCCGGTGGGGGTGGGGTATTTTGCCCGTGAGGCGATGGTGGTGTCTGTTGACACCCTCTGGAACAGGGTCAACATCGGGGTGGTGGAGTATGTTGTCCTTGAGGCGACGGTGGTATCTGTTGACGCCCTCCGGCCCAGGTTCAACTTTAGGTGGTGGCCGAGTATATTGCGCCCAAGGCGACGGTGGTGTCTGTTGATGCCCTCCTGCCGAGGGCCAACATCAGGTGGTGTGGAGTATGTTGCGACGATGGTGTCGGCGCCCTCTGGCCCAGGGTCAACATCAGGTGGTGGTGGAGTATGTTGTCCCTGGGGTGACGGTGGTGTCTGCTGACACCCTCCAGCACAGGGTCAGCATCCGGTGGTGTGAAGTATGTTGTGATGGTGGTGTCTGTTTGCGCCGTCTGGCCCAGGGTCAACATCAGGTGGTGGTGGAGTATGTTGTCTCTGAGGCGACGGTGGTGTCTCTTGGCGCCCTTCATCCCAGGGCCAACATCAGGTGGTGGTGGTGGTGGTGGAGTATGTTGTCCCTGGGGCGACTATGGTGTCTGTCCCCAACATCAGGTGGTGGTTAAGTATTTTTCCCGTGAGGCGACGGTGGTGTCTGTTGACACCCTCCAGAACAGGGTCAACATCAGGTAGGGGTGGAGTATGTTGTCTGTTGGCGCTCTCAGGCCCAGGGTCAACATCAGGTGAGGGTGGAGTATGTTGTCCCTGGGGCGACGGTGGTGTCTGCTGACACCCTCCGGCACAGGGTCAACATCCGGTGGGGGTGGAGTATTTGCCCCTGAGGCGACGGTGGTGTCTGTTGATGCCCTCCGGCCCAGGGTCAACATCAGGTGGTGGTGGAGTATGTTGTCTCTGAGGCGACAGTGGTTTTTCTTATGGCCCTTCATCCCAGGGCCAACATCAGGTGGTGGTGGTGGAGTATGTTGTCCCTGGGGCGACGGTGGTGTCTGGTGACACCCTCCGGAACAGGGTCAACATCAGGTGGGGGTGGAGTATGTTGTCTGTTGGCGCTCTCAGGCCCAGGGTCAACATCAGGTGGTGGTGGAGTATGTTGTCTCTGACGGGGCGGTGCTTTTTCGTGGCGCCCTTCATCCCAGGGCTAACATCAGGTGGTGGTGGAGTATGTTGTCCCTGGGGCGACGGTGGTGTCTGTTGACACCCTCCGGCCCAGGGTCAACATCAGGTGGGGGTGGAGTATTTGCCCCTGAGGCGACGGTGGTGTCTGTTGATGCCTTCCGGCCCATGGTTAACATCAGGTGGTGGTGGAGTATGTTGTCTCTGAGGCGACGGTGGTGTCTCTTGGCGCCCTTCATCCCAGGGCCAACATCAGGTGGTGGTGGTGGAGTATGTTGTCCCTGGGGCGACGGTCGTGTCTGTCCCCAACATCAGGTGGTGGTGGAGTATTTTGCCCGTGAGGCGACGGTGGTGTCTGTTGACATCCTCCGGAACAGGGTCAACATCAGTTGGGGGTGGAGTATGTTGTCTCTGGGGCGATGGTGGTGTCTGCTGACACCCTCCGGCACAGGGTCAACATCCGGTGGGGGTGCAGTATTTGCCCCTGAGGCGACGGTGGTGTCTGTTGATGCCCTCCGGCCCAGGGTCAACTTCAGGTGGTGGTGGAGTATGTTGTCTCTGAGGCGACGGTGGTGTCTCTTGGCACCCTTCATCCCAGGGCCAACATCAGGTGGTGGTGGAGTATGTTGCCCCTCAGGCGACGGTGGTGTCTGTTGATGCCCTCCGGCCCAGGGTCAACATCAGGTGGTGTGAAGTATGTTGTGATGGTGGTGTCTGTTTGCGCCCTTCATCCCAGGGCCAACATCAGGTGGTGGTGGAGTATGTTGTCTCTGAGGCGACGGTGGTGTCTCTTGGCGCCCTTCATCCCAGGGCCAACATCAGGTGGTGGTGGTGGTGGTGGTGGAGTATGTTGTCCCTGGGGCGACGATGGTGTCTGTCCCCAACATCAGGTGGTGGTTAAGTATTTTGCCCGTGAGACGATGGTGGTGTCTGTTGACACCCTCTGGAACAGGGTCAACATCGGGGTGGTGGAGTATGTTGTCCTTGAGGCGACTGTGGTATCTGTTGACGCCCTCCGGCCCAGGTTCAACTTTAGGTGGTGGCCGAGTATATTGCGCCCAAGTCGACGGTGGTGTCTGTTGATGCCCTCCTGCCGAGGGCCAACATCAGGTGGTGTGGAGTATGTTGCGACGATGGTGTCGGCGCCCTCTGGCCCAGGGTCAACATCAGGTGGTGGTGGAGTATGTTGTCCCTGGGGTGACGGTGGTGTCTGCTGACACCCTCCAGCACAGGGTCAGCATCCGGTGGTGGGAAGTATGTTGTGATGGTGGTGTCTGTTTGCGCCGTCTGGCCCAGGGTCAACATCAGGTGGTGGTGGAGTATGTTGTCTCTGAGGCGACGGTGGTGTCTCTTGGCGCCCTTCATCCCAGGGCCAACATCAGGTGGTGGTGGTGGTGGTGGAGTATGTTGTCCCTGGGGCGACGATGGTGTCTGTCCCCAACATCAGGTGGTGGTTAAGTATTTTGCCCATGAGGCGACGGTGGTGTCTGTTGACACCCTCCAGAACAGGGTCAACATCAGGTAGGGGTGGAGTATGTTGTCTGTTGGCGCTCTCAGGCCCAGGGTCAACATCAGGTGAGGGTGGAGTATGTTGTCCCTGGGGCGACGGTGGTGTCTGCTGACACCCTCCGGCACAGGGTCAACATCCGGAGAGGGTGGAGTATTTGCCCCTGAGGCGACGGTGGTGTCTGTTGATGCCCTCCGGCCCAGGGTCAACATCAGGTGGTGGTGGAGTATGTTGTCTCTGAGGCGACAGTGGTTTTTCTTATCGCCCTTCATCCCAGGGCCAACATCAGGTGGTGGTGGTGGTGGTGTATGTTGTGCCTGGGGCGACGGTGGTGTCTCTTGGCGCCCTTCATCCCAGGGCCAACGTCAGGTGGTGTTGGTGGAGTATGTTGACACCCTCCGGAACAGGGTGAACATCAGGTGGGGGTGGAGTATGTTGTCTGTTGGCGCTCTCAGGCCCAGGGTTAAAATCAGGTGAGGGTGGAGTATTTTGTCCCTGGGGCGACGGTGGTGTCTGCTGACACCCTCCGGCACAGGGTCAACATCCGGTGGGGGTGGAGTATTTGCCCCTGAGGCGACCGTGGTGTCTGTTAATGCCCTTCGGCCCAGGGTCAACATCAGGTGGTGGTGGAGTATGTTGTCTCTGAGGGGACGGTGGTGTTTCTTGGCGGCCTTCATCTCAGGGCCAACATCAGGTGGTGGTGGAGTATGTTGTCCCTGGGGCGACGGTGGTGTCTGTTGACACCCTCCGGCCCATGGTCAACATCAGGTGGTGGTGGAGTATGTTGCCCCTTAGGCAACGATGGTGTCTGTTGATGCCCTCCGGCCCAGGGTCAACATCAGGTGGTGTGAAGTATGTTGCGACGATGGTGTCTGTTGGCGCCCTCTGGCCCAGGGTCAACATCAGGTGGTGGTGGAGTATGTTGCCCCTGAGGCGACGGTGGTGTCTGTTGATGCCCTCCGGCCCAGGGTCAACATCAGGTGGTGTGAAGTATGTTGCGGTGATGGTGTCTGTTGGCGCCCTCTGGCCCAGGGTCAACATCAGGTGGTGGTGGAGTATGTTTCCTCTGAGGTGACGGTGGTGTCTGCTGACACCCTCCGACACAGGGTCAACATCTGGTGGGGGTGCAGTATTTGCCCCTAAGGCGACGGTGGTGTCTGCTGATGCCCTCCGGCCCAGGGTCAACATCAGGTGGTGGTGGAGTATGTTGTCTCTGAGGCGACGGTGGTGTCTCTTGGCGCCCTTCATCCCAGGGCCAACATCAGGTGGTGGTGGTGGAGTATGTTGTCCCTAGGGCGACGATGGTGTCTGTCCCCAACATCAGGTGGTGGTTAAGTGTTTTGCCCGTGAGGCGACGTTGGTGTCTGTTGACACCCTCCAGAACAGGGTCAACATCAGGTAGGGGTGGAGTATGTTGTCTGTTGGCGCTCTCAGGCCCAGGGTCAACATCAGGTGGTGGTGGAGTATGTTATCTCTGAGGCGACGGTGGTGTCTCTTGGCACCCTTCATCCCAGGGCCAACATCAGGTGGTGGTGGAGTATGTTGCTCCTCCGGCGACGGTGGTGTCTGTTGATGCCCTCCGGCCCAGGGTCAACATCAGGTGGTGTGAAGTATGTTGTGATGGTGGTGTCTGTTTGCGCCCTTCATCCCAGGGCCAACATCAGGTGGTGGTGGAGTATGTTGTCTCTGAGGCGACGGTGGTGTCTCTTGGCGCCCTTCATCCCAGGGCCAACATCAGGTGGTGGTGGTGGAGTATGTTGTCCCTGGGGGGACGATGGTGTCTGTCCCCAACATCAGGTGGTGGTTAAGTATTTTGCCCGTGAGACGATGGTGGTGTCTGTTGACACCCTCTGGAACAGGGTCAACATCGGGGTGGCGGAGTATGTTGTCCTTGAGGCGACGGTGGTATCTGTTGACGCCCTCCGGCCCAGGTTCAACTTTAGGTGGTGGCCGAGTATATTGCGCCCAAGGCGACGGTGGTGTCTGTTGATGCCCTCCTGCCGAGGGCCAACATCAGGTGGTGTGGAGTATGTTGCGACGATGGTGTCGGCGCCCTCTGGCCCAGGGTCAACATCAGGTGGTGGTGGAGTATGTTGTCCCTGGGGTGACGGTGGTGTCTGCTGACACCCTCCAGCACAGGGTCAACATCCGGTGGTGTGAAGTATGTTGTGATGGTGGTGTCTGTTTGCGCCGTCTGGCCCAGGGTCAACATCAGGTGGTGGTGGAGTATGTTGTCTCTGAGGCGACGTTGGTGTCTCTTGGCTCCCTTCATCCCAGGGCCAACATCAGGTGGTGGTGGTGGTGGTGGTGGTGGAGTATGTTGTCCCTGGGGCGACGATGGTGTCTGTCCCCAACATCAGGTGGTGGTTAAGTATTTTGCCCGTGAGGCGACGGTCGTGTCTGTTGACACCCTCCAGAACATGGTCAACATCAGGTGGGGGTGGAGTATGTTGTCTGTTGGCGCTCTCAGGCCCAGGGTCAACATCAGGTGAGGGTGGAGTATGTTGTCCCTGGGGCGACGGTGGTGTCTGCTGACACCCTCCGTCACAGGGTCAACATCCGGTGGGGGTGGAGTATTTGCCCCTGAGGCGACGATGGTGTCTGTTGGCGCCCTCTGGCCCAGGGTCAACATCAGGTGGTGGTGGAGTATGTTGTCCCTGGGGCGACGGTGGTGTCTGCTGACACCCTCCAGCACAGGGTCAACATCCGGTGGGGGTGGAGTATTTTGCCCGTGAAGCGACGGTTGTGTCTGTTGACACCCTCTGGAACAGGGTCAACATCGGGGTGGTGGAGTATGTTGTCCTTGAGGCGACGGTGGTATCTGTTGACGCACTCCGGTCCAGGTTCAACTTTAGGTGGTGGCCGAGTATATTGCGCCCAAGGCGACGGTGGTGTCTGTTGATGCCCTCCTGTCGAGGGCCAACATCAGGTGGTGTGGCGTATGTTGCGAAGATGGTGTCGGCGCCCTCTGGCCCAGGGTGAACATCCGGTGGTGGTGGAGTATGTTGTCCCTGGGGCAACGGTGGTGTCTGCTGACACCCTCCAGCACAGGGTCAACATCCGGTGGGGGTGGGGTATTTTGCCCGTGAGGCGATGGTGGTGTCTGTTGACACCCTCTGGAACAGGGTCAACATCGGGGTGGTGGAGTATGTTGTCCTTGAGGCGACGGTGGTATCTGTTGACGCCCTCCGGCCCAGGTTCAACTTTAGGTGGTGGCCGAGTATATTGCGCCCAAGGCGACGGTGGTGTCTGTTGATGCCCTCCTGCCGAGGGCCAACATCAGGTGGTGTGGAGTATGTTGCGACAATGGTGTCGGCGCCCTCTGGCCCAGGGTCAACATCAGGTGGTGGTGGAGTATGTTGTCCCTGGGGTGACGGTGGTGTCTGCTGACACCCTCCAGCACAGGGTCAGCATCCGGTGGTGTGAAGTATGTTGTGATGGAGGTGTCTGTTTGCGCCGTCTGGCCCAGGGTCAACATCAGGTGGTGGAGTATGTTGTCTCTGAGGCGACGGTGGTGTCTCTTGGCGCCCTTCATCCCAGGGCCAACATCAGGTGGTGGTGGTGGTGGAGTATGTTGTCCCTGGGGCGACGATGGTGTCTGTCCCCAACATCAGGTGGTGGTTAAGTGTTTTGCCCGTGAGGCGACGTTGGTGTCTGTTGACACCCTCCAGAACAGGGTCAACATCAGGTAGGGGTGGAGTATGTTGTCTGTTGGCGCTCTCAGGCCCAGGGTCAACATCAGGTGAGGGTGGAGTATGTTGTCCCTGGGGCGACGGTGGTGTCTGCTGACACCCTCCGACACAGGGTCAACATCCGGTGGGGGTGGAGTATTTGCCCCTGAGGCGACGGTGGTGTCTGTTGATGCCCTCCGGCCCAGGGTCAACATCAGGTGGTGGTGGAGTATGTTGTCTCTGAGGCGACAGTGGTTTTTCTTATCGCCCTTCATCCCAGGGCCAACATCAGGTGGTGGTGGTGGTGTATGTTGTGCCTGGGGCGAGGGTGGTGTCTCTTGGCGCCCTTCATCCCAGGGCCAACATCAGGTGGTGTTGGTGGAGTATGTTGTCCCTGGGGCGACGGTGGTGTCTGTCCCCAACATCAGGTGGTGGTGTAGTATTTTGCCCGTGAGGCGACGGTGGTGTCTGTTGACACCCTCCGGAACAGGGTGAACATCAGGTGGGGGTGGAGTATGTTGTCTGTTGGCGCTCTCAGGCCCAGGGTTAAAATCAGGTGAGGGTGGAGTATTTTGTCCCTGGGGCGACGGTGGTGTCTGCTGACACCCTCCGGCACAGGGTCAACATCCGGTGGGGGTGGAGTATTTGCCCCTGAGGCGACCGTGGTGTCTGTTAATGCCCTTCGGCCCAGGGTCAACATCAGGTGGTGGTGGAGTATGTTGTCTCTGAGGGGACGGTGGTGTTTCTTGGCGGCCTTCATCTCAGGGCCAACATCAGGTGGTGGTGGAGTATGTTGTCCCTGGGGCGACGGTGGTGTCTGTTGACACCCTCCGGCCCATGGTCAACATCAGGTGGTGGTGGAGTATGTTGCCCCTTAGGCAACGATGGTGTCTGTTGATGCCCTCCGGCCCAGGGTCAACATCAGGTGGTGTGAAGTATGTTGCGGTGATGGTGTCTGTTGGCGCCCTCTGGCCCTGGGTCAACATCAGGTGGTGGTGGAGTATGTTTCCTCTGAGGTGACGGTGGTGTCTGCTGACACCCTCCGACACAGGGTCAACATCTGGTGGGGGTGCAGTATTTGCCCCTAAGGCGACGGTGGTGTCTGCTGATGCCCTCCGGCCCAGGGTCAACATCAGGTGGTGGTGGAGTATGTTGTCTCTGAGGCGACGGTGGTTTTTCTTATCGCCCTTCATCCCAGAGCCAACATCAGGTGGTGGTGGTGGAATATTTTGTCCCTGTGGCGACGGTGGTGTCTGTTGACACCCTCCGGAACAGGGTCAACATCAGGTTGGGGTGGAGTATGTTGTCTGTTGGCGCTCTCAGGCCCAGGGTCAACATCAGGTGGTGGTGGAGTATGTTGTCCCTGGGGCGATGGTGGTGTCTGCTGACACCCTCTGGCACAAGGTCAACATCCGGTGGGGGTGCAGTATTTGCCCCTGAGGCGACGGTGGTGTCTGTTGATGCCCTCCGGCCCAGGGTCAACTTCAGGTGGTGGTGGAGTATGTTATCTCTGAGGCGACGGTGGTGTCTCTTGGCACCCTTCATCCCAGGGCCAACATCAGGTGGTGGTGGAGTATGTTGCCCCTCCGGCGACGGTGGTGTCTGTTGATGCCCTCCGGCCCAGGGTCAACATCAGGTGGTGTGAAGTATGTTGTGATGGTGTCTGTTTGCGCCCTTCATCCCAGGGCCAACATCAGGTGGTGGTGGAGTATGTTGTCTCTGAGGCGACGGTGGTGTCTCTTGGCGCCCTTCATCCCAGGGCCAACATCAGGTGGTGGTGGTGGTGGTGGAGTATGTTGTCCCTGGGGGGACGATGGTGTCTGTCCCCAACATCAGGTGGTGGTTAAGTATTTTGCCCGTGAGACGATGGTGGTGTCTGTTGACACCCTCTGGAACAGGGTCAACATCGGGGTGGTGGAGTATGTTGTCCTTGAGGCGACGGTGGTATCTGTTGACGCCCTCCGGCCCAGGTTCAACTTTAGGTGGTGGCCGAGTATATTGCGCCCAAGGCGACGGTGGTGTCTGTTGATGCCCTCCTGCCGAGGGCCAACATCAGGTGGTGTGGAGTATGTTGCGACGATGGTGTCGGCGCCCTCTGGCCCAGGGTCAACATCAGGTGGTGGTGGAGTATGTTGTCCCTGGGGTGACGGTGGTGTCTGCTGACACCCTCCAGCACAGGGTCAACATCCGGTGGTGTGAAGTATGTTGTGATGGTGGTGTCTGTTTGCGCCGTCTGGCCCAGGGTCAACATCAGGTGGTGGTGGAGTATGTTGTCTCTGAGGCGACGTTGGTGTCTCTTGGCGCCCTTCATCCCAGGGCCAACATCAGGTGATGGTGGTGGTGGTGGAGTATGTTGTCCCTGGGGCGACGATGGTGTCTGTCCCCAACATCAGGTGGTGGTTGCCCGTGAGGCGACGGTCGTGTCTGTTGACACCCTCCAGAACATGGTCAACATCAGGTGGGGGTGGAGTATGTTGTCTGTTGGCGCTCTCAGGCCCAGGGTCAACATCAGGTGAGGGTGGAGTATGTTGTCCCTGGGGCGACGGTGGTGTCTGCTGACACCCTCCGTCACAGGGTCAACATCCGGTGGGGGTGGAGTATTTGCCCCTGAGGCGACGATGGTGTCTGTTGGCGCCCTCTGGCCCAGGGTCAACATCAGGTGGTGGTGGAGTATGTTGTCCCTGGGGCGACGGTGGTGTCTGCTGACACCCTCCAGCACAGGGTCAACATCCGGTGGGAGTGGAGTATTTTGCCCGTGAAGCGACGGTTGTGTCTGTTGACACCCTCTGGAACAGGGTCAACATCGGGGTGGTGGAGTATGTTGTCCTTGAGGCGACGGTGGTATCTGTTGACGCACTCCGGTCCAGGTTCAACTTTAGGTGGTGGCCGAGTATATTGCGCCCAAGGCGACGGTGGTGTCTGTTGATGCCCTCCTGTCGAGGGCCAACATCAGGTGCTGTGGCGTATGTTGCGAAGATGGTGTCGGCGCCCTCTGGCCCAGGGTGAACATCCGGTGGTGGTGGAGTATGTTGTCCCTGGGGCAACGGTGGTGTCTGCTGACACCCTCCAGCACAGGGTCAACATCCGGTGGGGGTGGGGTATTTTGCCCGTGAGGCGATGGTGGTGTCTGTTGACACCCTCTGGAACAGGGTCAACATCGGGGTGGTGGAGTATGTTGTCCTTGAGGCGACGGTGGTATCTGTTGACGCCCTCCGGCCCAGGTTCAACTTTAGGTGGTGGCCGAGTATATTGCGCCCAAGGCGACGGTGGTGTCTGTTGATGCCCTCCTGCCGAGGGCCAACATCAGGTGGTGTGGAGTATGTTGCGACAATGGTGTCGGCGCCCTCTGGCCCAGGGTCAACATCAGGTGGTGGTGGAGTATGTTGTCCCTGGGGTGACTGTGGTGTCTGCTGACACCCTCCAGCACAGGGTCAGCATCCGGTGGTGTGAAGTATGTTGTGATGGAGGTGTCTATTTGCGCCGTCTGGCCCAGGGTCAACATTAGGTGGTGGTGGAGTATGTTGTCTCTGAGGCGACGGTGGTGTCTCTTGGCGCCCTTCATCCCAGGGCCAACATCAGGTGGTGGTGGTGGAGTATGTTGTCCCTGGGGCGACGATGGTGTCTGTCCCCAACATCAGGTGGTGGTTAAGTGTTTTGCCCGTGAGGCGACGTTGGTGTCTGTTGACACCCTCCAGAACAGGGTCAACATCAGGTAGGGGTGGAGTATGTTGTCTGTTGGCGCTCTCAGGCCCAGGGTCAACATCAGGTGAGGGTGGAGTATGTTGTCCCTGGGGCGACGGTGGTGTCTGCTGACACCCTCCGGCACAGGGTCAACATCCGGTGGGGGTGGAGTATTTGCCCCTGAGGCGACGGTGGTGTCTGTTGATGCCCTCCAGCCCAGGGTCAACATCAGGTGGTGGTAGAGTATGTTGTCTCTGAGGCGACAGTGGTTTTTCTTATCGCCCTTCATCCCAGGGCCAACATCAGGTGGTGGTGGTGGAGTATGTTGTCCCTGGGGCGACGGTGGTGTCTGGTGACACCCTCCGGAACAGGGTCAACATCAGGTGGGGGTGGAGTATGTTGTCTGTTGGCGCTCTCAGGCCCAGGGTCAACATCAGGTGGTGGTGGAGTATGTTATCTCTGAGGCGACGGTGGTGTCTCTTGGCACCCTTCATCCCAGGGCCAACATCAGGTGGTGGTGGAGTATGTTGCTCCTCCGGCGACGGTGGTGTCTGTTGATGCCCTCCGGCCCAGGGTCAACATCAGGTGGTGTGAAGTATGTTTTGATGGTGGTGTCTGTTTGCGCCCTTCATCCCAGGGCCAACATCAGGTGGTGGTGGAGTATGTTGTCTCTGAGGCGACGGTGGTGTCTCTTGGCGCCCTTCATCCCAGGGCCAACATCAGGTGGTGGTGGTGGAGTATGTTGTCCCTGGGGGGACGATGGTGTCTGTCCCCAACATCAGGTGGTGGTTAAGTATTTTGCCCGTGAGACGATGGTGGTGTCTGTTGACACCCTCTGGAACAGGGTCAACATCGGGGTGGCGGAGTATGTTGTCCTTGAGGCGACGGTGGTATCTGTTGACGCCCTCCGGCCCAGGTTCAACTTTAGGTGGTGGCCGAGTATATTGCGCCCAAGGCGACGGTGGTGTCTGTTGATGCCCTCCTGTCGAGGGCCAACATCAGGTGGTGTGGCGTATGTTGCGAAGATGGTGTCGGCGCCCTCTGGCCCAGGGTGAACATCCGGTGGTGGTGGAGTATGTTGTCCCTGGGGCAACGGTGGTGTCTGCTGACACCCTCCAGCACAGGGTCAACATCCGGTGGGGGTGGGGTATTTTGCCCGTGAGGCGATGGTGGTGTCTGTTGACACCCTCTGGAACAGGGTCAACATCGGGGTGGTGGAGTATGTTGTCCTTGAGGCGACGGTGGTATCTGTTGACGCCCTCCGGCCCAGGTTCAACTTTAGGTGGTGGCCGAGTATATTGCGCCCAAGGCGACGGTGGTGTCTGTTGATGCCCTCCTGCCGAGGGCCAACATCAGGTGGTGTGGAGTATGTTGCGACAATGGTGTCGGCGCCCTCTGGCCCAGGGTCAACATCAGGTGGTGGTGGAGTATGTTGTCCCTGGGGTGACGGTGGTGTCTGCTGACACCCTCCAGCACAGGGTCAGCATCCGGTGGTGTGAAGTATGTTGTGATGGAGGTGTCTGTTTGCGCCGTCTGGCCCAGGGTCAACATCAGGTGGTGGTGGAGTATGTTGTCTCTGAGGCGACGGTGGTGTCTCTTGGCGCCCTTCATCCCAGGGCCAACATCAGGTGGTGCTGGTGGTGGTGGAGTATGTTGTCCCTGGGGCGACGATGGTGTCTGTCCCCAACATCAGGTGGTGGTTAAGTGTTTTGCCCGTGAGGCGACGTTGGTGTCTGTTGACACCCTCCAGAACAGGGTCAACATCAGGTAGGGGTGGAGTATGTTGTCTGTTGGCGCTCTCAGGCCCAGGGTCAACATCAGGTGAGGGTGGAGTATGTTGTCCCTGGGGCGACGGTGGTGTCTGCTGACACCCTCCGGCACAGGGTCAACATCCGGTGGGGGTGGAGTATTTGCCCCTGAGGCGACGGTGGTGTCTGTTGATGCCCTCCGGCCCAGGGTCAACATCAGGTGGTGGTGGAGTATGTTGTCTCTGAGGCGACAGTGGTTTTTCTTATCGCCCTTCATCCCAGGGCCAACATCAGGTGGTGGTGGTGGAGTATGTTGTCCCTGGGGCGACGGTGGTGTCTGGTTACACCCTCCGGAACAGGGTCAACATCAGGTGGGGGTGGAGTATGTTGTCTGTTGGCGCTCTCAGGCCCAGGGTCAACATCAGGTGGTGGTGGAGTACGTTGTCTCTGACGGGGCGGTGCTTTTTCGTGGCGCCCTTCATCCCAGGGCTAACATCAGGTGGTGGTGGAGTATGTTGTCCCTGGGGCGACGGTGGTGTCTGTTGACACCCTCCGGCCCAGGGTCAACATCAGGTGGGGGTGGAGTATTTGCCCCTGAGGCGACGGTGGTGTCTGTTGATGCCTTTCGGCCCATGGTTAACATCAGGTGGTGGAGTATGTTGTCTCTGAGGCGACGGTGGTGTCTCTTGGCGCCCTTCATCCCAGGGCCAACATCAGGTGGTGGTGGTGGAGTATGTTGTCCCTGGGGCGACGGTGGTGTCTCTTGGCGCCCTTCATCCCAGGGCCAACATCAGGTGGTGGTGGTGGAGTATGTTGTCCCTGGGGCGACGGTGGTGTCTGTCCCCAACATCAGGTGGTGGTGGAGTATTTTGCCCGTGAGGCAACGGTGGTGTCTGTTGACATCCTCCGGAACAGGGTCAACATCAGGTGGGGGTGGAGTATGTTGTCCCTGGGGCGATGGTGGTGTCTGCTGACACCCTCCGGCACAGGGTCAACATCCGGTGGGGGTGCAGTATTTGCCCCTGAGGCGACGGTGGTGTCTGTTGATGCCCTCCGGCCCAGGGTCAACTTCAGGTGGTGGTGGAGTATGTTGTCTCTGAGGCGACGGTGGTGTCTCTTGGCACCCTTCATCCCAGGGCCAACATCAGGTGGTGGTGGAGTATGTTGCCCCTCAGGCGACGGTGGTGTCTGTTGATGCCCTCCGGCCCAGGGTCAACATCAGGTGGTGTGAAGTATGTTGTGATGGTGGTGTCTGTTTGCGCCCTTCATCCCAGGGCCAACATCAGGTGGTGGTGGAGTATGTTGTCTCTGAGGCGACGGTGGTGTCTCTTGGCGCCCTTCATCCCAGGGCCAACATCAGGTGGTGGTGGTGGTGGTGGAGTATGTTGTCCCTGGGGCGACGATGGTGTCTGTCCCCAACATCAGGTGGTGGTTAAGTATTTTGCCCGTGAGACGATGGTGGTGTCTGTTGACATCCTCTGGAACAGGGTCAACATCGGGGTGGTGGAGTATGTTGTCCTTGAGGCGACGGTGGTATCTGTTGACGCCCTCCGGCCCAGGTTCAACTTTAGGTGGTGGCCGAGTATATTGCGCCCAAGGCGACGGTGGTGTCTGTTGATGCCCTCCTGCCGAGGGCCAACATCAGGTGGTGTGGAGTATGTTGCGACGATGGTGTCGGCGCCCTCTGGCCCAGGGTCAACATCAGGTGGTGGTGGAGTATGTTGTCCCTGGGGTGACGGTGGTGTCTGCTGACACCCTCCAGCACAGGGTCAGCATCCGTTGGTGTGAAGTATGTTGTGATGGTGGTGTCTGTTTGCGCCGTCTGGCCCAGGGTCAACATCAGGTGGTGGTGGAGTATGTTGTCTCTGAGGCGACGGTGGTGTCTCTTGGCGCCCTTCATCCCAGGGCCAACATCAGGTGGTGGTGGTGGTGGTGGAGTATGTTGTCCCTGGGGCGACGATGGTGTCTGTCCCCAACATCAGGTGGTGGTTAAGTATTTTGCCCGTGAGGCGACGGTGGTGTCTGTTGACACCCTCCAGAACAGGGTCAACATCAGGTAGGGGTGGAGTATGTTGTCTGTTGGCGCTCTCAGGCCCAGGGTCAACATCAGGTGAGGGTGGAGTATGTTGTCCCTGGGGCGACGGTGGTGTCTGCTGACACCCTCCGGCACAGGGTCAACATCAGGTGGTGGTGGAGTATGTTGTCTCTGAGGCGACAGTGGTTTTTCTTATCGCCCTTCATCCCAGGGCCAACATCAGGTGGTGGTGGTGGAGTATGTTGTCCCTGGGGCGACGGTGGTGTCTGGTGACACCCTCCGGAACAGGGTCAACATCAGGTGGGGGTGGAGTATGTTGTCTGTTGGCGCTCTCAGGCCCAGGGTCAACATCAGGTGGTGGTGGAGTATGTTGTCTCTGACGGGGCGGTGCTTTTTCTTGGCGCCCTTCATCCCAGGGCCAACATCAGGTGGTGGTGGAGTATGTTGTCCCTGGGGCGACGGTGGTGTCTGTTGACACCCTCCGGCCCAGGGTCAACATCAGGTGGGGGTGGAGTATTTGCCCCTGAGGCGACGGTGGTGTCTGTTGATGCCTTCCGGCCCATGGTCAACATCAGGTGGTGGTGGAGTATGTTGTCTCTGAGGCGACGGTGGTGTCTCTTGGCGCCCTTCATCCCAGGGCCAACATCAGGTGGTGGTGGTGGTGGAGTATGTTGTCCCTGGGGCGACGGTGGTGTCTCTTGGCGCCCTTCATCCCAGGGCCAACATCAGGTGGTGCTGGTGGAGTATGTTGTCCCTGGGGCGACAGGGGGTGTCTGTCCCCAACATCAGGTGGTGGTGGAGTATTTTGCCCGTGAGGCGACGGTGGTGTCTGTTGACACCCTCCGGAACAGGGTCAACATCAGGTGGGGGTGGAGTATGTTGTCCCTGGGGCGATGGTGGTGTCTGCTGACACCCTCCGGCACAGGGTCAACATCCCGTGGGGGTGCAGTATTTGCCCCTGAGGCGACGGTGGTGTCTGTTGATGCCCTCCGGCCCAGGGTCAACTTCAGGTGGTGGTGGAGTATGTTGTCTCTGAGGCGAAGGTGGTGTCTCTTGGCACCCTTCATCCCAGGGCCAACATCAGGTGGTGGTGGAGTATGTTGCCCCTCAGGCGACGGTGGTGTCTGTTGATGCCCTCCGGCCCAGGGTCAACATCAGGTGGTGCGGAGTATGTTGCGACGATGGTGTCGGCGCCCTCTGGCCCAGGGTCAACATCAGGTGGTGGTGGAGTATGTTGTCCCTGGGGTGACGGTGGTGTCTGCTGACACCCTCCAGCACAGGGTCAGCATCCGGTGGTGTGAAGTATGTTGTGATGGTGGTGTCTGTTTGCGCCGTCTGGCCCAGGGTCAACATCAGGTGGTGGTGGAGTATGTTGTCTCTGAGGCGACGGTGGTGTCTCTTGGCGCCCTTCATCCCAGGGCCAACATCAGGTGGTGGTGGTGGAGTATGTTGTCCCTGGGGCGACGATGGTGTCTGTCCCCAACATCAGGTGGTGGTTAAGTATTTTGCCCGTGAGGCGACGGTGGTGTCTGTTGACACCCTCCAGAACAGGGTCAACATCAGGTAGGGGTGGAGTATGTTGTCTGTTGGCGCTCTCAGGCCCAGGGTCAACATCAGGTGAGGGTGGAGTATGTTGTCCCTGGGGCGACGGTGGTGTCTGCTGACACCCTCCGGCACAGGGTCAACATCCGGTGGGGGTGGAGTATTTGCCCCTAAGGCGACGGTGGTGTCTGTTGATGCCCTCCGGCACAGGGTCAACATCAGGTGGTGGTGGAGTATGTTGTCTCTGAGGCGACGGTGGTGTCTCTTGGCGCCCTTCATCCCAGGGCCAACATCAGGTGGTGGTGGTGGAGTATGTTGTCCTGGGGCGACGGTGGTGTCTGTCCCCAACATCAGGTGGTGGTGGAGTAGTTTCCCCGTGAGGCGACGGTGGTGTCTGTTGACACCCTCCGGAACAGGGTCAACATCAGATGGGGGTGGAGAATGTTGTCTGTTGGCACTCTCAGGCCCAGGGTCAACATCAGGTGACGGTGGAGTATGTTGTCCCTGGGGCCACGGTGGTGTCTGCTGACACCCTCCGGCACAGGGTCAACATCCGGTTGGGGTGGAGTATTTGCCACTGAGGCGACGGTGGTGTCTGTTGATGCCCTCCGGCCCAGGGTCAACATCAGGTGGTGGTGGAGTATGTTGTCTCTGAGGGGACGGTGGTGGTTCTTGGCACACTTCATCCCAGGGCCAACATCAGGTGGTGGTGGAGTATGTTGTCCCTGGGGCGACGGTGGTGTCTGTTGACACCCTCCGGAACAGGTCAACATCAGGTGGGGGTGGAGTATGTTGCCCCTGAGGCGACGGTGGTGTCTGTTGACACCCTCCGGCCCAGGGTCAACATCAGGTGGTGGTGGAGTATGTTGCCCCTGAGGCAACAGTGGTGTCTGTTGATGCCCTCCGGCCCAGGGTCAACATCAGGTGGTGTGAAGTATGTTCCGACGATGGTGTCTGTTGGCGCCCTCTGGCCCAGGGTCAACATCAGGTGGTGGTGGAGTATGTTGCCATTGAGGCGACGGTGGTGTCTGTTGGCGCTGTCCGGCCCAGGGTGAACATCAGGTGGAGGTGGAGTGTGTTGTTCCTGGGGTGACGGTGGTGTCTCTTGACACCCTCCGGCACAGGGTCAACATCCGGTGGGGCTGGAGTATTTTGCCCCTGAGGCGACCGTGGTGTCTGTTGACACCCTCCGGAAAAGGGTCAACATCAGGTGGGGGTGGAGTATTTTGCCCGTGAGGCGACGGTGCTGTCTGTTGACACCCTCCGGAACAGGGTCAGCATCAGGTGGGGGTGGAGTATGTTGTTTCTGAGGGGGCGGTGGTGTTTCTTGGCGCCCTTCATTCCAGGGTCAACATCAGTTGGTGGTGGAGTATGTTGCGCCCGAGGCGATGGTGGTGTCTGTTGACACCCTCCGGCCCAGGGTCAACATCAGGTGGGGGTGGAGTATGTTGCCCCTGAGGTGACGGTGGTGTCTGTTGATGCCCTTCGTCCCAGGGTGAACATCAGGTGGTGGTGGAGTATGTTGTCTCTGAGGCGATGGTGGTGTCTCTTGGCGCCCTTCATCCCAGGGCCAACATCAGGTGGTGGTGGTGGAGTATGTTGTCCCTGGGGCGACGGTGGTGTCTGTCCCCAACATCAGGTGGTGGTGGAGTAGTTTCCCCGTGAGGCGACGGTGGTGTCTGTTGACACCCTCCGGAACAGGGTCAACATCAGATGGGGGTGGAGAATGTTGTCTGTTGGCACTCTCAGGCCCAGGGTCAGATGGGTCAGATGTTGGTCAGATGAGGTGACGGTGGAGTATGTTGTCCCTGGGGCGACGGTGGTGTCTGCTGACACCCTCCGGCACAGGGTCAACATCCGGTTGGGGTGGAGTATTTGCCACTGAGGCAACGGTGGTGTCTGTTGATGCCCTCCGGCCCAGGGTCAACATCAGGTGGTGGTGGAGTATGTTGTCTCTGAGGGGACGGTGGTGGTTCTTGGCACCCTTCATCCCAGGGCCAACATCAGGTGGTGGTGGAGTATGTTGTCCCTGGGGCGACGGTGGTGTCTGTTGACACCCTCCGGAACAGGGTCAACATCAGGTGGGGGTGGAGTATGTTGTCTGTTGGCGCTCTTAGGCCCAGGGTCAACATCAGGTGAGGGTGGAGTATGTTTCCCCTGAGGTGACGGTGGTGTCTGCTGACACCCTCCGGCACAGGGTCAACATCTGGTGGGGGTGCAGTATTTGCCCCTGAGGCGACGGTGGTGTCTGTTGATGCCCTCCGGCCCAGGGTCAACATCAGGTGGTGGTGGAGTATGTTGTCTCTGAGGCGACGGTGGTTTTTCTTATCGCCCTTCATCCCAGGGCCAACATCAGGTGGTGGTGGTGGAGTATGTTGTCCCTGGGGCGACGATGGTGTCTGTCCCCAACATCAGGTGGTGGTTAAGTATTTTGCCCGTGAGGCGGCGGTGGTGTCTGTTGACACCCTCCAGAACAGGGTCAACATCAGGTAGGGGTGGAGTATGTTGTCTGTTGGCGCTCTCAGGCCCAGGGTCAACATCAGGTGAGGGTGGAGTATGTTGTCCCTGGGGTGACGGTGGTGTCTGCTGACACCCTCCGGCACAGGGTCAACATCCGGTGGGGGTGGAGTATTTGCCCCTAAGGCGACGGTGGTGTCTGTTGATGCCCTCCGGCACAGGGTCAACATCAGGTGGTGGTGGAGTATGTTGTCTCTGAGGCGACAGTGGTTTTTCTTATCGCCCTTCATCCCAGGGCCAACATCAGGTGGTGGTGGTGGAGTATGTTGTCCTGGGGCGACGGTGGTGTCTGTCCCCAACATCAGGTGGTGGTGGAGTAGTTTCCCCGTGAGGCGACGGTGGTGTCTGTTGACACCCTCCGGAACAGGGTCAACATCAGATGGGGGTGGAGAATGTTGTCTGTTGGCACTCTCAGGCCCAGGGTCAACATCAGGTGACGGTGGAGTATGTTGTCCCTGGGGCGACGGTGGTGTCTGCTGACACCCTCCGGCACAGGGTCAACATCCGGTTGGGGTGGAGTATTTGCCACTGAGGCGACGGTGGTGTCTGTTGATGCCCTCCGGCCCAGGGTCAACATCAGGTGGTGGTGGAGTATGTTGTCTCTGAGGGGACGGTGGTGGTTCTTGGCACACTTCATCCCAGGGCCAACATCAGGTGGTGGTGGAGTATGTTGTCCCTGGGGCGACGGTGGTGTCTGTTGACACCCTCCGGAACAGGGTCAACATCAGGTGGGGGTGGAGTATGTTGCCCCTGAGGCGACGGTGGTGTCTGTTGACACCCTCCGGCCCAGGGTCAACATCAGGTGGTGGTGGAGTATGTTGCCCCTGAGGCAACAGTGGTGTCTGTTGATGCCCTCCGGCCCAGGGTCAACATCAGGTGGTGTGAAGTATGTTCCGACGATGGTGTCTGTTGGCGCCCTCTGGCCCAGGGTCAACATCAGGTGGTGGTGGAGTATGTTGCCATTGAGGCGACGGTGGTGTCTGTTGGCGCTGTCCGGCCCAGGGTGAACATCAGGTGGAGGTGGAGTGTGTTGTTTCTGGGGTGACGGTGGTGTCTCTTGACACCCTCCGGCACAGGGTCAACATCCGGTGGGGCTGGAGTATTTTGCCCCTGAGGCGACGGTGGTGTCTGTTGACACCCTCCGGAAAAGGGTCAACATCAGGTGGGGGTGGAGTATTTTGCCCGTGAGGCGACGGTGCTGTCTGTTGACACCCTCCGGAACAGGGTCAGCATCAGGTGGGGGTGGAGTATGTTGTTTCTGAGGGGGCGGTGGTGTTTCTTGGCGCCCTTCATTCCAGGGTCAACATCAGTTGGTGGTGGAGTATGTTGCGCCCGAGGCGATGGTGGTGTCTGTTGACACCCTCCGGCCCAGGGTCAACATCAGGTGGGGGTGGAGTATGTTGCCCCTGAGGTGACGGTGGTGTCTGTTGATGCCCTCCGGCCCAGGGTGAACATCAGGTGGTGGTGGAGTATGTTGTCTCTGAGGCGATGGTGGTGTCTCTTGGCGCCCTTCATCCCAGGGCCAACATCAGGTGGTGGTGGTGGAGTATGTTGTCCCTGGGGCGACGGTGGTGTCTGTCCCCAACATCAGGTGGTGGTGGAGTAGTTTCCCCGTGAGGCGACGGTGGTGTCTGTTGACACCCTCCGGAACAGGGTCAACATCAGATGGGGGTGGAGAATGTTGTCTGTTGGCACTCTCAGGCCCAGGGTCAACATCAGGTGACGGTGGAGTATGTTGTCCCTGGGGCGACGGTGGTGTCTGCTGACACCCTCCGGCACAGGGTCAACATCCGGTTGGGGTGGAGTATTTGCCACTGAGGCGACGGTGGTGTCTGTTGATGCCCTCCGGCCCAGGGTCAACATCAGGTGGTGGTGGAGTATGTTGTCTCTGAGGGGACGGTGGTGGTTCTTGGCACCCTTCATCCCAGGGCCAACATCAGGTGGTGGTGGAGTATGTTGTCCCTGGGGCCGACGGTGGTGTCTGTTGACACCCTCCGGAACAGGGTCAACATCAGGTGGGGGTGGAGTATGTTGTCTGTTGGCGCTCTTAGGCCCAGGGTCAACATCAGGTGAGGGTGGAGTATGTTTCCCCTGAGGTGACGGTGGTGTCTGCTGACACCCTCCGGCACAGGGTCAACATCTGGTGGGGGTGCAGTATTTGCCCCTGAGGCGACGGTGGTGTCTGTTGATGCCCTCCGGCCCAGGGTCAACATCAGGTGGGGGTGGAGTATTTGCCCCTGAGGCGACGGTGGTGTCTGTTGATGCCCTCCGGCCCAGGGTCAACATCAGGTGGTGGTGGAGTATGTTGTCTCTGAGGGGACGGTGGTGTTTCTTGGCGGCCTTCATCTCAGGGCCAACATCAGGTGGTGGTGGAGTATGTTGTCCCTGGGGCGACGGTGGTGTCTGTTGACACCCTCCGGCCCATGGTCAACATCAGGTGGTGGTGGAGTATGTTGCCCCTGAGGCAACGGTGGTGTCTGTTGATGCCCTCCGGCCCAGGGTCAACATCAGGTGGTGTGAAGTATGTTGCGACGATGGTGTCTGTTGGCGCCCTCTGGCCCAGGGTCAACATCAGGTGGTGGTGGAGTATGTTGCCCCTGAGGCGACGGTGGTGTCTGTTGATGCCCTCCGGCCCAGGGTCAACATCAGGTGGTGTGAAGTATGTTCCGACGATGGTGTCTGTTGGCGCCCTCTGGCCCAGGGTCAACATCAGGTGGTGGTGGAGTATGTTGCCATTGAGGCGACGGTGGTGTCTGTTGGCGCTGTCCGGCCCAGGGTGAACATCAGGTGGAGGTGGAGTGTGTTGTTTCTGGGGTGACGGTGGTGTCTCTTGACACCCTCCGGCACAGGGTCAACATCCGGTGGGGCTGGAGTATTTTGCCCCTGAGGCGACGGTGGTGTCTGTTGACACCCTCCGGAAAAGGGTCAACATCAGGTGGGGGTGGAGTATTTTGCCCGTGAGGCGACGGTGCTGTCTGTTGACACCCTCCGGAACAGGGTCAGCATCAGGTGGGGGTGGAGTATGTTGTTTCTGAGGGGGCGGTGGTGTTTCTTGGCGCCCTTCATTCCAGGGTCAACATCAGTTGGTGGTGGAGTATGTTGCGCCCGAGGCGATGGTGGTGTCTGTTGACACCCTCCGGCCCAGGGTCAACATCAGGTGGGGGTGGAGTATGTTGCCCCTGAGGTGACGGTGGTGTCTGTTGATGCCCTCCGGCCCAGGGTGAACATCAGGTGGTGGTGGAGTATGTTGTCTCTGAGGCGATGGTGGTGTCTCTTGGCGCCCTTCATCCCAGGGCCAACATCAGGTGGTGGTGGTGGAGTATGTTGTCCCTGGGGCGACGGTGGTGTCTGTCCCCAACATCAGGTGGTGGTGGAGTAGTTTCCCCGTGAGGCGACGGTGGTGTCTGTTGACACCCTCCGGAACAGGGTCAACATCAGATGGGGGTGGAGAATGTTGTCTGTTGGCACTCTCAGGCCCAGGGTCAACATCAGGTGACGGTGGAGTATGTTGTCCCTGGGGCGACGGTGGTGTCTGCTGACACCCTCCGGCACAGGGTCAACATCCGGTTGGGGTGGAGTATTTGCCACTGAGGCGACGGTGGTGTCTGTTGATGCCCTCCGGCCCAGGGTCAACATCAGGTGGTGGTGGAGTATGTTGTCTCTGAGGGGACGGTGGTGGTTCTTGGCACCCTTCATCCCAGGGCCAACATCAGGTGGTGGTGGAGTATGTTGTCCCTGGGGCCGACGGTGGTGTCTGTTGACACCCTCCGGAACAGGGTCAACATCAGGTGGGGGTGGAGTATGTTGTCTGTTGGCGCTCTTAGGCCCAGGGTCAACATCAGGTGAGGGTGGAGTATGTTTCCCCTGAGGTGACGGTGGTGTCTGCTGACACCCTCCGGCACAGGGTCAACATCTGGTGGGGGTGCAGTATTTGCCCCTGAGGCGACGGTGGTGTCTGTTGATGCCCTCCGGCCCAGGGTCAACATCAGGTGGGGGTGGAGTATTTGCCCCTGAGGCGACGGTGGTGTCTGTTGATGCCCTCCGGCCCAGGGTCAACATCAGGTGGTGGTGGAGTATGTTGTCTCTGAGGGGACGGTGGTGTTTCTTGGCGGCCTTCATCTCAGGGCCAACATCAGGTGGTGGTGGAGTATGTTGTCCCTGGGGCGACGGTGGTGTCTGTTGACACCCTCCGGCCCATGGTCAACATCAGGTGGTGGTGGAGTATGTTGCCCCTGAGGCAACGGTGGTGTCTGTTGATGCCCTCCGGCCCAGGGTCAACATCAGGTGGTGTGAAGTATGTTGCGACGATGGTGTCTGTTGGCGCCCTCTGGCCCAGGGTCAACATCAGGTGGTGGTGGAGTATGTTGCCCCTGAGGCGACGGTGGTGTCTGTTGATGCCCTCCGGCCCAGGGTCAACATCAGGTGGTGTGAAGTATGTTCCGACGATGGTGTCTGTTGGCGCCCTCTGGCCCAGGGTCAACATCAGGTGGTGGTGGAGTATGTTGCCATTGAGGCGACGGTGGTGTCTGTTGGCGCTGTCCGGCCCAGGGTGAACATCAGGTGGAGGTGGAGTGTGTTGTTTCTGGGGTGACGGTGGTGTCTCTTGACACCCTCCGGCACAGGGTCAACATCCGGTGGGGCTGGAGTATTTTGCCCCTGAGGCGACGGTGGTGTCTGTTGACACCCTCCGGAAAAGGGTCAACATCAGGTGGGGGTGGAGTATTTTGCCCGTGAGGCGACGGTGCTGTCTGTTGACACCCTCCGGAACAGGGTCAGCATCAGGTGGGGGTGGAGTATGTTGTTTCTGAGGGGGCGGTGGTGTTTCTTGGCGCCCTTCATTCCAGGGTCAACATCAGTTGGTGGTGGAGTATGTTGCGCCCGAGGCGATGGTGGTGTCTGTTGACACCCTCCGGCCCAGGGTCAACATCAGGTGGGGGTGGAGTATGTTGCCCCTGAGGTGACGGTGGTGTCTGTTGATGCCCTCCGGCCCAGGGTGAACATCAGGTGGTGGTGGAGTATGTTGTCTCTGAGGCGATGGTGGTGTCTCTTGGCGCCCTTCATCCCAGGGCCAACATCAGGTGGTGGTGGTGGAGTATGTTGTCCCTGGGGCGACGGTGGTGTCTGTCCCCAACATCAGGTGGTGGTGGAGTAGTTTCCCCGTGAGGCGACGGTGGTGTCTGTTGACACCCTCCGGAACAGGGTCAACATCAGATGGGGGTGGAGAATGTTGTCTGTTGGCACTCTCAGGCCCAGGGTCAACATCAGGTGACGGTGGAGTATGTTGTCCCTGGGGCGACGGTGGTGTCTGCTGACACCCTCCGGCACAGGGTCAACATCCGGTTGGGGTGGAGTATTTGCCACTGAGGCGACGGTGGTGTCTGTTGATGCCCTCCGGCCCAGGGTCAACATCAGGTGGTGGTGGAGTATGTTGTCTCTGAGGGGACGGTGGTGGTTCTTGGCACCCTTCATCCCAGGGCCAACATCAGGTGGTGGTGGAGTATGTTGTCCCTGGGGCGACGGTGGTGTCTGTTGACACCCTCCGGAACAGGGTCAACATCAGGTGGGGGTGGAGTATGTTGTCTGTTGGCGCTCTTAGGCCCAGGGTCAACATCAGGTGAGGGTGGAGTATGTTTCCCCTGAGGTGACGGTGGTGTCTGCTGACACCCTCCGGCACAGGGTCAACATCTGGTGGGGGTGCAGTATTTGCCCCTGAGGCGACGGTGGTGTCTGTTGATGCCCTCCGGCCCAGGGTCAACATCAGGTGGGGGTGGAGTATTTGCCCCTGAGGCGACGGTGGTGTCTGTTGATGCCCTCCGGCCCAGGGTCAACATCAGGTGGTGGTGGAGTATGTTGTCTCTGAGGGGACGGTGGTGTTTCTTGGCGGCCTTCATCTCAGGGCCAACATCAGGTGGTGGTGGAGTATGTTGTCCCTGGGGCGACGGTGGTGTCTGTTGACACCCTCCGGCCCATGGTCAACATCAGGTGGTGGTGGAGTATGTTGCCCCTGAGGCAACGGTGGTGTCTGTTGATGCCCTCCGGCCCAGGGTCAACATCAGGTGGTGTGAAGTATGTTGCGACGATGGTGTCTGTTGGCGCCCTCTGGCCCAGGGTCAACATCAGGTGGTGGTGGAGTATGTTGCCCCTGAGGCGACGGTGGTGTCTGTTGATGCCCTCCGGCCCAGGGTCAACATCAGGTGGTGTGAAGTATGTTGCGGTGATGGTGTCTGTTGGCGCCCTCTGGCCCAGGGTCAACATCAGGTGGTGGTGGAGTATGTTGCCCCTGAGACTAGAGTGGTGTCTCTTGCCGCTGTCCGGCCCAGGTTCAACATCAGGTGAGGGTGGAGTATGTTTCCTCTGAGGCGACGGTGGTGTCTGCTGACACCCTCCGACACAGGGTCAACATCTGGTGGGGGTGCAGTATTTGCCCCTGAGGCGACGGTGGTGTCTGTTGATGCCCTCCGGCCCAGGGTCAACATCAGGTGGTGGTGGAGTATGTTGTCTCTGAGGCGACGGTGGTTTTTCTTATCGCCCTTCATCCCATAGCCAACATCAGGTGGTGGTGGTGGAATATGTTGTCCCTGTGGCGACGGTGGTGTCTGTTGACAGCCTCCGCAACAGGGTCAACATCAGGTGGGGGTGGAGTATGTTGTCTGTTGGCGCTCTCAGGCCCAGGGTCAACATCAGGTGGTGGTGGAGTATGTTGTCCCTGGGGCGATGGTGGTGTCTGCTGACACCCTTCGGCACAAGGTCAACATCCGGTGGGGGTGCAGTATTTGCCCCTGAGGCGACAGTGGTGTCTGTTGATGCCCTCCGGCCCAGGTTCAACTTCAGGTGGTGGTGGAGTATGTTGTCTCTGAGGCGACGGTGGTGTCTCTTGGCACCCTTCATCCCAGGGCCAACATCAGGTGGTGGTGGAGTATGTTGCCCCTCAGGCGACGGTGGTGTCTGTTGATGCCCTCCTGTCGAGGGCCAACATCAGGTGGTGTGGCGTATGTTGCGAAGATGGTGTCGGCGCCCTCTGGCCCAGGGTGAACATCCGGTGGTGGTGGAGTATGTTGTCCCTGGGGCAACGGTGGTGTCTGCTGACACCCTCCAGCACAGGGTCAACATCCGGTGGGGGTGGGGTATTTTGCCCGTGAGGCGATGGTGGTGTCTGTTGACACCCTCTGGAACAGGGTCAACATCGGGGTGGTGGAGTATGTTGTCCTTGAGGCGACGGTGGTATCTGTTGACGCCCTCCGTCCCAGGTTCAACTTTAGGTGGTGGCCGAGTATATTGCGCCCAAGGCGACGGTGGTGTCTGTTGATGCCCTCCTGCCGAGGGCCAACATCAGGTGGTGTGGAGTATGTTGAGACGATGGTGTCGGCGCCCTCTGGCCCAGGGTCAACATCAGGTGGTGGTGGAGTATGTTGTCCCTGGGGTGACGGTGGTGTCTGCTGACACCCTCCAGCACAGGGTCAACATCCGGTGGGGGTGGAGTATTTTGCCCGTGAGGCGATGGTGGTGTCTGTTGGCGCCCTCTGGCCCAGGGTCAACATCAGGTGGTGGTGGAGTCTGTTGCTCCTGAGGTGACGGTGGTGTCTGTTGACACCCTCCAGCCCAGGGTCAATATCAGGTGGTGGTGGAGTATGTTGTCCCTGAGGCAACAGTGGTGTCTGTTGATGCCCTCCGGCCCAGGGTCAACATCAAGTGGTGTGAAGTATGTTGCGGCGATGGTGTCTGTTGGCGCCCTCTGGCCCAGGGTCAACATCAGGTGGTGGTGGAGGATGTTGCCTCTGAGGCGACGGTGGTGTCTGTTGATGCCCTCCGGCCCAGGGTGAACATCAGGTGGTGGTGGAGTATGTTGTCTCTGAGGGGACGGTGGTGTTTGTTGGTGCCCTTTATCCCAGGGCCAACATCATTTGGTGGTGGAGTACGTTGTCCCTGGGGTGACATTGGTGTCTATTGACACCCTCCGGCCCACGGTCAACATCATGTGAGGGTTGAGTATGTTGACCCTGAGGCGACGGTGGTGTCTGTTGACACCCTCCGGCCCAGGGCCATCATCAGTTGGTGTGAAGTATGTTGCGACGGTGGTGTCCTTTGGCGTCCTCTGGCCCAGGGTCAACATCAGGTGGTGGTGGAGGTTTTCACAGTTACTCCCATACCCTTTCTTGGAGATCGGTGCTTCCACAAAAGGAAAGACTACCCGCCTCACGCATGCTGCTTTGGGAGGTAATAATGTGAATGTTAAGCTTAAATATACTTACAATCTCTGAGAGATAATGAGGGGAAGACAGGTGGCAGCAGACTGAGGGGCAGGGACAGGCAGGTGTCAGCAGACTAGGAGGCAGAATCTGGCAGGTATAAGCAGACAAAGGAACAAACGGAGAAAGGCAGGCAGCAACTGACTGCAACGAGTGGGAACAAGCAGGTGGCAGTGCACTAAGAAGAGAAATAGACAGGCTGCCCACTACTAGAAGGTGAACAGGCAGGAATAAGCAGGCAGCAAAATAGGGGTGGACCAGGCACAAAGGAAGAGGCTGCCTACACACAAGTCAGTAAACAGGCAGTCTGTTTCAGAATAATGGGGTTAAACAGGCAGGCGACAGTAGAATGGGTAAGAGAACTGGGTGGAAAAAAGCGGACAGCAGCAGACTGCTATGTAGGAGAGGCAGAAGTAGCAGCAGAAGGTGGGTAGAAGGGGAGCAGACTGCAATTGTGAAGGGGAACAAGCAGGCAGCATCAGACTGGAAAGGGTACAAGAAAGTGACACATGGAGGCAACAGTCTGGAGGGGGATTAGGCATTCTGTAGCAGGCTAGGAAGAGAACAGACAGTTGGCATCAGGCTGGGGGAGCTAGAGAAGAGTGGCATTAGACTGAGGAGGAACACAGCCAGGCAGCAACATACAGGGGGTGTTAGGCAGCCAGTAGCATACTGGGAAAGGGGAACAGGCAGGTGTAATCAGACTGGGAAGGGTTGAGGAAAGTGGCATTAGACTGAAAAAGGTAAAGCCAGACAGAAGGTGAATAGGTAGATAACAGCCAATGGGTTATTTGGGCAGGTGGCAAAAGATTGTGGGAAGTAACAGACAGGTGGCAGTAGAGTGTGTGGATAATTGGCAGCAGGCTGGAATAACTGGCAGGTAACCGACTAGTAAGGCAGGAACAGGCAGGCAGCAAAAGGGGAGGAAGGCGGCAGCAACAGAATAGGAGGAGAACAGGAAGGTGGGAACATGTATGCAACAAACTGGGAGGGCAGGAACCAACCGTTGGCAGCAGTCTTGGGGGGGCGACAGCAGGGGAACAGGCTGGCAAGATCAGACTGATGTGACAGCCAGACTGAGAGGGGGATCAGTCAGTCAGCAGGGGAAAAGAAAGGAGGGAATACGTATGCAACAAACTGGAGGTGGCAGGCAGCAGTCTGGGGGAAAATGCATCAAAGATTAGGCAGGTAGGTGAAGAAGGGGAAGGTAAGCAGGAGCAGACTGAGAGAAGGAGGAAGGGGCAGCAGAGGGGTGCAGCCAGGTGGCGAAAGACTGGGGGAATAGGCAGAAGCAATGGACCAAGGGGATGGTTGGCAGGAGGCACCATACTAGAGCGCAGAAGGCATGTAATAACTTACTAGGTGGGAACAGGCTTGTAGCAGAAAACTGGGGTAATAGGCAGGCAAGAGACTGGGAAGTGGCAGGTATCCAGCAGATTGGGGGAACATGTAGGAAGGAATAGGCAAGCAGCAGAATGAGGGGAAACATGCAGAAATTAATAGGCAGATAGTAACTGGGGGAGGCAGGAAGTCATCAACAGACAAAACGCAGGCAGAAGTGGACTGGCAGACAGCAAACTAGGGGTGAGATAAAAAGCTCCATCAGGGGCAGGCAGGAAAGAATAGGCAAGTGACCTACTTGGAAGGGGACAAGAAGGCAGCAGAATGAAACAGAGAGAAGGGGCAGGTAGCAACAGACTGGGAGGGGGAAGAGGCAGGCAGTATCGGACTGGGAAAGGTAGCGCACAGCTGCATTAGATTGAAGGAGGTAAAACCAGGCAGCAACATACTGGTGAAGTAACAGGCAGCAGACTAGAGGGGGGTGAATAGGCAGGTAACAGCCAACGGTTCATTTATCAAACAGGTGGCAAAAGATTGTGGCAAGGAACAGGCAGGTAGGGGGGAAAAAGCAGGCAACAGATGGAAGAGGCAGGCAACAGATGGGGAAACGGTCAGGCGGCAACAGACTTGAGGACAGGCAAGCAGCAACTGATAAAGGAGGTGATAGGTGGGGGCAGCATACTATGCAACAGCTATGTGGTAGCTTACTGGGGAGAGAATAGGGGGAATAGGCAGGCGGAAAACTGGGAAGGGGAAGGCAGCCAGTAGATTGGGGGCATACAGAAAAGAATAGACAGGCAGCAAACCGGGGGGGGGCAGAAGAAGGCATGAGACCAATAGGCAGGAAACTAGGGGAGAAGGTACCATCTGTGGAGGGGGCAGCAAAAGAATAGGCAGAAGAAAGCATCATTACACTGGGGGAAATAAAGTGGGAGTACGTGGAGAAACAGGTGGAGAGAAAGTCAGGTGACAACAGATAGGAGGGACAGGCAAGAAGTAGCAGTAGAAAGTTGGTGTTAGTAGAGAAGTGGGCAAGCAGCAGCAGATTGGGAAGGAGAACAGCATTAGCAGCTCAAAGGTGGAAACAGGCAGGAGGCGGCACAGGGGGAGGCATGTGACATTAGAGAAGGATGGGCAGGCAAGGGGTAGCAGCAAAAAGGTGGGAACCAGGCAGTAGACTTTGAGGGCAACGGATAGGTGTCAGGAGACTGGGAAGGAGAACCATCAGAAAGTAGAGGGGCGAGGCATAGGCATGCGGAAGCAGACTGGGGAAAACAGGTAGCGGAGTGGGAGGGAGGAAGAGACAGGCGCAAACAGACTAGGAGGGGAAAAGGAAGGGGCGAATATGCAGGCAGCATACTTCAAGAGGGGGCATGACATATAACCCTGCGCAGGATGACACTTACTAAACCATAGAAACACCTAATAGTGGTCCAAACTACATGTTTTAAACACAGCTCCATGTTACTTATGGAGCTCATCTTCTGAGTTTAACTTGTTTTTTTTCTCTCACTACACTTTTTTTTTTTAAGTTTCACACTGTGTGTTGATTGTTTTCTTACAATATTTTTTGGATACACTGAGGATACTTCCTTTGTTTCCAGCTATATATTTTTTGTAAGTGCGTATGCGTTAGCACTATTAGATGTTTTTATGGGTTCGTGTCATCCTGCAGGGTTATTTGTTTTTTTCATTTTTCTTCTTTATAGAGTGTATACTCTATTGTCACTCTTGCTGCAGGGTTTCATTTGTTTTTAGCAAACGAGGGGGGTGAGGCAGGCAGAAAGCAAATTAGCAGGGGAATTGGCAGGCAACAAAGTGAAGGGGAAAAACAGGCAGAGGACAGCAGACTGGTAGATATCGAAGAGGCAAGCATCAGACTGGGTAGCAGAACAGACAGGATGCAGCAGACGGGAAGAGAACAAGAAGGCTCTGGAGGGACAGGCAGGTTGCTGTAGACTGAGGAGGACAGGTAAGTGTCAGCAAACTGGGAAGAACTGGCAGTTGTTAGCAGCAGAAAACAGGGGGAACAGGGAGGTGGCAGTAGGGTAGTAAGGAACATATGCTGTAACAGACTGGGAGTAAAAGGAAGGCATCGGCAAACAGACCATTGTCAGCAGACTTGGGGTAAAAAGAAAGGCAGCAGCAATAGGAGAACAGGCTGGTGGGATCAAACTGATGGGACAGGCAGACTTGGAGGGGAAGCAGTCAGACCGCAACAGAATAGCAGGGAAAGGGAAGGAGGGAATATGTATGCAATAAGCTTGTAGGGGGGGGGCAGGCAGCAGACTGAGAGCAAGATGGAAGAAAGAATAGTGAGGTAGCCTAACGTCAGACGGTAACAGACTGGGGAGTAGGCAAGGGGCAATAGACCAAGGGTGTGATTGGCATGGGGCAGCATACTAGAGGGCAGAAGGCATGTGATAGCTTACTAGGATGGAACAGGCATGCTGCTGAAAACTGGGGGGGGGGACAGACAGGCAGAAGACAGGCAGGAAGGTGATTGAGAAGGCTCCATCAGGGAGCAGGCCTGAAAGAATAGGCAAGCGGCATAGTGAAGGGTTAAAACAGGCAGGTAGCAGCAGACTCCGAGGGCAAGACACATTCAGTAGAATGAGTAGTAGAAAAAGCAGGCAGCATCAGAGTGCGAAGGGTAATGGCAAGTGAGATTAGACTGAGAAAGGTACAGCCAGACAGTAGCAGACTTGGTGATAAGGCAGGCACTAGCAGACTGGGAAGAGGAACAGGCAGGCGGCATCAGACTGAAACAGGAAGAGCAAATTGGCATTAGACTGAGGTAGGTAACACCAGGTAGCAGACCTGAGCGGGTGAATAGGCAGGAAATAGCCAAGGGTTTATTGATCAAACAGGTGGCAAAAGATTGTGGCAACTGTCTAAGAGGGGAAATGGAAGGCGGGAATAGGCAGAGAGCAAACTGGAGGGGGCATCTGGGCAAATGAAGGAATAGGCAGACAGGGAACAACCAAGCAGCAAAGTGAAGAGGAGGGGAGAGAGGTAGACAGCAGCACAAAGTGCAGGAGTGCATTTAGACAGCATCAGACTGGGGGATAGGCAGGCAGCTGTAGATGGGGAGGGAAGTAGGCAAGTAATAGGAAACTGTGAAAGGGAATAGACAAGCGACATCAGACTGTAATAGGCAGCAGAGTGGAGTTTAGTGGCAGCATGCTGAGGCAACTGGCATGCCGCAGATTAGGTGGGGACAAGAAAGGCAGGAATAGGCAGGCAGCAGACTGGGAAGACCATGTAGTAATGATTAGCCATAAAGCAAACAGGGTGAAAAAGACAGGCTGCAGTAGGAGACTGGGAGGGGAACTGACAAGTGGCAGCACATGAGGAAACAGGTAGGAGGAACAGACAAAAAGTAGCAGCTGAAATGTGGTGAGGAGGCAGGTGGCAGAAGTAAAGGAATGGCAAGCGACAGCAGATTTGGAAGGCGAACAGGCAGCATTAGCAGCACAAAGGTGGGAACAGGCAAGAGGCAGCAAAGGGGTGGCATGTGGCATCAGAGTAGGAGGGACAGGCAAGGGGTAGCAGCAGAAAGGTTGACAGTAGACTTTGACGGCAACAGATAAGTGTTATGAGAATATGAGGGAGAATATGAGGGAGGGAACAAGCAGGTGGCAAAGTGAGGGGATGGGAAAGAGACAGAGACAGAATTGGACGGGAAAAGTAAATATGTATTCTGTAAATGTGGATGATGGGGCCAGACTGGAGGGGAACATCCAGAAAAAACTAGGCAGTCAGTAGACTGCTGGGGAAAGCCATGCATCAGCAAAATGAAGGGGGGAGAACAGGCAGGCGACAGCAGGTTTTAAGATATGAGGAAGAAGCAGACGGTAGCTGATTGGGGGAACTGTCAGGCAGCAACAGGCTGGGGTGGATAGGTAGACAGCAATAGACAGTGGGGATGATAGGCACCAAACAGGGTAGGTAGCATCAGACTGGATAGGGTCCATGAAAGGGATAGCCAGGCAGATGCAGACTGGGGTATTAACAGGCAGGCACGGTGCTCAAGGTGTTAAATAGGCAAGTGACAGCTGACAGGTTGATCAAGCAGATGGCTAAAGAATGTTAGAAGTAACAGGTAGGCCGCAGCAGAACGAGGAGTGTAAGTGGCAGCAGAAGAAGGCGAGAATAGGAAAGCAGTAAACAAGAGGGGCAAGCGGCAGTAGACTGGGAGGGGGAACAGTCAGACAGTAACTGAATAGGGGTGGAAAATGAAGGTGGAAACATGTGAACAGCTAACTGGAGGGGGCAATCAAGCAATAGAATAGGGGGAACATGCAGCAAAGAATAAGCAGGCAGCAGAAGATTCGAGGAGAAAAATTACCCCGATGAACTATTAAAAGATAGTCTAGTAAAAACTAAAGATATAAAAAGAGAAAAGATGCTGCATAAAGAAAAACGAATACAAAAAAAGGAGGATTTTAATTTCGCTTTTATTACTCAATACAATGATAAAGCGTTTAAAATAAAAAAGGCGTTTGAAAAATGTTGGCCAATTTTACAGGGTGATAATGTGCTGCAGAATTTCCTTCCAGAAAAACCCAAAATTATATACAAAAAATTGAATAATTTGAAAAGTTTAATAGCCCCCAGTGCTCTTCCAAACAAAAAAATAAATAAGGATCACTTTTTAACCCATAAACCTGTGGGCTTTCACCGATGTGGCATATGCAAACTTTGTAAAACCTGCCACTTGCAAGATAAAAAAATCACCTCTTTTAAATGTACTATAATGAAAAAAGAATATAATATTCGTCGTTTTATACACTGCACATCAAAAAATGTAGCGTATTTATTAGAGTGCAAATGCGGAATTCAGTATATAGGACGTACATCTAGGGAACTAAAAGTTAGAGGTCTCGAACATCTAGGAGGAATAAGAAATAATAATATGAAACACAGTGTCCCAAGACACTGTGTGAAATGTAATAAATTTTCGTTTCCAGATTTTAAAGTAATAGGGATAGATCTAGTATCCCCCCATTGGCGGGGAGGAGACGTAAAAGAAATTTTATCAAAAAAAGAAACCGAGTGGATATATAAATTCCAAACGTTTAAAAAAGATGGTTTAAATGTAGAATTTGATATATCTATTTTTTTGAATTAATCCACCTTTCTAATTAATCCACTCATTTTAAACAAATAACGCACACGTTTCCTTTTAAAATTCATTTTATTATATTCTTTTAAATAAAACATATTTTAAATATATAATAAATTTTATAGCTACATATATATGTTAGTATTCATATACATTTTATTTTATTTATTACATTCCCCCTTTTCTTAATACAATTTTTATACATCTCACATAACATCTCCACTCCATCTACGGGTTAATTGCTTAACCACAGAACAGATGGATATTAGCAACATTGTTACGGCAACATTCAGTTAATCAATTAACGATGTTACAATGATTATATTTTATTCATCTCTCTCTGACGTCCTTTTTCCCTATGGGGGTTCTGTTCAACAAGATATATTCCTGTGGAAAGAAGAAAATATTCTTTTAATACATCAGATGCACTTTCCATCTCTTAATTGGTATCAATTAACATTGCTAATATGTTGCTACATTGTTTCACTTACCCACTTAAGTTTGGACAGATTCCAAACCGCATACACAGATGTCTTCTATCTTGATTTCGCCTGTCTGTTTTCTTCTATGGGTTCCCCGCTGTTTTGTGGCTATATTCCTGTGAATTTAAAAAAAGAAATTATTCAATTAATATATTCGATATGTCATTTTCGATTTCATAAATTATTTATCTTGTATACTTACCGATCACGAATATTGGCGGCTACGAGTCCCGATGATACGATGGAATGAAAAGCTTCACATCGCTCGCTGTCATTTTATCCTGAGGCAACAACTAATAAAGAAAAGAGGAAAAAAGAAAAAAAGACTAAACGTGATGACGTAAACAGAAGAAGACGGCGAGCGGGAACCTTAAAAAACCGCGAAGATACAGACGGGATACATACTGACTTTTGAATTTCTCCTGAGGAAGCCAACATTGAAGTCGGCGAAACGCGTTGAGAGACTTTATAATCATCGATATTTGGACTTTATAAGGACTGGCTGAGTACCATTTCCACTTTTGTGAAGGACATCCTCACACTGCTTTTATGCATAACTCATTTGTTATGCCCATCCGTTTGTAAGTTTTTTACCTTTATTTATTAAAGAAATACCAATTTTGACTGCACTATTTCGTTTCCTATCTTCATCACAGAAATTCCAAGACAGAAAAGAGTCTGGATTTTTGACGAGCAATCACTTTCAAGTACACTTGTGAGTGCAATTAATATCAAAATTTTAATTTTCTGTCAAAATGTATTACACTATATTTGTTTTATTTTTTTCCCACATATCTATGCGCCCCGGTTTTTTGTCTATCCATGAAAGGGATAGCCAGGCAGATGCAGACTGGGGTATTAACAGGCAGGCACGGTGCTCAAGGTGTTAAATAGGCAAGTGACAGCTGACAGGTTGATCAAGCAGATGGCTAAAGAATGTTAGAAGTAACAGGTAGGCCGCAGCAGAACGAGGAGTGTAAGTGGCAGCAGAAGAAGGCGAGAATAGGCAAGCAGTAAACAAGAGGGGCAAGCGGCAGTAGACTGGGAGGGGGAACAGTCAGACAGTAACTGAATAGGGGTGGAAAATGAAGGTGGAAATATGTGAACAGCTAACTGGAGGGGGCAATCAAGCAATAGAATAGGGGGAACATGCAGCAAAGAATAAGCAGGCAGCAGAAGAGATACAGACATGCAGTAACAGAATGAAGGGGGAGAACAGACAGGCGACAACAGACTGGGAGGAGGTGGAAGAGGCATCTGCCAGGAGACAGGGGGGAACAGACCAGGGAGTATAAGTTGATGACAATAGACCAAAGGCATGATAGGCAGGGGGCAGCATACCAGAGGGTACCAGGCATGGAGTAGCTTACTAGGGGGAAAACATGCATGGTGTAGCAGACTGAGAAATTGTAGAGGAAAAAAGCATTAGACTTAGGTAAAGCCGGGCAGCTTCAGACCGGTGTAGTATCAGATAGGCAGATTACTGGAGGGGTTGAATAAGCAGATGACAGCTGAAAGGTTGATCAGACAGGTGGCTAAAGATTGTGAGAAGTAACAGGTAGGCGGTATCTGAGTGGGGGGGGTAAGCGGCATCAGGCTGGGGCAACTAGCAGGCAGCAGACTAGAATGGGAGAAGGAAGGCAGAAATAGGGAGAGAGCAAATTGAGGGGGGCATGAAGGCAGGAGATGGGGACCATGCAAAAAGAAATAGGCAGGCAGTAGACGGGGGAAACAGAAAGGCAGTGGTCTCAAACTGGGGAGGAACTGGTAGATGGAAGCAGCAAAAAGGTAGGGAACAGACAGGTGGCAGTACACTGTAGGGTAATGGGCAAGCAGCAGATTGGAAAGGAGAACAGGTAGCGTTAGAAGCACAAAGGTGAGAGCGGGGAGGAAGCATGTAGTAGCAGGCTATAGTGACAGACAGGGGGTAGCAGGTGAAAGTAGGCTTAAGGGGCAACAGGTGGGCAGCAGCAGACTAGGAAGGAGAACAGACAAGTGGCAGTAGATCGGGGAAGTATAGGCATGAGAAAGCAAACTGGGTGTAACACGCAGGTAGCGAATTGGGAGACAGATGACAGAAAACTAGAAGGGGAAAAGGCAGCCAATAAACTGGGGGCAGGCACCAACTTATCAGGGAAACTTGGAGGCAGCAGAATAAAGGTCTGAACAGTGGACTGCAGAATGGTAGAGGTAATAGGCAATAATCAGACTGGATAGAAGAAAAGGCAGATAGCAGCAGAGGGTAAGCCAACATGTAGGTGGCATCAGTATGTGGAGGGAGAGGCAGGATTAGATTGGGTGAGGAACAGGCAAGCAACAGCCTCTGAGGGAACACACAGGCCCCAGCAGAGTGGGGGAGATAGGCAGGCGGCAATTGAACAAGGGGAAAGTAAACTAGAGGGCAAAAGGTATGTGGTAGGTTACTAGAGGGGGAATTGAGTGAATAGGCATGCAAAAACTAGGAAACTGTAGGCAGCCAGCAGATTGGAAGGGGGTGCAGGGAGGAATAGGCAGGCAACAATCATGGGATGTGTAGCCAGTCAGCAATAGCGCAAGAGGGGCAGTAGGCAGACAGAAGTTAACTGAATAATAGGCAGCAAAATGGAGGGGGACATCTAGGGGAATAAGAAATAATTACAAGCAGCAGATGGGGAGGGAAAAGCAGACAGCACAGTGGAAGGGAGGGGAAAGAGGCTGCTGGCTGGGTGGGGGGCACAGTCATAAAGCAAAAGTATAGGAGGGAAAAATAAGGTTAAAACTGTATGCTGCAAACTGAGTGAATAGAGGCAAGCAGGCAGCAGACTGGGGTGAACAGGCAGGAAAGGATTGGCAGGCAACAGACAGGTGGGGACAAGCGAGGGGCAAAGCTAGGTGACAACAGACTGGACGAGATAGGCAGTCGGTCACAGCAGAAAGGTGGGGAACAGGCCGGTAGGCAGTATACTTTAGGGGAATTAGTAGACGGCAGCAGATTGGGAAAGACAACGGGAAGCGTTAACAGCAAAAAAGGTGGGAACAGGCAGGAGGTAGCAGATGGGTGGGGCTTGTGGCAGCAAACTGGGAGAGACAATGGTAGGCAGCAGACTGAGAAAAACAGGCAGGGGGTTGTAGGAGAAAGGTGGGAACAGGCAAGTGGCAGTAGACTGTGGGTATAGGTATGCTGAATCAGACTGGGAGGAACAGGCTGATAGCTAACTGAGAAGAGTGAACAGGCAGCAGCAGACTAGAAGGGAAGAGTAAGGCAGGCAGCAAAATTGATGGTTAGGCAGGCAAATAAACAGAGAAACTGGCAGGCAGTAGAGTGAAGCAGACCTGAAGTTGGAAGCAGACCTGAAGGAGGAGGAAGAGGTAGGCGGCAGCAGATGGGAAAATGGTCAAGTATCAGCAGGCTGGGGGGATATGCAGGCGGGAATAGACCAAGGGTATGTTTGACTGGGGGCAACAAACTAGAAGGGAGAACAGGCATGTGATAACTTACTAGTCCAACCTGCGGCCCTCCAGCTGCTGCAGGACTACATCTCCCATATGCTCTTTCAGCTAAGGAGCTGGCTGAGGAGTATGGAAGATGTAGTCCTGCGGCAGGTTGGACGCCCCTGTACTAGAGGAAACAGGCATCCAGCAGAAGACTGGGAAGGAGCAGGCAGCCAGCAGCTTTGGGGCAATATACTGGAAAGAATAGGCAGGCAGCAGACTCGGGGGGGGGGGGACATGCAGGAATGAATAGTAAGGACTCAAACAGAGGGGTGGGTGGGTAGGCAGTCAGCAATTGAAGGAGGGGGGATAGGCAGGCAGCAGCAGAATGGGTAGTTCAAGCAGGTATTATCAGATTGCGACTTATATGTAAAGAAAAAAGTGTGAAACCAGTGTGAATTAGGGTGTATAGAGAAAAAAATAATAATCAATATACTTCCCTTTTATGTTACTTCAACGTATACCCAGCTGCAACCCGTACAAAACACTCTCCGGGTGTTTTAAACTGGAACAAGGATCACTAGGGGGCGTTCGTGTATACCGGTTGAAAAGGAGTTGAAAAAAACCAAAAAAAATAGAAAAGATGATTGTGTAGTAATATGCACAAATTTAAGTACTGTATGGCTATATAATGCACTCACAATCTTAATATGTGTTCAGGCCTCATAAACATCCCCTCCTCCGGGTGGATATGCAATATATGCAAAGAAAGCAGAAACAACAGGGGACTCCAATGGTGTTATATCAGACAAATCTTGTGGTACGCAAACGTGGAAAAACACTTACACTTTTCGAAGGGGTGTAATACCCGTATGCATCAAATGATTTTTCTCTGCTTCTCCAATAGTTCTGTATCTGCTGAATCCCAGTGGTCTGCTGGTGTGGAGCATGTACTCAGTGTGTTAAAAAATAATATAAATCCACAATATAGTGGGATAAAATATGCTATTTATTTAAGGCTATATGCCAAAATAAAAAATTGTTAACACTCATCCACCAAGGGATGTTTTAACAAATAAGTAAAAGGTCCAGTAAAAATATTTAAAAAGAGCTCTGTCAAGTCCTCAACACGTTTCGCCGTCCTTGTGGCTTCATCAGGAGTCATCAGGCAGCAAAATTGATGGTTAGGCAGGCAAATTAACAGAGAAACTGGCAGGCAGTAGAGTGAAGCAGACCTGAAGTTGGAAGCAGACCTGAAGGAGGAGGAAGAGGTAGGCGGCAGCAGATGGGAAAATGGTCAAGTATCAGCAAGCTGGGGGGATATGCAGGCGGGAATAGACCAAGGGTATGTTTGACTGGGGGCAACAAACTAGAAGGGAGAACAGGCATGTGATAACTTACTAGTCCAACCTGCGGCCCTCCAGCTGCTGCAGGACTACATCTCCCATAATGCTCTTTCAGCTAAGGAGCTGGCTGAGGAGTATGGAAGATGTAGTCCTGTGGCAGGTTGGACGCCCCTGCCGCTTTGGGGCAATATACTGGAAAGAATAGGCAGGCAGCAGACTCGGGGGGGGGGGGGGGGACATGCAGGAATGAATAGTAAGGACTCAAACAGAGGGGTGGGTGGGTAGGCAGTCAGCAATTGAAGGAGGGGGAATAGGCAGGCAGCAGCAGAATGGTTAGTTCAAGCAGGTATTATCAGATTGCGAACAGGAAGGTGGCATTAAACTAAAGGATGTAAAGCCAGGCAGCAACAGACTAGGGATCATTAGGCAGGTGACATTAGACTGGGAAAGGTAGAGGAATTCTGTATTAAAATGAGGTAGGCAAACCCAGGCAGGCAGCTTGAGATGGAAAAGGTATGGGGAAGTGGTATTAGACTAAGGAAGGTACAGCCAGGCAGCAACAGACTGGGTGGAGGTGGTAAGATGCAGCAGTTTTTTGCAACTGGCAGGCAGCAGACTAGGAGGGGAAAATGAAGGTGGGAATAGGAAGGCAGCAAACGGGAGGGAGAGGCAAGCAGCAACATACTGGAGGGGGAACAGTCAGATAGCAAAATAATGAAAATGAGCGCGGGAACATGTATGCGGCAAACTGTGTGAGGCAGACAGCAGATGGTGCGTCATATGTTGAAAAGAATAGGCAGGCAGCAGACTTGGGGCAGGCAGGCAGTAGCAGATTGAGGGAAACATGAAGGAAGGAATAGGCAGGCAAGGGAACAAGCAAGCATCAGAGTGAACTTGAGAGAACAGGCAGCAGCAGATGACGGGATGTGCACAGAGTGATGGGTGGAGAACAGGCAGGCGACAACAGGGGGGGGGGTGAAGCGGCAGTGGGCAACAGACTGGCCGGATAGGAGGGTGGTAACATACTGGGGTGAGCTAAGTAGATGGTGATAGACCAAGGGGTTGATATACAGGGGGCAGCATGCTAGAGGGCAACATGCATTTGGTTGGTTACTAGGGCAGAACAGGGATGCGGCAGAAGACTGGGCACAGCAGACAAGGGACAGGCAGTCATCAGACTGGGGGCATGCAGTAAAGAATAGGCAGGCAGTGGACTGAGAGGGGTCATGCAGGAATAAATAGTAAGGCAGCAAAGTAGGGGCAGGTAGTTAGCCATAAATCAAGGAGGAAATAGGCAGGCAAAACCAAACTGAAGAGGTACAAGCAGACATCATTAGACTGGGTATGGGAAAGTGGCATTAGACCGAGGGAGGTACAGCCAGTCAGCAACAAGAGGGAATAGGAGGGAAAAAGAAAGGCGGGAATATGGTGGGAGCAGGCAGGTGGCAGACTGGGAAAAATATGCAGAAATTAATAACCATGCAGACAGAGTGAAACAGACAAGCAGTGGCAGGACACTGGGAGAGGAACTCACAGGCGACAGAAGATGGGGACGCAGGTAGGTGAGTCAGGTGACAACAGACAGCGGGACAAGCAGGAAAAGCAACAGAAAGGTAGTGAACAGGCAAGATTAGCAACAGAACAGTGGGAACATACAGGAGGCAACAGACTGGGGGAGGCTGCAAAGGGGTAGCAGCAGATAGATGGAAACCAGGCAGCTGATATTTGACTTTGGTAAGGAAAACTGTCAGAAAGTAGGCGAGAAGCAGAGTGGGGGGAACAGGTAGTTAGTGGAGTGGGAAGGAGGAACAGAAAGGTGTCAGCAGATTAGCAGGGGAACAGGAAGGGGCGAATAGGTAGGCAGCAAACCTGGAAGGGATCGCGATTTATAACCCTGTGCAGGATTACACTTACTAAGCCATAGAAACACCTAATAATGTGACCAAATTACATGTTTTAAATGCAGCTCCATGTTACTTACGACACTACGCTTATAGGCAGGGGGCAATAGACCAAGGGGGTGATGGCAGGGGGCACCATACTAGAGGGCAGAAGGCATGTGATAGCTTACTAGGTGGGAACAGTCATGCTGCAGAGATCTGGGGGAATAGGCAGGAAGAAGACTGGGAAGTGGTAGGAAGCCAGCAGATTGAGGGGGACTCATAAGAAGAAATAGGCAGCAGAATGAGGGGAAACATGCAGAAATGAATAGGCAGACAGCAAATGGGACGAGGCAGGCAGAAGCAGGCTGGGGAGGAATAGGCAGACAGCAAAATTGGGGTGGGGTGATTGTTGGAAAGTAAAAGGCACGCAGCAGAGTGAGGAGGGGTAAGTGGCACCAGGCTGTGGCAAATGTCCAACAACAGACTAGGAAGGGAACAACAGGCAGCAGAGACCTTTACTCTGCTGCCTGCTCCCCGTCTGGGGAGAGAAAGGAATAGGCAGACGGGAAGCAGGCAGCAGAGAAAAGGTGAGAGAATAAGCAAGCAGTAGAGTGAAGAGGAGGGATAAGAGGTAGGCGGCAGCACAAAGTGTAGGAGTGCATTAAGGCGGGGAGGGGAGCAGGCAAGCAGTAGCAAATTGTGAAAGGAAATAGACAGGTTGCATCAGACTGGGAAGGGTAGTGGAAGTAAAGACAGGAAGCAGCAGACTGGTCTAGTGACAGGCAGGCAGCAAACACGAGTGGTTGAATATGCAGGTGGCTAAAGACTGAAAGTAACAGGCCGGGGCAACTGGAAGGAAGAGTGAAAATGAGAGAATAAGCAAGCAGCAGAGTGAAGAGGAAGGAAAGAGAAAGATGGCAGCACAGAGTGTAGGAGTGCATTTAGGCAGCAAAAGACAAGGGTAACAGGCAGTCAGCAACAGACAGGGGAGGGGGGAAAGGTGGCTAAAGATTGTGGGAAGTAACCGGCAGCCAACAGCAGTTGGTTATAAGTGGAAGCAGGCTGGGTGAACTGGCAGGCAGTAGAATAGGATGGGAAAGGAAGATGGGAGTAGTCAGGCAACAAATTGGGTGGGGTAGACAGCTGATTGGGAAGACTATGCAAAATGGAATAGAGAGGCAGCAGACGGATGGGTGAAACAGACAGGCAGCAACATGAGACTGGAGACGAATTGGCAGGGGGTAGCAGATAAGAAAATAGGTGGGGGAGAATGTAGATGGCAACAGAGTACGGAAACAGCCAGTTAGTAGATCAAGGACATTATAGATGGGGGCAGCATACAAGAGGGCAACAGGCATGTGGTAGCTTACCAGGGGGTAACAGGCATTTGGAAGAAGACCAGGGGAATAAGAAGACAGCCATCAGATTGGGGGGGTGAAGGAACGAATAGGCAGGCAGCAGTCTGAAGGAGATGGGGAAGAGACGGATACCAACAGAATAGGAAGGGAGAAGGAAGGGGGTATTTGTGCAGGAAAGTGGGGATGTGTGGACCAGACAGAAAAGGCAGGCAGTAGATGGAAGAAAGAAGCAGTCTTCAGCAGACTGGAGTGGAGATGAGGCAGGAAGCAGGGGGCAGGCAGCAATAGACCAAGAAGGGGTGTAGGCAAAGGGAGACTGGAGAAGAATATTTTTTCACTTTTCTTCTTTATAGAGTGTGTACTGTGTTGTCTCTCTTGCTGCAGGGTTTAATTTACTCTGCTTCTTATTTCATTTGTTTTTAGCAAACTTGGGTGGGCATAAAGCAGATTAGCAGGGGAATTAGCAGGCAGTAGAACAGGGGGAAAACAGGCAGAGGACATCATACTGGTAGAGCGAAGAGGCAAGCATCACACTGGGTAGCACAACAGGCAGGAGACAGCAGGTGGCCGAGGTCGGGGCAGGCAGCACAGGTTCAGAATCAATAACAAAACCGAGGTCGGGGCAGGCAGTGTAGGAGCAAAGGTCAGGAACAATAGCTGAGGTCTGGTACACGGAAATCAGGTAGCGAAGGTTCAGGAGTACAAACGAACAAACACACACCCAAAGTAATACAGACTCTGCACTAGTGATGTCCGGATCATGAACGAATCGTTCATTTGATCCGATTCTTTTTAGTGATCCGGATGAATCGGTTCAGTAGACTGAACGATTCATTTGTAGCGGTTCAGTCTGTGAATCATGCAGCTGTAACCTGATCCTAGAGCTGTGAGTCATCTGCAGAGCACTCAGACACAGACTCTGGGGTCAGGTTACAGCTCATTAATTCACAGAGGAACGATGACTCATAGAGTCAGAGACTCGTTCAAAGATTCGAATGATCCAAAGAGTCGAATGATCCGAAGAGTCGAATGATTCGAATCTTACAGGGATCCGGATCTTACAAGGATCCGAATCTTACAGAGATTCGAATCATTCAGAGAATATTACTGATACCATACTTTTATAAATAAATACATTAATAATGTTCACACTGCCCCCAGGATTTAGATTCCCCTGAGTTTGCCCCCCTTTACCTATAACTGCACCTACAGTTAACTTTATTAAATTAATTAAATTAACCCTCAGTCATCAGCATAAAATTAACCCTTATACCCCATCAACCATAACTGCCCCTGAAATTAACTGTAAAGATCCCATTAACCATAACGGTCCCTGAAATTAACCCTAAAGACCCCATTAACCATAACGGCCCCTGAAATGAACCCTAAATACTCCATTAACCATAACTGCCCCTAAATTAATTGCATGTACTCCAGATAAATTACCTAATAAATTGGTATGGTTGATGGGGTCTTTAGTGTTAATTTAGGGGCAGTTATGCTTAATGGGGTGTTTAGGGTTAATTTAGGGGCAGTTATGCTTAATGGGGTCTTTAGTGTTAATTTAGGGGCAGTTATGCTTAATGAGGTGTTTAGGGTTAATTTGGGGGCAGTTATGCTTAATGGGGTCTTTAGTGTTAATTTAGGGGCAGTTATGCTTAATGAGGTGTTTAGGGTTAATTTGGGGGCAGTTATGCTTAATGGGGTGTTTAGGGTTAATTTGGGGGCAGTTATGCTTAATGGGGTCTTTAGTGTTAATTTAGGGGCAGTTATGCTTAATGAGGTCTTTAGGGTTAATTTGGGGGCAGTTATGCGTAATGGAGTGTTAAGGGTTAATTTTAGGGGCAGTCATGGTTGATGGGGTGTTTAGGGTTAATTTAATGGTGAGGGTTAATTTAATTAATTTAATAACTTTAGCTTAAGGTGCAGTTGCAGGTATGTAAAATCCTGGGGGCAGTGATTATTAATGTATTATTTATAACAGTATGGTAATATTATCTGACTGATTCGAATCCCAATGAAGGCAGAGAGTCGTTCAAAGATCCGGATCTTACAATGATCCGGATCTTACAATGATCCGGATCTTACAGTGATCCGGATCACTGTAAGATTCGGATCCCTGTAAGATCCGAATCTTTGAACGACTCTCTGCCTTCATTGACATCACTGGAGGCAGGGGGGGGATTCATAATGAAAGGGGCGGGGCCAATCGTTAGTGTGCCTGCACGGAGTTACTGGAAAACAGTAACTCCTGTGAGTCACACTGAGTGATCCGAAGATTCGGATCATGAATCGGATCATTTCAGTGAACGAATCGAAATGATCCGATTCACTTTAATGATCCGAACTTCCCATCACTACTCTGCACGGGCACTAAGCACTGGGCAAAGAGGGATTATATGGACTGGAGGCGGGGAAAACATCCAATGGATGGGCGATGACGTCATCGCGACTGGCGCCCGAGAATGGCGCCGTCGCGATGACAACATCGCCAACAACAAGCTCTGCCTGTGTTACCTCCGCGCGCGGCGTGGATGGGCCACACAGGCAGAAGCGGTAGCAGACCGGTGATAATCACCCGATCGCCGCGGCAGCTCGACCCGAGCCGTGACTGGGCGGTAGGCGTGGCCTACCGCTGCGCACGTCCCTCCGTGCATGTGGCATGGCACGACCACAAGGAGAGAACGCGCGAGCGGCACCTCGGGAGGCCGCCCCGCCCATCCCATCCCAGACGGGACGGCGCGGGAGCCCGACCGGACAGGTAAGTGTAACAGCCGTAGTGTGAGGGGGAGGGCAAGTGGCAGCAAACTGGAAAGAACTGACAGAGTATTTGGGAACATATATGCGGTAACAGACTGGGAGTAATAGGAAGCAGGTGGCAGCAGCAGCAGCAGCAGCAGCATTAGGGAAAATAGGCAGCAGGGAAAAAGGAAGGAGGGAATATGTATGCAAGAAACGAGGGTAGCAGGCAGCAGACTTGGGGAAAGATGCATGGAAGAATAGCCAGGTAGGCAGGGGGCAATAGACCAAGGGGGTGATTGGCAGGGGGCAGCAAACAAAATGAAGGCATGTGATAGCTTACTAGGTGGGAACAGACATGCTGCAGATAACTGGAGGAATAAACAGAAGACTGAGAAGTGACAGGAAGCTAGCAGATTGGGGGCTTGTAAGAAGGAATAGACAGGCAGCAGAATGAGGGGAAACATGTAGGAATTAATAGGTAGACAGCAAATAGGGTGAGGCAGGCAGAAGCAGACTGGGGAGAAATATTCAGGCAGAGATTTTGGGGGGAGGGTTGAGAAGTCTCCATTGGTAGGCAGGCAGAAAAGAACAGGTCTCAGTGATATTAGACTGAGAAAGGTACAGCCAGACGTTGGCAGACTGGGTGATAAGGGAGGCACTAGAATACTGGGAAGAGGAACAGGCAGGGGGCATCAGACTGAGAAAGGTAGAGGAAAGCAGTATTAGACTGAGGGAGGTAAAACCAGGCAACAGACTAGAGTGTTTGAATATGCAGGAAATAGCCAAGGGTTTATTGATCAAAAAGGTGGCAAAAGATTGTGGCAACTGTCAAACAACAGACTAAGAGGGGAAATGGAAGGCGGGGATAGGCAGAGAGCAAAATGGGGGGCATCTGGGCAAAGGAAGGAATAGGCAGATGGGGAGGGAACTAGCAGGCAGTAGAGTGAAGAGAAGAGGGAAGAGGTAGACGGCAGAACAAAGTGTAGGAGTCCATTTAGGCAGCAACAGACTAGGGGAACCAATAGAGTCGCACACACGTACCTTCACGGCGCGAACGCATCTGCTGCTGCTCCGATGTGTCTTAACCCCGTATTAACCCCTGCTAGGCAACCGGGAGAAAACGAAGATGAAACGAACACGAAGAATGTCCACGAATATTCGCCCGAAAAGAAGACGAAGTCTAGTTAAAACCATTGGGACGCTACTGGAATCAATGGATGAATTCTGAGATTCTCTTGGAACGTTCCCCGCGTGCGGGATTCTATCCCAGTACCTACTACTGCTAAGATCATTTAGTTAAACCGTTGTGTCTGTGCCATGTAGCTGGTACGTCGGTGCTTGTGTTGGGATAACAAATACGCTGACTGACTACAGAGCTGCTTCATGTTCCCTGGGGGTCTCTGAATGACCCGAGTTCGGGTTTTGTGTCGGTCTCGACTATGTCCGCGCAAATCCTAAATCACAGAGAGACCCGTGAGACCTAAGCCACAGCTCCGGTATTATATTCCCCGGCTAAACCATGTCGATATCTGTGCTGTGATCGGTTACTGGGACTATTTTGCTGACATTCGCTTTGAATACATTGATCAAAGGCTTCTTTGCACGAGGAGTTACACAATAAAAAGGACGAGCTATTGGGGGGGGTTATTTACATATATACATTACAGTGCATATGGTGGCAGAAGTTGAATACAGAAAAGCCGCCATCATTTCTGTGCTTTGACAGGGTGGTAGGTGACTGGAACCGCCTCCCAGCAGCACACAGCAACAGAACTGAAATATGCGCAGGAGCTGGCCAAGGTCACAAAGTCTGCCTAGAAAACACACAAAACCGAATTAAATAAATAGTAAATTAAATTAAATTAAACAAATGAAATACCACCTACCCCCGGGAGTAGGAAACACGTCTAAAAACTGTATCAAAAAGCCGTTCAAATGTAATAGTAAAATACCGGCTAAGGATTACAATGCATGGCGCGAGTTTCAGAAGAAAAAGAATTTTTTGCACCATTTGACCAAAATCTGTCACTGAATACGAGACGATTAAACAAATCTAATACTGAAAGAGTGAAAGAAGCCGATCTATAATCCCGCTCCAGTCGCTCTCCAGCATTAACTCCGTATATATCTCCGTATAACTCCGTATATCGTTTTAGATGAGCGCGTTCTGTTTATAGACAGGATTGAGTTGCGGAGATTACGGTGCAGAAATGTGAGTGTGAGTGAGAAGTTACCGGCCGGCTTCCACTCCAGCCATTCCGTTCCTCTCTCGGAGTTCTCATCGCTTCTGGATGCAGCAGCAGAATATTTGGAGGAATCTCCGCCGTATCGTCTCCCTCTCTGACTGCGCCTGTTTCGTTAGAACGTTCAGATGCGATTAGCGGATTTTACAAGGAAAACGCAGACTGTTTTCAGATGGGATTTCTCGGCTATGTGATAAGTACCGGGGCCGGGAATAGTAACGCTTTCGTGATCTCGTCATCGCAAACTCCGGACCTCCCAAAGATTTCCCATAACTTAGCAATTATGCTCCTTAATCCATCTCAGATATTTCTTAACCCCTTATATACCCTATGAGAATCAGCTCTAGGTCATTCCGTGTGTATACTGCTCTCATCTGATACACTGTATTGTATAAATATTCTGCACTGATTTCCGTTACTAGTCACACACACACGTGTATATATATATAATTCAGTAAGTGATAGACTAGCAGGCTCACCAGTTCATATTCCCTTAGTTTTTGCCGGGACGCCTCGAGTTCTCTCTTTTTTCGCAGGTAGTTGCTGTCCGCGCGTCTCGCTCGTCTCTGCTCTTTCCAGCCGGCTTTGCAGATTCCGCTCTCTTGACTGAAGCTGTTTCATGCGATTATGTTCCTTGTCTAAGGTCCAAAAAAGTTTCATCAAAGGGAGGAAAAATGGTTGATATATATGATGTATATATATATATATAATACACAGTAATAGACAATGATTACCGACTGGTATCAGCTACCCCTAATTTAGAGTCTCTAGCGACTCCTATAATGGTCTCATCTCCCTGCTCTATTCCAAATGTTCACGTAAAGCCCACCTAATTCTTAGAAGTTTATTCTGTGCCCACCTAATACCCTCCACCCACATCTATTCTCTAGATCTTCACAGAGACCTTTCCACGTAACCTTTGCTTCTCCAAGTAATGACCCCCTAATGTTTTATTGTCCCCGACGTCCTAATAGAATCGAAGCTCGTACGCTCTCGCCCTCTATTCCCTCTTGTCCGATAATGTGTGTTAATGTCATTGAAGTCTTTAAATATTGTTTTTTTTTTTTAAACATTGCTTGTTTTTATCGTTCCCCTCAAAAACTGTATCCCCCCAAAAAATCTGAAATTTAAAAAAAAATTGTGATATTTTCCCTATATATATTTTATTTTAAGCTCATCTTCCAAACTTCTCACCGTTCTGCCATATTCTTCCAGCGTCTTATCTATAGGTTCCAGTCTTGTCTGCCATGCCTCTACTTGGGCATCAAGAAACCGTCTGAAGTTCCGGTCTTCTTCATCCAGCTCTTCACGGCGTCTTATTAGTTGCTGCACCTTGTGTTGAATCCATAAAAAAAATGTCAAAAAACGTTAAACACTCCATGTTATTTTTTGCTTCACATTTACTAATACTAACAGATTGTAAGCTCTGCGTCATGCCCTCTTGTTACATGATTACTAGTCTTTTTATATGCTTTTTTGGTTATTTGTGCTATAAATATTATATATATTATATATATAAAGAATTCTATTATATTAATATTATATTAGAAATATAAATGTTTATTAAATTGGATGTTATGTTTGGAGTCACCTGAAGAATATTGCCGTTTGTTCGCTCGCACAGTTCCCCGATAACGCGATCCGAGCGCTGTATAGAAATCCTCGATTGCTCGTGGATTCCTGCCAAGCGATTCATCGTCTGGGCCGAGATTTGTCTGGGAAATTTTACCGGAATCCGGTGAGTTTCGCCAGCTTTGAAATCTGGGTCTTTTAATAACATTATCGTACAAATGGCATTTTTACAATAAACATTTTGGATGAAAAGATAAGGAAATGATCAAAAACGTTCCCCGAAAGGTTCTTTCTAGAATGGTTATTATTCTTACGTTAGCGGCGCCCTGACATCGCTGAAGCTCCGAATCCTTTCCGGAGAGGACGGATCCGTACGATTCCGTCTGGGAGTCGATCTGTCTCTTGAGCTCGGCGACTTCATCCAGCCGTCGGTCTTTCTGTTTCAAAATATAAGCTGAGGCTTCAGTGTTTTCCTTTCTTATCATTACTATTGTTATTGTGGCAGCAGCCCAGGAATCTGAATTCTGTGTCCCTTTTAGTCTTTTTTTTTTAGGTTGGGCGCTCTGCTTTTATTTGCGTATTTTCAGGGCCGGACTGGCCCACCGGGATACCGGGAAATTTCCCGGTGGGCCGGAAGGTCCGGGGGCTGGGCGGCCATGAAGACAGCCGCTGGGCTGCCCCCCAGGCTGCCCGAAATCTAATCAAAGCGGCCGCTGGGTGCTGATGTGGCCGGCCGGAATCAGCACCCAGCGGCCGTGTGCGATGGCCGTCTAGTGATGGGAGCAGTGTGAGGGGTGAAAGCTCCGCCACCTCGCACTGACCTTTCACCCCTCACGCTGCTCCCATCACTATGCGGCCATCAGATTCCTGGGAATGTAATCTGAACGGCCGATGCGTGCTGATGCCGCCGGCCGGCTCTGCTTTAATACTTTTTTTTTTTACTTTATATGGCGAGCCGATCCAGCTTACCATATAAATATAAAAAAAAAGTGTTAAAGCAGAGCCGGCCGGCGGCATCAGCACGCACCGGCCGTTTAGATTACATTCCCAGCAGTCTGATGGCTGCATAGTGATGGGAGCAGCGTGAGGTGGAAGCTCCGCCCCCTCGCACTCAGACTGCTGCAGCACCGGATGTCAGGTCAGTGGCATCCTGTCAGCATAGAGGAGAACGGTGTGCAGCTGCCAAGAAGTCAAGAAAAGTAGAAGGTGAGTAAAATAATGTATTTTTTGTACTGTATAATGTTTTTTGTATTTGTTAAAAACAAAAAAATTTGGCGTGTGTGTATGTAAGTGTGTCCCCCTATATGCCACTCTGCCTCCAGAAATGCCTTATACCCCCCTATATGCCACTCTGTCCCATGATATGCCTTTTAACCCCCTATATGCCAGAGTTGCATATAGGGGTATAAGGCATTTCTGGATGCAGAGTGACATATAGGGGGTCAAAAGGCATATCTGGAGGCAGAGTGGCATAAAGGGGGTTAAAAGGTATATCATGGGGCAGAGGAGCATATAGGAGGGTATAAAGCATATCGGGGAGGCAGAGTGGCATATAGGGGGCATAAGGCTTTTCTGGAGGCAGAGTGCCCCATGATATGCCTTTTAACCCCCTTCATGCCACTCTGCCTCCAGAAATGCCTTATACTCCCTATATGCCACACTGTCCCATGATAAGCCTTTTAACCCCCTATATGGCAGAGTGGCATATAGGGGGTTAGAAGGCATATCATGGGACAGAGTGGCATATATTATTTTTTATTTAATATGGCAAGCTGGATCGGCTTGCCATATAAAGTAAACAAAAATGTCCCATGATATGCCTTTTAACCTCCTATATGGCAGAGTGGCATATAGGGGGTTAGAAGGCATATCATGGGACAGAGTGGCATATAGGATGGGTTGAGGCATATCAGGGAGGCAGAGTTGCATATAGGGGTATAAGGCATTTCTGGATGCAGAGTGACATATAGGGGGTCAACGGCATATCTGGAGGCAGAGTGGCATAAAGGGAGTTAAAAGGGATGTCATGGGGCAGAGGGGCATATAGGAGGGTATAAAGCATATTGGGGAGGCAGAGTGGCATATAGGGGGCATAAGGCTTTTCTGTAGGCAGAGTGCCCCATGATATGCCTTTTAACCCCCTTTATGCCACTCTGCCTCCAGAAATGCCTTATACCCCCCTCTATGCCACTCTGTCCCATGATATGCCTTTTAACCCCCTATATGGCAGAGTGGCATATAGGAGGTTAGAAGGCATATCATGGGACAGAGTGGCATATAGGGTATAAGGCATTTCTGGATGCAGAGTGACATATAGGGGGTCAAAAGGCATATCTGGAGGTGGAGTGGCAAAAAGGGGGTTAAAAGGCATATCACGGGGCAGAGGGGCATATAGGAGGGTTGAGGCATATCAGGGAGGCAGAGTGGCATATGGGGGGTATAAGGCATTTCTGGAAGCAGAGTGACATAGGGAGTAAAAGGCATTTCTGGAGGCAGAGTGGCATATAGGGGATTAAAAGGCATATTATGGGGCAGAGTGGCATATAGGAGGGTATAAAGCATATCAGGGAGGCAGAGTGGCATATAGGGGGCATAAGGCTTTTCTGGAGGCAGAGTGCCCCATGATATGCCTTTTAACCCCCTTCATGCCACTCTGCCTCCATGAATGCCTTATACCCACTATATGCCACTCTGTCCCATGATATGCCTTTTAACCCCCTACATGTCTCAATCATAGCTTTTATTAAATATGGAAAAAAATAGTCTACATGAATTAATAAAGAAATAAAAGTTTCTTACCATAATATCGTGAAGAATAATGTGATCAGTGTTTTGTTCCACTGAATAAAATGGAACTCTTTCATCTAAAAATGTTCGCAGTAGTAAATGTTTTGATCCCATTATGTGTAATGTATTTCATTTATTAGGGCCTTTTAACACTTTTGCTTTCTGGCATTTTAATACAAATAATGAGATAAAAAGAATGGCACATAGTGTGACTCGGGTGTGTATAAGGGGTGCGTGTGGGTATAAGAGCTTCACCGTGAGATAAACTATATGGGGCTGGTCCCCAAATTTTTCCAGGGCTGCTTTTCAGTCCCAGTCCGGCCCTGCGTATTTTTACTTTGTAACGTTTTATGACGACACAAAAAAGGTATTTATGAAATTAAGAAGGTTTTTCCATCACCGATTAAATAACAATAAAGACAATAAAGTAACGCATCGGCTGTTATTCTGCAAAATAAAACAAGTTAAAAATCTAATAGTCGCTGCCCCTACTTATCATTTTAGCTGATATGATATTATTTAAAGGTTTTTGCACATTTACCATTTACCTAAAGTATTTGGCCCCCGGGGCGCATCCTATATTTGGAACGTCCCATGTCCTCTACCCTTTAAAGCAGGGGCGTCCAACGTGCGGCCCTCCAGCTGCTGCAGGACTACCTCTCCCAAACTCCTCAGCCAGCCCCTTAGCTGAAAGAGCATTATGGCAGATGTAGTCCTGCAGCAGCTGGAGGGCCGCACGCTGGACCCCCTGCTTTAAAATGTAAAGACCCCCGCACTCTCTCTCGCTCACCCTACCTCCGCTGTCTGATTGCGTGCGTCCATCTCCTCTCCCGCAGCTCTCCCTCGGCACTCGCCTATTTTATCTCCGTCGATCAGGCCTCCCGGATGACTTCTGCCAAAGGGGCCGAATGTTCTCCGAGAGGCCCGGCCAACGGTGCCGGTACCGAGGAGAAGCGGACGGAGAAGAGGCGGCAAATGAAGAAGCCGAGCTGCGGCAAAAAGAGGACGATGGAAAAGGTGGGGAGACAACGAGAACGAGAGAGAATTTCCTTCCGCATCCCCCCCCCCCAGAAAAAACAAATACCCCACCGGACCAACCTCACGTCTGAGCTTCGTGAATTCAGTAAAACGTTCTCGATTCTGACGCGTGACCTGAAATTACAAAAATCCATTCCGTTTATTAAGTAAAGTATTTGAAACGAAGTATCGGGGAGGAAAAACTTTACCTTTTTGTTGATTATTTCATGTTGCCAACACATAACATAGGTGGCCGGAGTGGCCCCGGTAACAATGTAATCCCAGCCCTATATTTCATGGTGCCGTTTTGTGGCCCCCGATGGACAAACCCTGTATTTTATATTATATTTGATAAACACATGTGTCATAAATAAGATACAGCGTGGCCGGTGATGCTGGGGTAATTTGTATAACGCAGAAAAACAATCGAGGAGGAAATGAATCATTTTCAGATGTATTTAACCCCTTAATGACAAAGCCTGTACATGTACGGGGTCAAAATGCATTGTTTTCAATGGGTTTAGGGATCGCCCATTGTCCTTAAGGGGTTAAATAAATTACTCAAAAACAAAGTTATTTAAAAAACAGAGAAATGACTTTTTCACAGAAGGTAATAAACATTGCAAATAAACCTGAAACTCTCCTAATAAAATAAAACACAAAAAAAAAAAAAAAAATCAGCGACATATTCTGCGCCATTACTCAAGGTCGAAAGGTCATAGAAATAGAGGAGGTTCTGCAGAAGGGACCAGACATTGAAAGAAGGATTTGAACGTGTACCGGAATTAACCCATTTTATCAGCTACTACTATTATTTATTGTTTTGCATAGCGCCCTCATATTCCATAGCGCTGTACAGTGAATTTATTATATGGAAATCTCTCGAAGCGCTCTCTACTTACTCGCTCATAAGCAGCCGTCTCTTTCTCAAGTTCTCCTTTAGTGTCGTTAAGTTGGAGATCTCTCTGTCTCAGCTCTTCCTCCAGGTGCTGGAGAGCTGAAGCACTCGATCCGCCGGCGGACTCCATGCTAGCGGAGTAACCACTCTCACTCGCTGTAACCAAATAAGAAAGGAATACCTGCTGAAATCCCAGCGCCCGGAGACTTTACAGAGATGCCGGAGTACAGAATAAAAAGAAACACAAAATAAATCTAAAGAAATGCTGATAAAGAATAAAAGGTGAGCGGAGTCTGGACGCGGGTCACTCGCTGGATGACATTACAGCCAGTATCTGCACAGCTTGGTGACATCATCACTAGGCACAGCCAGTATCTGGACAGCTTGGTGACATCATCGCTCGGCAAAGTCAGTCTTCACATCTTCATATGCCTTTGTGACCGTCCCATGGGAAAAACATTTTTCTTTTCAAATAATTATCAATATCACTTCAATGAATTTATTATATTATTATTAATGTATTACGGTATATTATTATTATTAATGCATTGTATGTATTGTATTATGTTATTATTAATGTATATTATTATTATTAATGTATTATATTATTGCTGTATTATATTATTATTATTAATGCATTGTATGTATTGTATTATGTTATTATTAATGTATATTATTATTATTAATGTATTATATTATTGCTGTATTATATTATTGTTATTAATGTATTATATTATTATTATTAATTAATGTATTATGAAACAAGGGGGGTCTTTAATGTGGATCCAATAAAATGTGTATGAGGTTTCTTCTTTAAATCATACCATTAAATATATAATTATACATACACACAGATACATATACAGTGGGGGCAGTGTGTTAGGGTGCAGGTGGGTTAGTAAGGGGGGCAGTGGGTAGGGGTGCAGCTGGGTGTGTAAGGGGGCAGTGTGACGGGAGGTACACTGGGTATAGTGTGGGGTAGGTCGCGGGGGGGTACACTGGGTATAGTGTGGGGGGGTACACTGGGTATAGTGTGGGGTAGGTCGCGGGGGGGTACAGTGGGTATAGTGTGGGGTAGGTTGCGGGGGGTACACTGGGTATAGTGTGGGGTAGGTTGCGGGGCGGCACACTGGGTATAGTGTGGGGTAGGTTGCGGGGGGTACACTGGGTATAGTGTGGGGTAGGTTGCGGGGGGTACACTGGATATAGTGTGGGGTAGGTTGCGGGGGGTACACTGGGTATAGTGTGGGGTAGGTTGCGGGGGGTACACTGGGTATAGTGTGGGGTAGGTTGCGGGGGGGTACACTGGGTATAGTGCGGGGTAGGTTGCGGGGGGGTACACTGGGTATAGTGCGGGGTAGGTTGCGGGGGGTACACTGGGTATAGTGCGGGGTAGGTTACGGGGGGTACACTGGGTATAGTGTGGGGTAGGTTGCAGGGGGGTACACTGGGTATAGTGTGGGGTAGGTTGCGGGGGGTACACTGGGTATAGTGTGGGGTAGATTGCGGGGGGTACACTGGGTATAGTGCGGGGGGGTACACTGGGTATAGTGTGGGGTAGGTTACAGGGGGGTACACTGGATATAGTGTGGGGTAGGTTGCGGGGGGGGTACACTGGGTATAGTGTGGGGGGGTACACTGGGTATAGTGTGGGGTAGGTCGCGGGGGGGTACACTGGGTATAGTGTGGGGTAGGTCGCGGGGGGTACAGTGGGTATAGTGTGGGGTAGGTTGCGGGGGGTACACTGGGTATAGTGTGGGGAAGGTTGCGGGGCGGTACACTGGGTATAGTGTGGGGTAGGTTGCGGGGGGTACACTGGATATAGTGTGGGGTAGGTTGCGGGGGGTACACTGGATATAGTGTGGGGTAGGTTGCGGGGGGTACACTGGGTATAGTGTGGGGTAGGTTGCGGGGGGTACACTGGGTATAGTGGGGGGTAGGTTGTGGGGGGGTACACTGGGTATAGTGCGGGGTAGGTTGCGGGGGGGTACACTGGGTATAGTGCGGGTTAGGTTGCGGGGGGTACACTGGGTATAGTGCGGGGTAGGTTGCGGGGGGTACACTGGGTATAGTGTGGGGTAGGTTGCAGGGGGGTACACTGGGTATAGTGTGGGGTAGGTTGTGGGGGGTACACTGGGTATAGTGTGGGGTAGGTTGCAGGGGGGTACACTGGGTATAGTGCGGGGGGGTACACTGGGTATAGTGTGGGGTAGGTTACAGGGGGGTACACTGGATATAGTGTGGGGTAGGTTGCGGGGGTACACTGGGTATAGTGTGGGGTAGGTTGCGGGGGGTACACTGGGTATAGTGTGGGGTAAGTTGCAGGGGGGTACACTGGGTATAGTGCGGGGGGTACACTGGGTATAGTGTGGGGTAGGTTGCGGGGCGTTACACTGGGTATAGTGCGGGGTAGGTTGCGGGGGGGTACACTGGGTATAATGTGGGGTAGGTTGCGGGGGGGTACACTGGGTATAGTGTGGGGTAGGTTGCGGGGGGTACACTAGGTATAGTGTGGGGTAGGTTGCGGGGGGGTACACTGGGTATAGTGCGGGGTAGATTGCGGGGCGGTACACTGGGTATAGTGTGGAGTAGGTTGCGGGGGGTACACTGGGTAAAGTGTGGGGTAGATTGCGGGGCGGTACACTGGGTATAGTGTGGGGTAGGTTGAGGGTGGTACACTGGGTATAGTGCGGGGTAGGTTGCGGGGGGTACACTGGGTATAGTGCGGGGTAGGTTGCGGGGGGGTACACTGGGTATAGTGCGGGGTAGATTGCGGGGCGGTACACTGGGTATAGTGTGGGGTAGGTTGTGGGGGGGTACACTGGGTATAGTGCGGGGTAGGTTGCGGCGCGGGTACAGTGGGTATAGTGCGGGGTAGGTTGCGGGGCGGTACACTGGGTATAGTGCGGGGTAGGTTGCGTCGGGGGTACAGTGGGTATAGTGCGGGGTAGGTTGTGTGGCGGTACACTGGGTATAGTGTGGGGTAGGTTGCGGGGGGGGTACAGTGGGTATAGTGTGGGGTAGGTTGCGGGGGGTACACTGGGTATAGTGTGGGGTAGGTTGCGGGGTGGTACACTGGGTATAGTGTGGGGTAGATTGCGGGGGGGTACACTGGGTATAGTGTGGGGTAGGTTGCGGGGGGTACACTGGGTATAGTGTGGGGTAGGTTGCGGGGGGTACACTGGGTATTGTGTGGGGTAGGTTGCGGGGGGGTACACTGGGTATAGTGTGGGGTAGGTTGCGGGGGGGTACACTGGGTATAGTGTGGGGTAGGTTGTGGGGGGGGTACACTGGGTATAGTGTGGGGTAGGTTGCGGGGGCGTTCCACTGGGTATAGTGTTGGGTAGGTTGCGGGGGGTACACTGGGTATAGTGTGGGGTAGATTGCGGGGGGGTACACTGGGTATAGTGTGGGGTAGGTTGCGGGGGGGTACACTGGGTATAGTGTGGGGTAGATTGCGGGGGGGTACACTGAGTATAGTGTGGGTATAGTAAATGTATATTTATGTAATGGGGGGTGATTTCTCTGCTCATTGAATACATTGATTGATGTGCAGTTTGTGTGAAAGGAATCTGAGGAGGTTTGTATGCCTACCCCATACATGATTAAATTACTGTAACATATTAGCCTCTACCACTTCTGATGGGAGGCGGATCCATTTATCTACTACCCCTCAGTACATGACACAGCTCCCTGTGAGTGTGAAGGCCCCCGTCAGTACAGTAAGTGTTTAAATTCCCCTTTCACATGCGGGTCAGTAGTAGATACTATAGTGGTGTTCAGGGGGGGGTTGGCAGCTGCATGTTGCTTTTAATATCACTGGGTTCTTCCTGTCCTACAGAGGGGGGGGCGTTATTGTTACATTTTATTATATATTACATTCTTTTAGAATCAGGAGATTTGGAGGGAAAACAGTTGCAGTAAAGTTTTATTTTAATGAATTTTTTGTTTGTCCACCACAGTTGGGATTTTGGAAAGATAAAGCAGGCCCAATAAATTTAGAATAATTGTTTAGGTGCTGCAAGGGAATTAATAGGGCAGGTACATTCTACTGGTTGCCATGGTGATGACAACCAGTACTTGTTACATTTTTATGTCAATCCTTCAAGAAGCCCTACATGACTTAATTTCATGACATAGGCCCCAGTGCCTTAGTGGGGCTCTTCGCCCCGCACATTTGAAAATGCGTCGTGACGCTCAAGGGGGCGGGGTCACACGGAAGAGTTCCTCGTGACGGGCGGAAGAGCGTGTTGGAGGAGAGCTGTCTCCAGGGAAAAGAAGCCAGCAAAAAAGTTAGTATTTAAAAACAAACAAACAAAAAAATAATACTTAGGGGGTTAAAAAGAATATCAGGGAGGCAGAGTTGTATATAGGGGGTTAAAAACAATATCAGGGAGGCAGAGTATTATATAGGGGGTTAAAAACAATATCAGGGAGGCAGAGTGGTATATAGGGGGTATAAGGCGTTTCTGGGGGGCAGCGTGTCATATAGGGGGTTAAAAGAAATCTCAGGGAGGTAGAGTGGCATATAGGGGGTAAAAAGGAATCTCAGGGAGGCAGAGTGGCATATAGGGGGTTAAAAGGAGTATCAGGGAGGCAGAGTGGCATATAGGGGGTGAAAAGGAATCTCAGGGAGGCAGAGTGGCATATAGGGGGTTAAAAGGAGTATCAGGGAGGCAGAGTGGCATATAGGGGGTGAAAAGGAATCTCAGGGAGGCAGAGTGGCATATAGGGGGTTAAAAGGAATATCAGGGAGGCAGAGTGGAATATAGGGGGTTAAAAGGAATATCAGGGAGGCAGAGTGGCATATAGGGGGTTAAAAGGAATATCAGTGAGGCAGAGTGGTATATAGAAGGGTTAAAAAGAATATCAGGGAGGGAGCGTGGTATATGGGGGGGTATAAGGCGTTTCTGGGGGGCAGAGTGTCATATAGGGGTTAAAAGGAATTTCCGGGAGGGTGAGTGGCATATAGGGGGTTAAAAGGAATATCAGGGAGGCAAAGTGGCATATAGGGGTTAAAAAGGAGTATCAGGGAGGCAAAGTGGCATATAGGGGGTTAAAATGAATATCAGGGAGGCAGAGTGGCATATAGGGGGTTAAAAGGATGGCATATAGGGGTTAAAAGGAATATCAGGGAGGCAGAGTGACATAGGGGTTAAAAAGGAATATCAGGGAGGCAGAGTGGCATATAGGAGGTTAAATAGGAATCTCAGGGAGGCAGAGTGGCAAATAGGGTGTTAAATAGGAATATCAGGGAGGTAGAGTGGCATATAGGGGGTTAAATAGGAATATCAGGGAGGCAGAGTGGCATATAGGGGGGTTAAATAGGAATATCAGGGAGGCAGAGTGGCATATAGGGGGTTAAATAGGAATATCAGGGAGGCAGAGTGGCATATAGGGGGTTAAATAGGAATATCAGGGAGGCAGAGTGGCATATAGGGGGTTAAATAGGAATATCAGGGAGGCAGAGTGGCATATAGGGAGTTAAATAGGAATATCAGGGAGGCAGAGTGGCATATAGGGAGTTAAATAGGAATATCAGGGAGGCAGAGTGGCATATAGGGGGTTAAATAGGAATATCAGGGAGCCAGAGTGGCACATAGGGGGTTAAATAGGAATATCAGGGAGGCAGTGTGGCATATAGGGGGTTAAATAGGAATATCAGGGAGGCAGAGTGGCATATAGGGGGTTAAATAGGAATATCAGGGAGGCAGTGTGGCATATAGGGGTCAAATAGGAATATCAGGGAGGCAGAGTGGCATATAGGGGGTTAAATAGGAATATCAGGGAGGCAGTGTGGCATATAAGGGGGTTAAATAGGAATATCAGGGAGGCAGAGTGGCATATAGGGGGTTAAATAGGAATATCAGGGAGGCAGAGTGGCATATAGGGGGTTAAATAGGAATATCAGGGAGGCAGAGTGGCATATAAGGGGGTTAAATAGGAATATCAGGGAGGCAGAGTGGCATATAGGGGGTTAAATAGGAATATCAGGGAGGCAGAGTGGTATATAAGGGGGTTAAATAGGAATATCAGGGAGGCAGAGTGGCATATAGGGGGATAAATAGGAATATCAGGGAGGCAGAGTGATATATAGGGGGTTAAATAGGAATATCAGGGAGGCAGAGTGGCATATAGGGGGTTAAATAGGAATATCAGGGAGGCAGAGTGGCATATAGGGGGTTAAATAGGAATATCAGGGAGGCAGAGTGGTATATAAGGGGGTTAAATAGGAATATCAGGGAGGCAGAGTGGTATATAAGGGGGTTAAATAGGAATATCAGGGAGGCAGTGTGGTATATAGGGGGTTAAATAGGAATATCAGGGAGGCAGAGTGGCATATAGGGGGTTAAATAGGAATATCAGGGAGGCAGAGTGGCAAATAGGGTGTTAAATAGGAATATCAGGGAGGTAGAGTGGCATATAGGGGGTTAAATAGGAATATCAGGGAGGCAGAGTGGCATATAGGGGGTTAAATAGGAATATCAGGGAGGCAGAGTGGCATATAGGGGGGTTAAATAGGAATATCAGGGAGGCAGAGTGGCATATAGGGGGTTAAATAGGAATATCAGGGAGGCAGAGTGGCATATAGGGGGTTAAATAGGAATATCAGGGAGGCAGAGTGGCATATAGGGGGTTAAATAGGAATATCAGGGAGGCAGAGTGGCATATAGGGAGTTAAATAGGAATATCAGGGAGGCAGAGTGGCATATAGGGAGTTAAATAGGAATATCAGGGAGGCAGAGTGGCATATAGGGGGTTAAATAGGAATATCAGGGAGCCAGAGTGGCACATAGGGGGTTAAATAGGAATATCAGGGAGGCAGTGTGGCATATAGGGGGTTAAATAGGAATATCAGGGAGGCAGAGTGGCATATAGGGGGTTAAATAGGAATATCAGGGAGGCAGTGTGGCATATAGGGGGTTAAATAGGAATATCAGGGAGGCAGAGTGGCATATAGGGGGTTAAATAGGAATATCAGGGAGGCAGTGTGGCATATAAGGGGGTTAAATAGGAATATCAGGGAGGCAGAGTGGCATACAGGGGGTTAAATAGGAATATCAGGGAGGCAGAGTGGCATATAGGGGGTTAAATAGGAATATCAGGGAGGCAGAGTGGCATATAGGGGGTTAAATAGGAATATCAGGGAGGCAGAGTGGTATATAAGGGGGTTAAATAGGAATATCAGGGAGGCAGAGTGGCATATAGGGGTTAAATAGGAATATCAGGGAGGCAGAGTGGTATATAGGGGGTTAAATAGGAATATCAGGGAGGCAGAGTGGCATATAGGGGGTTAAATAGGAATATCAGGGAGGCAGAGTGGCATATAGGGGGTTAAATAGGAATATCAGGGAGGCAGAGTGGTATATAAGGGGGTTAAATAGGAATATCAGGGAGGCAGAGTGGTATATAAGGGGGTTAAATAGGAATATCAGGGAGGCAGTGTGGTATATAGGGGGTTAAATAGGAATATCAGGGAGGCAGAGTGGCATATAGGGGGTTAAATAGGAATATCAGGGAGGCAGAGTGGCATATAGGGGGTTAAATAGGAATATCAGGGAGGCAGAGTGGCATATAGGGGGTTAAATAGGAATATCAGGGAGGCAGAGTGGTATATAGGGGGTTAAATAGGAATATCAGGGAGGCAGAGTGGTATATAAGGGGGTTAAATAGGAATATCAGGGAAGCAGTGTGGCATATAGGGGGTTAAATAGGAATATCAGGGAGGCAGAGTGGTATATAAGGGGTTATGGGGCAGGTTGGGAAGTAAAAAGAGATAAAAACAAAAAAAAAGCATTTTTCTCCATCATAGTTTTTATTAAAAATGAAAAAATCGTTTATGCGCGAATTAATATTTGCTGGTGAAGCTTTTTTCTTATAGGGTAGATTTATGTTTTTTCCTAACGTACCGTATTTGCTCGATTATAAGACGAGGTTTTTTTCAGAGCAAATGCTCTGAAAAATACCCCTCGTCTTCTAATCGGGGTCGTCTTCTAATCAGACCTCAAATAGAGGTCTGATTAGGAGACTAAGATCCAGATCCCCCGCACCGCTGCAGGGGACCTGGATCCTCCTGTCTCACCCGACCCCCCCCCCCATACACACACTTACCGGTGCTTCCTGCTTTGTTGCCGGGGCAGCGGGTTGACGTCTACGCGATGCGCGTAGACAACGTCCGCTGCAGCCGGAAGGAGGTGTGGCTAGCAGCGGGGGTTGTCTGCGTCCGTCGCATAGACCTTCCCCGACTGTCAGAGTCGGGGAAAGTATACGCGACGGACGCATACAAACCCCCGCTGCTAGCCACACCTCCTTCCGGCTGCAGCAGAAGGCGACGTCAACCCGCTGCCCCGGCTGGAAGCACCGGTAAGAGGGGGGGAAGGGGGGTGAGAGAGAGAGGGGGGGGGGAGAGAGAGAGGGGGTGAGAGAGAGAGAGAGAGAGAGAGGAGAGAGAGAGAGAGAGAGAGAGAGAGAGAGAGAGAGTGTGTTAGTTAAATGGGGTTATAGGGTGTGTGTGTGTTAAATGGGGGCATAGGGCATTTCTGGAGTGGCGTTAAGGGGGCATTTAATAGAGCACTCTGCCTCCTGAAATGCCTTATACCTCCCTATATGCCACTCTGCCCCATAATATGCCTTTTAACCCCCTAAATGGCAGAGTGGCATATAGGGGTATAAGGCATTTCTGGAGGCAGAGTGCTCTATACAATGCCTTTTAACTCCCTTAATGCCACTCTGCCTCCTGAAATGCCTTATACCTCCCTATGTGCCACTCTGCCCCATAATATGCATTTTAACCCCCTAAATGCCAGAATGGGATATAGGGGTATAAGGCATTTCTGGAGGCAGAGTGGCACATAGGGGGTCAAAAGGCATACCATGGGGCACAGTGGCATATAGAGGGTTAAGAGGCATATCATGGGCCACAGTGCCATATTGGAGTGGCAAGCCTGGGGGCAGATGTGCGTAACTGGGGGACAGTTTGGAAAATACAAGAAATAAAAACAAAAGAAATCTTTTTCTCAATCATAGCTTTTATTAAAAAAAATAGTTTACATGAATTAACATTTACTGGTAAAACTTTTTTCCTTTGGGGTCGTCTTATATTCAGGCTTTTTCTTTTTTTCCTAAGTTAATATTCAGATTTTGGGGGGTCGTCTTATAATCAGGGTCGTCTTATAATCGAGCAAATACGGTATTATTAAATCGTAATCATCTTATAATCAGGGCGGTCTTATAATCGAGCAAATACGGTGTTTCAATCTGCGTATTTTATTAAAAAGCAGTAAATTGTGGCTTCAGGCGTCCCGTGTATGAAGACTTTTTTAGTGTACTGATGACTCCCACTCCCATCACATAAGATTCTGTCCTATATTATCTGCCGAGCTCTGATGTCATCTTTATCCAGCGCACATCGATGCCGAGGGGTTAAGATTCTGTCCATTTTATTTATTTCCATAAAACGGCCCCCAAAACCCTCAGCACCGGGCCTGTGATGCTCTTAATCCGGCCCTGCCTCCAGTGTGCTCCATCTGAAATCCAGTGCTTGCCCGCAGTGTGCTCCATCTGAAATCCAGCGTGTGCCCGCAGTGTGCTCCAGCTTAAATCCAGCGTGTGCCTGCAGTGTCCTCCAGCTTAAATCCAGCGTGTGCCCACAGTGTGCTCCATCTTAAATCCGGCGTGTGCCCGCAGTGTGCTCCGGCTTAAATCCAGCATGTGCCTGCAGTGTGCTCCAGTTTAAATCCAGCGTGTGCCCACAGTGTGCTCCATCTTAAATCCAGCGTGTGCCCGCAGTGTGCTCCATCTTAAATCCAGCGTGTGCCCACAGTGTGCTCCAGTTTAAATCCAGCGTGTGCCTGCAGTGTGCTCCATCTTAAATCCAGCGTGTGCCCGCAGTGTGCTCCGGCTTAAATCCGGCGTGTGCCCGCAGTGTGCTCCAGCCTTGTGCCGTTTTATGTGGCTGAACTTGGTTTAAATGGTTTGTGGACTCTGTGTTACGGTTTAAGTCATTCAGTATTGCTAGAATAACGCTGTATTAATATGCATTATAAAGCGAAAAAGGCCATATTTTAAGTGAAAAAAGAGTGCGGCCCTCTGCAGAAAAACTTGGACACCCCTGACATAGAGCAAAGGATCTGGAGTGTGCCAAAGGTTTAAGATTATCGGGGGTGGGTGGATCTTTGAGGGCACTTTTTATTTTTTACTGACCCGGGTCGGGCAGGTTTTCCTTCCCTGTATGTATCTGTCTATTCCAGGGGTGTCCAACCTGCGGCCCTCCAGCTGCTGCAGGACTACATCTCCCATAATGCTCTTTCAGCTAAGGGGCTGGCTGAGGAGTATGGGAATTGTAGTTCTGCAGTAGCTGGAGGGCCGCAGGTTGGACACCCCTGGTCTATTCCCAGCCCTTTCTCCTATTCATCCCCCCCCCCTTAACTTTACCCCTTTCCCTCGCGCTCCCCCACCCCTCGGAAGCTGCCCCTTTCTATTTCGGTATCCACCATGGTGAATTTAACCCTTTGTCTTTGTAGATTTCTCCACACTCTTTAAAGTGTCTTTTAATTACATTTTTTTACATTTCCATTTCAAAAGCTGCCTGGAGAAAGCTTAAAGAGCTTAGACAGCGGTGAATCTTCACGCAAGACTTCACGGGCAGGACTGATGAAAACATCCCCGTCTCCTAATACCCACATGCGGGAGATGATTCGAAGTGGCTCGGAGATTCATTCTCCTCCCAACCTCAATGATGAACGTGTACAGGAGAGACGTAAATCATCCAGAGGTAAACCTGCCATATCTCAGCAGCCTAACCCTCTGAAGAAACATCTACGAGATCTCCCTGTGGAGCACTCAACCAGCACAGACACTCGGGTGCATCTTAAACAACAGAGTGGGCTTCGGAAGGAAAATAAGGATGCGTTACCCAGAGAGGAACCTGTTAAATCTCAGGAGCCTCTGGAGGGACATCTTCAAAAGCTTCCTAGAGAAAGCTTAATGAGCTTAGACAGAGGGGAATCATCAAGCAAGACTTCCCAGGCAGAGCCATTGAAAACATCTTCTCAAACGTCTTCGGAAACGTCTTCTGAAACGTCTTCCAAAACGTCTTCTCAAACGTCTTCCGAAACGTCTTCTCAAATCAGTGACTCCCTGACATCCAGACTCCTGCTTTGTCTGACGGACACCATGACGACGATGTGCTACTGCTGTTGCACTGCACTGTTTGGATCATCAAACGGTTCTGAGTGTTCAGAGGAAGATGGATTTTGAGAACAGACGGATGAAAAATATCTACCCTGTGCATGTTTCATTTTGGTTGTTGTATTCTGCTGAGAGGCTGTTCCAGTCATCCGCTCAGTAATCCAGAACCATCCAAAGCACAGAAAGTATGGCAGTTTTTCTGGATTTTCTGCCACTATTTACACTGCTATGTATATCTGTTAATAAACTGTAAATAGCATTTGAAATTCTGTTATGTGTGTTTGTAGTGCATCGGTGGCTTCACAGAACTGCCGCACCACCCAATAGGTGTCCCTTTTCATACCCTGCTCCAGGCACTCGCCCTCTGTCTATTCAGACATCCCAGACACTCCAGGTCCTTATCTTCTCTGAGGTCCTGACTCAAAAATACAAAAAACCCATGCCTGATATAAAACTAAAAACAGAGACCACGGAGATACATTTCTCTAATCAAAATAGCAATTCGTCGACACCCCCCTATCATCCCCAGTTTCGATTTGTCCTTCACTGTGCCAAATGCTCTTTTCTTTCCTCATGTAATTCACGTATTGAGCAAATAAACAACAAATTAAAACAGCATTGCAGGTATAGATCAAATGAAAAAGAAATACAAACCTTGTGTTTGAAGGTATTAATAAGTAACACATGAAACAGGTATGATGCAGGTATAGATCAACTGAAAAATCACAAGCAAACTCAGCATTGAAGGTTTAGGGCAAATCTATAATGCATGGTAACCCAAATTGCAGACATAGATCACAGGTCGCTCACCTCAAAGGCCAGCTCTGGCACGGAGAATACATCCACAGGACATGCCCAGAACCCAGATTGGATGTATAGGATTGGCCAATCTTCTCCCCAAACAGCCTGCCTGTGCTATAGACAAAAACAGAAATTAGAGACCATGGAGATACATTTCTTTAATCAAAATTAGAGTTTGTCGTCCCCCCGTGCCCCCATTAATCACCCCTAATGTCCCTTTGTCCCCTCTTTCACTGTGCCACACGTTTTTTCTGTCCTAATGTAGCTCATGTATAGATCATACCAACAAAAAAATGGAAACACAGAATTGCCGGTATAGATTGTCATGGAGCTGGCTAGTCCGACCGACTACCTCCGGTGTCTTGTGCTCCCTTAACCTGGGACACCACACACTTTCCCCGGTTCCCCAGTCACTAGCCGAGACTCAGTGTAGGGTAAAACATTAAGAACACTTTATTGGACACAGACACAGGTATATATATCCATATAATCACATCAACACACAGAATGAGACGTCTGAGTAACATGACCGCCCCCTTAAGATGGAACAAGGTCTCCCAGGAACAATAGGGGAGATAACGGGATTAGCCTCTGATATCTTCCACCGATAGTCAGGCTGGAGCCCTGGCTGGGCACCCTGTGGAGATAATCCTGTCTGGTACACATAGTGGGGCAGGTGGCTATTCTAGCCGCCCAGCAGTTCCAAAAGTAAAACCTGTATGTCCTGGTACTGGGCCTGGCGGTGTGGGCGGCAGAGGGCAGCTTCTGGGCAATAGGAAAAAGGGGTAAACATAGAAACTGGGTTCCAGGGGAATGGGTGGTTGGGCTGTATAATATCCACAGCGGTGTGCCTGAAGGGACGAGTCCGTCACAATGCTCCCCCTTGTGGAACACCTCGTCCTACCCAGCGCGCCCCCAATCGGGTCCGCTTGGGATCGTTCGAAGCCCTGGCACCCATCGCCTCCCAAACACAATCACCCCGTTAGCTCCGTTTGTCTGGACAGCCCATCCGTATTCCCGTTGAGCCTCCCTGGACGATACTGAATGGTGAAGTTGAAGAGCTGTAGGGCTAGGCTCCACCGTAATAACCTGCCATTGTCCCCGGCTACCCTGTTCAGCCATACTAAGGGGTTATGATCCGTAAGGACGGTGAAGGATCGCCCGTACAAATAGGGTTGAAACTTGCGGAGAGCCCAAACCAAAGCCAGGCATTCTTTTTCAATGGCGGCGTAGCTCACCTCCCGGGGAAGTAGTTTGGGGCTGATGTATGCCACTGGGTGTTCGTCGCCATCGTCTCTGACCTGGTTTAGTAGTGCTCCCAACCCGAACGTAGAAGTGTCTGTATGGACGACAAAGCCTTTGGATGCGTCTGGTGCAGATAGTACAGGAGCTTGCACTAAAGCCTGTTTGAGTTGTCTGAACGCCGCCTCGCACTCCGGAGACCACAGGACTTGTCGGGGCAAACTCTTTTTGGTCAGGTCAGGGGTTTTGCAATAGTGCTATAGTTGGGGACAAACTTACGGTAATAACCTGCAGTCCCTAGGAACGCTAGGACCTGTTTTTAAGTACGTGGTACTGGCCAGTTGGCAACCGCCTCTACTTTAGCGGGCTCTGGTCTCTGTCTCCCACACCCCCACCCGGTGTCCTAGATATTGGACTTCAGACAGACCAATGTGGCACTTGTCTGGCTTAATTGTCAGCCCTGCATCGCGGATTCTGTCTAGCACTGTCCATAGATGTTCGAGATGTTCCCTCCAGGTGGCACTATGGATGGCTATGTCATCTAGATAGGCACAGGCATACTCCTGCAACCCATCCAGCAGGCGGTCTATCATCCGCTGGAAGGTAGCCGGTGCATTCTTCATCCCAAACGGCATGACTTTAAACTGGTACAAGCCGTATGGGGTGATGAATGCAGACTTCGGCCTAGCCTCCGCGTCCAGAGGTATCTGCCAATAGCCCTTGCATAGGTCTATAGTGGCGAGGAACCTTCCCCCTACGATCCGGTCTAATAAGTCGTCTACCCGGGGCATCGGGTACGCATCAGTCACGGTGCAGTCATTCAGTCGCCTATAGTCAACACAGAATCTGGTGGTGCCATCCTTCTTAGGGACGAGAACGACTGGGGAAGCCCAGGGGCTTACAGAGGGTTCGATGACCCCGAGATCTAGCATCTCCCTGATCTCTTGACGCATGCTTTCTCGGACAGCATCAGGGACGCGGTAAGCGGGTTGCCTTAAGGGATGGGGGTCTGTGGTCTCCACTTTATGAACCGCTGGGTGTAGCCAGGTAGAGATGAAAACATGGCTCGTCGTTCCTCTAAGATCTGGGTGACCTGGTCCTTTTCTGAGGGGGCCAGCCCTTCTCCTAGCCTAACACTTTCTAACTTTTCTGGGTTTCAATATCCCCTGGTAAGCCGGGCAGGGGCAGACCCTCCCATTCCCCTACAGCGGGGCCGCATATGGCGACCACCGCCTCCTCCCTTTCCAAGTACGGCTTCAGCATGTTCACATGGAAGGTCCGCTGGACCCGCTCATCTGAATATCTGGCCACAATATAGGTGGTGTCACAGAGTCGTTGCGTTATCTTGTAAGGACCCTGCCAGGCTGCCTGCAGTTTGTTTTGCTTGACCGGATGGAGAGCCAATACTTTTTGCCCTATCTGGAAGGTGCGATCCCTAGCCGTCCTGTCATACCACCTCTTCTGTCTGCCCTGAGCTCTCTGGAGATTGTCCTTCACTAGGGTCGTGTATCTCTGGAGCCTATCTCGGAGCCCCAATACATAGGTAACTACGGACGGGTCGTCTGTTGGTACCGTGCCTTCCCAGTGTTCCCGTAGGAGGTCTAAGGGGCCTCGAACCCTCCGGCCGCATAACAGCTCAAAGGGGGAGAACCCTGTGGATTCCTGTGGGACTTCCCGGTAGGCAAACAAGAGATGGGGCAGGTGGCGCTCCCAGTTCTTGTGCTCTGCAGGCAAAGGTCCGAAGCATCTGCTTCAGAGTGCCATTAAATCTCTCGCATAACCCATTGGTTTGCGGAGCAATAAAGGGGTTTAAGGCCGCACAACTTCCAGAGCTGTTGGGTTACCTCTGCGGTGAACTGTGTCCCTTGATCGGACAGCAGCTCCTGGGGAAACCCCACCCGGGAGAATATTTGCAACAGCGCTTCCGCTATGGTTTTGACTTGGATGTTGCTTAATGCTACAGCCTCAGGGTACCGGGTGGCATAGTCCACCATGGTAAGTATATATTTCTTCCCCGTGGGGCTTGGCTTAGCTAACGGGCCAATAAGATCGACTGCAACCCGGCTGAAGGGTTCTTGCACTATGGGCAGGGGTCTTAATTTAGCTTTCAGATGATCCCCTCTCTTGCCTACCCACTGGCAGATCTCGCAAGTGCGGCTGTAGTCCCTAATGTCCCCGGAGATACCAGGCCAAAAAAAGTTTTGGGTGATTCTATACCTCGTTTTTCTCTGTCCTAAATGTCCGGCCAAGGGAATGACACGTCCGATGCGTAGTATGTCTGCCCTATATTTCTGGGGTATCACTAGCTGCGGCCTGGGCGCTTTACCAGTCTGTTTCCCCCCCATCCGCGGCACTACGATAGAGTCTGTCCCCTTCCCAATGGAACCAGTAGTCGTCCATCCCCCCAGGCTTACTGAAAGCCTTCTGTCGGTACACTGCTAGGGTGTCGTCCTGTTGTACTTCCTTACTGGAGTCTGTCGGGGAGTCCCAGGTGAGGAGGTCGGGGCCAGAGTCAAGGTCAGTGGGTCTTACTTGGGTCTCTTCGGAGGGAGGTGGCTTGGTTTGTTGGGCTTGTAGCCGGGTGGTTACAGGGTGTGCTTCCGCAGGCTTGGAGGGGCCAAATGTGGAGGTGAGATGGCCTAAGTCGTTGCCCAGTAGAATTTTCCTCTGGGAGTCCAGATGCACCTGAGCCGTGGGGATTCGATATACTTTGCCCCCTGCGACTCGTACTGCCACAAATTTTCCAGTTGTTACCGGGTACTGGTACCCTCTGGGGATCCACCATGGTTAAGGTGGCTCCGGAATCACGGAGCCCCCTGGCCGCTTTTCCATTGAGTAACACAGGCTGGCAGTGATGGTGGCGGTTGACCCCCGCAATGGCTTGTACGATGTCAGAACACAGGAACACAGGAACAGAACACACACAAGGGGCCTGGTGAGGTTAACAGGGCACTTGGCAGTGAACTGTAAGCACGAGTGGTCAGAGAGAAGCCGTTTAGCAGACCAGGGTCGGGACGTCAGAGATACACAGGAACCGTTTAGATAGCCAGGGTCAGGAAGCCAGAGGTACACGTAGTCGGTATGGATAGCCAGGGTCAGGATGCCAGAGGTACACAACGTTGCAGGGAGAGCCAGAGTCAGGAAGCCAGAGATAACACGAGAGCCGTTTAGCAGACCAGGGTCGGATACCGGGATAACGAGAGAAGTAAATATACACACTGGAGGAGCTCACGATATACAGAAGGGATCAGTATAACTGAGCACTGGACACACTGAGAGAGAAGTTTAAATAGCCCGGGAGGGCGTTCCCCGACGTCTGGGAGGTCAGCCTCATAAATATGCATGAAGCGGCCGCACGCGCGAGCGGCTGCTTCATACTCCAGCGAACGGTGCCGGCGTTTCAGCCGGGAGGGAGAAGAGGACGTCCGGGAACCACTTAAGGTAGGTGCCTTACACTGGGGTTGCTGGGACAGTTCAACATAATGTGTCCCGTTTGGTTGCACGAGAAACACCTCCGAGCGTCGGCTGGTGGGGGGTAGCGAGGACTTCCCATGGCTGTAGCTTGCGGTGGGGAATGGGCTGGCAGATTCCGAGGGGCTGGCCGGGTGTTGGTCGAGTTAGCCCGGCGCGTGTCCTGGTACTCATCTGCCAAGCTAGCGGTTTGGGCTAGGTCTCGGGGGTGACGGTCCCAGACATCAGGGGGAGTGTAGTTAAAAAACTGCTCCAGAAGGAACAACTGAGTCACCTCTTGGGCAGTCACTTCTCGGCTCCCTGTGAGCCAGTTTTGCACTGCTTTCTGCATCCGATGCCCCCATTCTTGGTACGTGTCTTTCTCCATCCTCCGCAGGCTATGGAACTTGAGTCTTTGTGCCTCCGGGGTGATGGCGAAACGAGCTAGTAATTGTTCTTGCACTCGCTCATAGCTGTTACAGTCCTCGTCGGCCACTGCTCGGTAGGCTTCAGCCGCCCGGCCAGTGAGCTTGCTGGCAAGGATGGTTACTTTATCTGCGTCTCTCACTTGTTGCAACAGACATTGCTGCTCGAAGTCTTGGAGATATCCTTCGATGTCCCCCTCCGCCTCGATGAAGGATTTGAAAGCTGCATAGGGGAGCTTTCGGCGGTTACTCAAAGTGAGAAATCTCATCACTTTCCCCAGAAGAACGTGCTTGTTGGGGATACCTTAGCGCAGTCACCTCTGCTATCACCCGGTTCACTATCTCTGCGGGTGGATGGGGCCCGTAGCAGGACAGGCGGAACAGAACATCCCTCTGGAACTCATCCTGGTCTGCTGGGGTAACAGGGCCGGCTTTAGCCTGGTTGTCCGCCATAAGTTCCGCAATGAGGGTATCCCTGGTTTTGTTGCTGGCAACCTTTCCACGAGCATCCAGGAGGTCTTTCAAAGTATTCTGCTTATGTTTTAGTACCGCTGGTCCATACCCTCGTAGGGTGCTCTCCGTCTCGGCTTCTTGGTCCTGGTAGTGGTTTGGATGTCCCGCTTAGCTAGGAGCAAATCCCAAATCACGGAGCTGGCTAGTCCGACCGACTACCTCCGCTGTCTTGTGCTCCCTTAGCCTGGGACACCACACACTTTCCCCGGTTCCCCAGTCACTAGCCGAGACTCAGTGTAGGGTATAACATTAAGAACACTTTATTGGACACAGACACAGGTATATATATCCATATAATCACATCAACACACAGAATGAGACGTCTGAGTAACATAACCGCCCCCTTAAACTGGGGGATTCAGGTCTCCCAGGAACAATAGGGGAGATAACGGGATTAGCCTCTGATATCTTCCACCAATAGTCAGGCTGGAGCCCTGGCTGGGCACCCTGTGGAGATAATCCTGTCTGGTACACATAGTGGGGCAGGAGGCTATTCTAGCCGCCCAGCAGTTCCAAAAGTAAAACCTGTATGTCCTGGTACTGGGCCTGGCGGTGTGTGGGTAAACATAGAAACTGGGTTCCAGGGGAACGGGTGGTTGGGCTGTATAATATCCACAGCGGTGTGCCTGAAGGGACGAGTCCGTCACATAGATCAAATGAATTAGACATATAAACCTTGTGTTTGAAGGTATTAATAAATAACACACAAAACAGCATTGCAGGTATAGATCAACTGACAAATCACAAGCAAACTCAGCAGTGAAGGTTTAGATCAAATAAATAATGCATGGCAACCCTAAATTACAGACATAGATAACAGGTTACATACTCCAAAGGCCAGCGCTGGCACCCAGATTACATTCACAGCACCTACCCAGGACCCAGATTGGACGCATAGGGCTTGCCATCTTCCTCCCCAAACAGCCTGCCTGTGCTATCTTTGCCCCAAACAGCCTCCCTGTGCAATCTTTGGCCTAAACAGCCTCCCTGTGCCATCTTTACGACAAACAGCCTCCCTGTGTTATCTTTGCCCTAAACAGCTTCCCTGTGTCATCTTTACCCCAAACAGCCTCTATGTGCCATCTTTGCGTTGCTCTCCCACTCTGAGAACAAGTTCTCTTTTACCACCTGGGGAACCAGGAACCCAGCAGGGTCACGTGACGTGACATAACTTAACATGACCCTACTGCGTTTCTACTTCCTCTGTGCGGTACAAGACAGCAACACAGAGGTAAGGTGCCAGCCAGTGCAGAAGTAATTGCAGGGGTCGTCCAGGTCTTCTAAAGTGGCAGGCCTGGTCATAGTTTCTGCTGGCTCAAAGGGCAGCTGTTATGGACTCCCCTGGAATAACTGGGCCCTGTTTCTGCAAAATGGTCTCAGTAACTGATCACAGTGTGGATATCAATATGATTCGGCTAGGGAGATAACACTGGAGCTGTAGCTTAAGTCTCACAAGTCTCTGTACAGTAGGATTTGCGCAGACATAAGAACATACAGCAGAGTGAGACATACAAAGTCTTGTGTCTGACCCAATCCTACGGCACAGAAAGCCCCCTCAGAGCTGAGCTATAGCTCGTATTTATACCCCAAACTGAAACAGAAAGCCATGGTGCAGCCATTAGCATACCGTATTTTCCGGCGGCGACTTTTTAACCCGTGAAAATCTTCTCAAAAGTCGGGGTCGTCTTACTAAAACTTACCGAGCCGTCTTACTAAAACTTACCGAGCCGGACTGGAGAATCTGCAGAGAATCTGCAGAAATACACGCCTCTTTCATCCATCTGGCCCGTCCCTGTATCCTATTACCTCCTTCTCTGCCTCTCAGATCCTGTACATGCGCGCCTGCGCCGCTTCACTGCGTTCCTCAGGAGGACAACAACCAGCCAATCACCGGTAAGGTACATCGCTTGCCGTGATTGGCTGGTTGTTTACAACTTTAAGTTTGAAACTGGCTTCCTATTTCTTTCTTCTTGGAGCCATGATGGGGTCTTGACTGTTGGACATTTGTATACTGTACTATATGTACTGGGGCTGCACTGTATGAACTGGTACAGATACTGGTGCTGTACTGTATGTACCCAGTATACAACAACCAGCCAATCACGGCAAGCGATGTACCTTACCAGTGATTGGCTGGTTGTTGTATACTGGGTAGATACAGTACAGCACCAGTATCTGTACCAGTTCAAACAGTGCAGCACCAGTACATATAGTACAGTATACAAATGTCCAACAGTCAAGACCCCATCATGGCTCCACCAGATAGAAGAAAGAAATATGAAGCCAGTTTCGAACTTAAAGTTGTAAACTTTGCCATGGAACAGAATAATTGCGCTGCTGCAAGACAATATGGAGTAACAGAAAAGAAGGTTCGGGACTGGAAAGCAAATGAAAAAGCATTAAAGAATATGCCAAGGGGTAGGTGTGCATTAAGAAGAGGCACCCCACATTGGCCAGAACTTGAAAAACATGTAGCAGACATGATGAATGAGCATCGCCAAAACGGTTATGTAGTGACACGAAATAAAATATGTTTGCACTTCAGTGGGCCAAATCTAACCCAGATCACAGCAACAGATTTAAGGCCCCTGTATCCTGGTGTACTAGATTCTTGGGAAGGCATAATATGGTACGGAGGCAAAAGACGAAAATTGCACAAAAATTACCTGCAGATCTTGAAAGCAAAATAAATAGTTTCCATCGATACGTAATACAACAGCGCACTAAACATGGCTATGCGTTAAGTAGTATTGGAAACCAATTTTAATTAAAACAACAGGACATGAGAAGTCCAGTTTTACAGTGGTACTAGTATGCACAGCTGATGGCGCCAAACTGAGACCAATGATTATTTTTAAAAGAAAAACAATGGCGAAACTCGAGTTCCCTGTTGGTTGTTTTGTACATGTGAATGAAGAAGGCTGGATGGGTGAAGAAGGGGTAAAGCTATGGCTTGATAATGTATGGAGCAGGCGACCAGGTGGACTTATTCAAAAACATAGTCTACTGGTGTGGGATATGTTCAGGGCTCATTTAACTCCCAGCACCAAGGAAAGGCTTACAAGAATAAACACAGATGTGGCAGTTATTCCTGCAGGATTGACATTGCCACTGGATGTGTGCCTAAACAAGCCATTTAAACATCGCATTCGAGAACAGTGGAATGAACGGATGGTTAGCGGCGAAAAGTCATTCACAAAAGGAGGAAACATGCGTGCTCCACGGTTAGATGTTTTGTGCAAGTTTGTCATAAAAGCCTGGAATGATATTGATGCAGAAACAGTAATCAAGTCTTTCAAGAAGTGTGGCATATCAAATTCATTAGATGGTATGGAGGACGACTACTTGTGGCAAGATGAAGAGGAAGCCGAAGCTGAGACCTCACTATCTGATACGGAATTCGATCCATACGATGACTGCCTTACAGATGTATCACAAGATGTCGTTGATGTACTTGTGATATCAGATGACGAACAGCAGGATTTTGCTCCAGTTTGGTTGACAGCTTAGTTGTCCAGTTTGGTTGACAGCATGGCAGCTCCCATGGGTTTATTGTCTTATCCTTCCTTTCAGCTTTAGAGTGAATTAGGAAAAGTTTACTCTACTTGCACTGTTTGATGACAAACAGCCTTATGTTTATAAGTGACAGTTTTCCTACATGTCATAAGTTTGAATTCAAATTACCATATTGAAATCAAATCTGATGTTTTTTTTTTGATTCAAAATTTTTTTATTGACAGCCAGACACAGCATGTGACAAAACAGATAGTAATAAAGCATAGGAAAACAAGGACTGCGTCCCGGCGTCTTTTTTTTTTTTCAATGGAGAAGTAAATGCAGCATTAAACATGTGGAAACAAAATGCGACAGAAACAAGACCAGAATCAGAGGCACGAAGGGGCCTTGCGCCCCAGAATGGTCAAGAGGGTAGAGGTGGAAAGCATATGCCCCGCCGGGTGAACATAGTTGACATACTAGCCATTCTAGAAATACAAAGCGAAACATACAAAAAAAAAATTAAGAAAAAACGAGGCGGTACGGGCAGAAACCACCAAAGAAACCGAGACCTCGATAAGGAAGAAGGAGACCCGTGGGCAGAGATCCCAGGTAACAGTGGGCAAAGCCGCCTAGAGGCGAGCAGTATAAAAAGGGAGTCGCAGTTGTCTGGGTAGCACACCGCGGGGGAGGGGGCAGAAGACCTTATAAGAATACCACACACACAAACGTATGGACCCTCCACCCTCAGAACAGGTGAGACATGAGAAATGGCGAAAGGGAGAGAGAGAGAAAGGGAGAGAGAGACAGGAAAAGAGACAGGAAAAAAAAAAAATTTGGATATACATAGAAACGGGTCCGAAGAGCCGCAGAGGTAGATCACAAAGCGGCCATCCTACCTGTGGAGCCATCGGCGTAAGCAGAAGACATCCAGGGGGTCCACACCATCAAAAAACGTTCAGAAGTGTCATGTATGTATGCGGTGAGTTTTTCCATGTGCATAATATGCCATATTTTGGCCAGAAGCTGTGAGTGGGATGGGATGCATGTATTCCAGTTTTTAGCAAGGGAGAGTCGCGCCGCAGCACAGATTCTATGAATAAGTCGGTGAGTATGCTTGAGGAATTGAGGATTAGGATGACGCTTATTAAGCAGGGCCGTCAAAGGGCACCGGTCCACCCGAGTACCAATGATCTCACTAAGAAGATCGAAGACCCATGTCCACAAATCCACAACCAGGGGACACGTCCACCACATGTGGAAATAGGAGCCCCTCTCGCCACAACCTCTCGTGCAACAATCGCTGGAACCCGGAAAAATCTGGGCAATGCGGGAAGGGTGGAGATACCACCTGCCAACCACCTTAAATGCCCCCTCTTTAATAAGAGTATTAGCCGTAAGCGAAAATGTGTTAACGTAAATTTCTGTCCAGTCCGACTGAGTTAAAGAGAAACCCAGGTCACGTTCCCACAGCCGACAGTGGGGGGGGGGTCAGGAAATGCATAGGTGATAAGGTGAGTATAAAGTTGTGAGATCGCACCCGGATGTCTCCCCCCCGTCCAGCACAAACGTTCAAACGGAGTCAGAGGTGGCAAGGTACTGGGAAACTTGAGCGCTGTCAAGAAAGAACGAAGCTGGAGGAAATGAAAAGTTTCAGTAGGGGGCATCTGTAAGGCAGTAGTGAGTGTGTGTAACGAATGCAAACTACCCCTGTAATACATGTGACCAGCTTTAGTTACACCGTGATCCTGCCACCAGAGGAAAGACGCAGAGGACATACCGGCGGGGAAAGCCGGGTTACGAAACAAAGGAGTGAGAACAGACGGCGTGTGGTGCAAAGAGTACCGCAACTTAAGGTGATCCCACAACGAAAGAGAAAAGGACAACGTGGGGCTACCTGAACAGCACGGACGCACACCCCTCCCCAGCCAGCAGACCTCCGAGATGTCTGGCAAGCGACACATGGCCTCCTCAAGGGGGACCCATCTCGGGGCCAAGGCACCAAGACGGACCAGCGTAAGCTGGGCTAATTGGGCAGCACGAAAATAAGACAATAGGTGAGGTACCCCCAGGCCCCCCGCAGCACGAGGTCGATAAAGGTGGGATCTCCTCCATCTCGGTCTAGCCCCCCTCCAAACAAAGCGGAAAATCTCCGCCTGGAAAAGGTCAAAGTCCCGGGACACCAAGGGGACCGGGAGCGAGCGGAAAAGGTACAGTATTTTAGGAAGGAGAGACATCTTGACACTATAAACCCTCCCAAGAAGAGATATGTTATAGGGCATCCACCTACGAAGGTCTCCCTTCAAACGCTGCAGCAACGGAAGATAATTAGCTTTATAGAGATCAGAGAGGTGAACAGTCAAAAAAAACCCCAAATAGCAGAGGCGGTGGGGTTGCCACTTGAAATCAAAATTGAGGTCCAGTAGTTTAACCGTATGGGGCGGGAGGGAAATATTCAGGGCCTCACATTTCGAAGCATTGATTTTATAGCCCGATATGTCGGAGAAGCGGGAGAGGAGGGCATACAAATTGGGCAGAGACACCAGGGGGGACGTGATGGAAAGAAGCACGTCGTCCGCGAAGAGGCTGACTTTGTATTGGGAATCCCCTACTTGCACCCCCCTGATGTCTGGGTGCAGATGAATAGAGGCAGCCAGTGGTTCAATGCAGAGTGCAAATAAAAGGGGAGAGAGGGGGCAGCCTTGATGCGTACCGTTTCGTACGGGGAACGGAGAGGACACGGTCCCCCCGGTGTCCACCACCGCGCTAGGGGAGGAATAGAGACCACGCAGAGCTGACAGTATATTCCCAGTAAAGCCAAAGGCCCCGAGCGCCGCCCACATATATTCCCAATCAACCCAGTCAAACGCTTTCTCCGCGTCAAGGGAGAGCAGAAGAGCTGGAGACCGGGCCAACCGGGAAGCATGGACGACACCCAAGGTGCGGCGAATGTTATCGGGGGCCTCCCTACCCAACACAAATCCCACCTGGTCAGGATGGATCAGTCGTGGTAAACAGGGGGCGAGGCGCAACGCCAAAACCTTGGCGTATAGCTTAATGTCCACATTAATGAGGGAAATAGGACGATAGTTGGAGCAAAAGGAAGCGTCCTTCCCTTCCTTAGGGATCACAACGATTTTGGCCGAAAGCATCTCAGGAGGAATCTGAGAACCCGATAAAAAACTAGTAAACAGCGCGGCCAAGTGAGGGGACAAAATATGCTTATAACGTTTATAGTAAGATGCCGTGAATCCGTCAAGACCGGGCGCCTTGGCGCCTTTCATGGTGCTGAGGGCAAGGTCAATCTCCTCTGGAGTAACCTCGGTGGATAACGACAGCACCTCACCCGGAGAGAGGGTCGGCAACCGAGAATTCCTCAGGAACTCTTGCGTGCATTGGGCAACATGCGGTGTATGGGAGGCTTTATGACCGTCATAAAGGGAGGTATAATAGTTAGTAAATTGTTGACAAATGACATCAGGATGGGAGGACGCATGACCGGAGGAGGTGTGAATTTGTCTAATAGCATGGGACTTCGTGGCGAGGCGGAGACGCCTCGCCAGCATGGTATCAGGCTTATTGCCCTTTTCAAAAATTTTGGTTCGTCCAATGAAGGGCCTTCAAAACCTCGGCCGATAGAATCAGATTTAGCTCGCCCTTTTTGATGATCAAAGAGCAGAGAGCCTGGTGGTCCCCCGTGGATTTGTGCATGCGTTCGAGATCGCGGATCTCGGCCCGTAAGAGGCGCTCCTGACGGAGCTTCTCGCGTTTCTTATGGGAAGCTAACCTAATGAGATTGCCGCGAATAACGGCCTTGTGGGCCTGCCACAACATCCCTGCTGCCAGGTCAGGGGAGGAATTCAGGGTGAAATATTCCTCCAGGGCCTCAGCCACAGAGGTGGCTATGACCGGATCCGCCAACAAGAATTCATTCAGTTTCCAAGTGCAGGCTGGGGGGCGCGGGGAAAGACCAGAAAATAAGCACTCGACTATCCCGTGGTCTGACCAAGTGATTTCATGTATACGAGAAGACAGCAGAGAGGGTAGTAAAGGTTGTGAAATAAAAATATGGTCAATACGGGAGTAGCTATTGTGCGGGTTAGAGTAGAAAGAGCAATCCCTATCTCTGGGATGTACCGTGCGCCAGGAATCAAACAAATGCATGCGTTGCAAAAAAAGTTGAAGAGGTTTGTAGGAGGCCCGGGGTGTCGTGGTGCGTCGGAAGTCTGATCTGTCCAAGTACGGGTCAGGAGTGGCGTTAAAGTCCCCCCCCACAATCAGGCCGGTAGACCTGGGAACATCAATCAAAGCTTCCAACTGAGAATAGAAGCCCGAGAGGTTGGGAGAAGGGGCGTAAACATTAAGAAAGCATATTGCACGCCCAGACAAAGTGCCGCACAATCGGACGTATCTACCTGCCGGGTCCTTGGTCAAGCTGATGAATTGAAAGTCTAGGCGTTTGTGTAGGAGAATCGAGACTCCATTGTGTTTTGTGGGATGAGTGGCATGAAAATAATGGAGGAAATGTTTGCCCCAATACTTGGGAGCATGATCATGTTTAAAGTGGGTCTCCTGTAAGAAGACCACATCTGCACGAAGTGCAACATAGTTCTTGATAGCTTTAAGACGTTTGTGTGGGGAATTGAGGCCGTGTGTGTTGTGAGTAATTACCTTAAGTGCAGACCCCCCAGAAGCCTCCAGCGCAGCCATCAGGCCCAACAATGCGGAACACGAGCAGAAGTCACGAGAGGCTCCTGCAAAAAAGAATACAAAATGAGAAAAAGAAAAAAAAAAAAAAAAAGGGGGGGGAGGTTGTACAAAAGGGGAGGGGGGAAAGGAAGAATCCAAGAGAGGTCCCCAAGAGCTGAGGAGAAAAGGTAAGTAGGGAACAGAAGAGGAAAGGTAGGGAACTGGACCCACAGGGGCAAAAAAAAAACGGGATCCGCCCACGGGTACCAACCGAGGTGCAACAGGTGACGATCTCAGAACGAAAGCGACAAATAGGGGCGAACCGTATGAGTCGCGGGATAAGCACCCAAATCCCAGAAGGGAGATGGGAATGCCTATAACTTGAGATCAGAAACGAAGAGCAGTACTCTCACCGATATCGGTGAGGCTGCGCTATAGGGGGACCTGGGAGACCAGATGGGACTCCCCACCGAGATCAAACGAAGAGTACAACCTGATAACCATTATGGTAACTCAGACAGAACAACAGTTGTAAGTGAGCGTGCGTGGGGCCAAAACCAGTGACGTGCACCCCAATGACGAAGCCAACAGGGGCAACAAGAGAAGGCAACAGAAGACTTCATGTAGTAATAGCAAGAAGTCCGCATAAGAAAACAGTGGAGGAGTGCGATCATCAGCCGAGTCGGCAGCTCTAGAAGAGACAGCAGGTAATGTAAGTGCGATGGACGCCTGACCCCACCGTATCATCCCCACTTGGAGCGGGATTGTCATGGCATAAGCCAAGGCAATATAGTATAGGAATATGAAAATTAAAAAAAAACAAAAAAAAAAAAAAAACCCATGTGTAAGTGTGAGTGCGTGGGGTCAGGGGGACCAAAACAAGAGACCTGTACCCTTAAGACGAAGCCAACAGGGGCAACAATAGAAAGCAACAAAAGACCGCCTGTAGCAATAGCGAAAGGCCCGCTGGAGAAAAAGTGGGACCCTCAGCAGCCTCGACAGCTCAAGAAGCAACGACATGGAATGTGTGCGAGGAGTACAACTGACCCCGCCATGTCATGCCCACGTGGAGCGTGAGTGCCACGACATAGGCCAAGGCAAAATAGTATAGGAGAGGAAGAGGAAAAAAAAAAAAAAAAATGTATGTGCGAGCAGCAAACCCCACAGGAACAACAGGAACTCCTACAGGGGTAACGAGGTTAGGTAACACAAAAAGGTATAATAGACAACAACTCTATTTAGTCCCTTTGAGAAAGTAGTGGCGGAGCAGGGTCAACAGCATCATCAACATCCCCCGAAGCCGCCTCCAGAAGTGGCGAAGGCGAGGCAGCCCGACCGGGGTGAGGACGAGGATCCATCAGGGTTTGCAGGTGAAGCACTTCGCGGGTAACCGGGATACCCAGGTGTTTCAAAAAGTCTGGTCCATCCGAGGGGACCCGAAGTACGTGCTGAGCAGAGCCGTGGAAAGCAATGAGGCGAAATGGGAAGCCCCATCGGTATTTAATTCCATGAGAGCGAAGGAGCTCTGTAATGGGTTTGAGTACCTTCCGCTTCTGCAGTGTGGATGGCGCAACATCCGAGTAGAGGTGAGGTGTGATACCGTCCAAGGATGGTGAAACATTGCGAACCGCGCGAAAGATAGCTTCTTTGGTCGTGTAATGGTGGCATTTTATGATGATATCCCTCGGGTTGTCCGACGGTGCAGGTCGAGGCATTAGGGCCCGGTGAACCCTGTCTAGATGGAGATCCTCGGCCGAGGCCTCAGGCAGTAGGAGGCGAAAGTAGTGTTCAATGAAATCAGGCAAGGGAGCCGTTTCGGGCACATTACGTACCCTGATGTTGCAACGTCGCGAGCGGTTGTCCAGGTCTTCAACCTGCTCCTGTAGGCTCCGGTACTTAGCTAGGGTACCATCCCAGTCCGCCCTGGCGGCTTGGTGCTCCTCGGCCATCACCACGTGGTTTTGCTCGAGAATGGTAGTTCGGGACTGCAGATCTCGTACCTCCGTCGTCAGGGTCGCCAGACCATCCTTGATGTCCCGATGGAGGTCCTTCTTGACCGTCCTGAGAAGGTCGGTAAGTTCAGCGATGTCCTTTTTAGTGCAGGGGGCGTCGAAATCATCTTCCCCAGGGTCCGGGCCGCTAGAAGCACGCGGTGGAGCGGAGTCTTTCTTGCGAAAGTAGGAAGCGACCGCAGTCGACGGATCCTTCGGGGGATGTTTAGACATTGTAGTCTGCCGAGAAGGAGTCCAAAAATCGCGGTATATCGCTGGGAAAAGCTGTTTATCTCGGCGGGTGAGTCAGGAGCAACTTAGTGTGCGGCCATCTTGGTCAAGCTCCAGGACACGCCCCCAAAATCTGATGTTTTTTAATTTTTATTTGGTGTGCGTTGGAAGAGGGGTAGTCTTATACGGCGAGTATAGCCCAAACTCTATATTTTAACTGGAAAAGTTGGGGGTCGTCTTATACGCCCAGTTGTCTTATACGCCGGACAATACGGTAATTATAGTGTTAAAGCGCCACGCATGCAGACAGTTCCCCTACAGTCCAAAAACCAGCCAATAGAGACCCCATGCTCTGTTACCTGCTCTTTCATGGCTCAGCTCAGGAGTCTCCAGAATCTCAGCCATTGCTGAATGGTGCAGCTGTAAGCTAGATCTTTCACTCTTATATCCAGTGAATGCAGTGAGAGGTGTATGGGAAACATGGCGGACAGATAACATGATATAAAGGTGTGGAGGAGGGGGAATGATATTAGTTACATTTCATTAATACGAGATCCCACCACTGCCACAGTGTAACCAGCGCTGTCGCTACCACCTACCCTGTGCCAAAGCAGGCAACAAGATTGGTAGTCACTCTGGGTTCTCAGAGTAAATGTGCTATACCGGGGAAGAAGGATCTCATAAAGAACCATACCATCAGTCACGGCACACCAGTCAGGATGCAAGAGGAAACTTTGTTGGGACTGGGCAGAGTTTATATAGGGGATACTGACAAAACACAGGAAACTAGAAATGATTCGCATGGTTAACACATAACACAATTCCAGGGATTATGCAGACAACATCAGCACCAGGCTACTCCCCTTACACATTTACCGATGGTGAATATGAACCTTCCCGGCAGCTTGGCACACCGGCAACAACGCCCTGGTCTGGCTAGATTTCTAGGAACAATGGTAGACTTTTGCAATGAAGCCAGGTGGTTTAACAAGGAAAACAGAAGTGCTGATAGACTCTCCTGGTTAGAGGGCTAGGCCACGCTGAATGTTTTGGTCAGAGTGTCCATGCAGGCAACTCTGATCTACTTGGGACTGGAAAGGGGAGGGTTGGTGTTAACAGGACAAGTAGATCACGTACACTCACAGAGCGGGGCTGCGGAGTGCTGAAGCTTGTACAAATTGCCTGTACTCTGTAGCATTGCTCAATTCAGAGTTCTAATCTGCCTCTGGAAGGAACATCAGCACAAACGCTGTGTGTCTGTGCTTTATGAAATGGGTCCCCATGGCCAAGCAGCTCCACACTAGCCGAGGATTACTGGGTGAGGTTTGATGGACGGATTTGGGTTGGATTGTCAGGAGAACGCTACCTACCGAAATGCAAAGTGCCTACTGTAACGTTTGATGGGGGAAGGATAATGTTCTGGGGCTGTTTTCCAGCAAAGGGTAATGTTAATGATACAGCATTCAAAGACATTTTAGACAATTGTTTGATTCCAACTTTGTGGGAACAGTTTGGGAAAGACCCTTTTCTATTCCAGTATGACTGTCTCTCAGCTCACAAAGCAAACGTGGTTGGAAGAGTTTGGTGAGGAGTAACGTAACTGGCTACACAGAGCCCTGACCTCAACCCCATCAAACACCTTTGGTGTGTGTATAAAATATATCTGTATGTGTACCTATGTGTGTGTATAAAATATATCTGTATGTGTATCTATTTGTGTATAAAATATATCTGTATGTGTATCTATTGTGTATAAAATATATCTGTATGTGTACCTATGTGTGTGTATAAAATATATCTGTATGTGTATCTATTGTGTATAAAATATATCTGTATGTGTATCTATGTGTATAAAATATATCTGTATGTGTATCTATGTGTATAAAATATATCTGTATGTGTATTTATTGTGTATAAAATATATCTGTATGTGTATCTATTTGTGTGTATATATAATATGCCTGTATGTGTATCTATGTGTATGTATAATATATATCTGTATGTGGATCTATGAGTATGCACATATATAATATATCTGTATGTGTATCTATGTGTATTTATAATATATCTGTATGTGTATCTATGTGTATATATAATATATCTGTATGTGTATCTATGTATATATATATAATATATCTGTATGTGTAATTATGTGTGTATATACATATATATATATATATATATATATATATATATATATATACATATATATCTGTATGTGTATCTATGAGTATGTGTATATATATATATATATAATATATGTGTATGTGTGTTATGACGTAATGATGCAATGACCATTCCAATATGTAACTGATGCTTTTATTATACAGTCTAACTGTTACAAAGAAAAACAACCGTCAACTGTCTTTTCATGTACCTGCCAGCCCCGCCCAGGTGATGACATCATGCTGGTACAGAAGCCAGCGTCATCCATCCAAGCAGGCAGCAACAAACACTACATATATCTATGTGTGTATATATATATATATATGCGTATCTATGTGTATATATATATATATATATATATAAATATATATATATATGTATATATGTGTGTGTGGATGTAAAGCTTATAGAAATATATATTTGTTGGTGATAGAAAGCTGTAGATATAATACAGAGCATTTAAACAAGATACCTTTATACACTTTATTGGATCCATGAGAAAGAAACCCCCTTGTTTGTGTAATAATATAATACATTAATGGGGGTGACATTTATAATTCTGATTAAAGAAAACACAATTCCATCAGACTTCTCTTTTAAGGTATAGGTGATGATGCCACAAAGTGGTGAAGATTCTGGATGTGTCTAGTGATGATCATAAAGACATTTGAAGCTCTCAGCTGTGCTTTGTAATACTGTCACAGAGATTTGAAGATTCTGGCTGTGCCTAGTGATGATGTCACAAAGACATGAAGATTCTGGCTGTGCCTAGTGATTATGTGACAATGACATGTGAAGCTATGATGTCACAATGGGGCACAGGCTATATGAACACAACATTCTGAGAGTAAGACAGACACATGGATACTCACAGGTAAGTCACATCACCCTGAACGTAAGGCTGGGGAGTCAATGAAGGTTTAAGGTCATAGAGCAAGTGAAAAATGTGCCGGCCCCTCTCACCTTTTATTTGTACATACCTCACCTTTCTTTGTATTTTGTATGTTATTTTGACTTCTGAATCTCGCTTCCAAGGCAGCTGCTTTTTGGGCAAGAAATTTGAATTTCATTATTTGTGAGCCTCTATATAGATAGAGCAGCTGCTAGATCGGCCGTGCCCCTGTGTAACATTATTGTCTATGGAGAACCAACATCCTGAATTCATTGTTTCTTTCTTTATAGAGTTGGCCGTGTATCACACGACGTACAAAACGTCAGCGACGATTTTACTCACCTTGGTGAAGTAGAAGCCAAAGACAACATTATGTCAGAGATGACAAACAGAGACGTGGAGGGAAATATCCCAGCGTTCTTACAGGAAGTTCCTGAAGCTCCTGAAGAGCTAAAGCTGGATCCCGAGAGACGGGAATTTTTTATTACCCACATGCGGGAGATGATTCGAAGTGGCTCGGTGATTCCTTCTCCTCCCAACCTCAATGATGAACGCGTACAGGAGAGACGTAAATCATCCAGAGGTAAACCTGCTATACAGGAGAGACTGGAGACCCTCCCCCGAAGACCAACTTTACAGCAGCAGAGTGGGGAGAAATTGACACATAAATCATCCAGAGGTAAACCTGCTATATCTCAGCAGCCTTACCCTGTGAAGAAACACCTACGAGATCTCCCTGTGGAGCCCTCAACCAGCACAGACAGTGGGGTGCTTCTCAAACAACAGAGTGGGCGTGGGAAGAAAAATAGGGATGCGTTACCCAGAGAGGAACCTTTTATATCTCAGGAGCCTTCCCCTCTGGAGGAACATCTTCAAAAGCTCCCTAGGGAACGCTTAAAGAGATTAGACAGCCGTCAATCTTCAAGCAAGAAAATCCCAGCGTTCTCACAGGAAGTTCCTGAAGCTAAAGAACAGCTAAAGCTGGATCCCGAGACGAGGGAATGTTTTAATACCCACATGCGGGAGATGATTCGAAGTGGCTCGGAGATTCCTTCTCCTCCCAACCTCAATGATGAACATGTACAGGAGAAACTGCAGATCCTCCACCGAAGACTAGGTTTACTGCACCAGAGTGAGGAGAAATTGGGACACAAATTATCCAGAGGTAAACCTGCTATATCTCAGCAGCCTACCCCTCTGAAGAAACACCTACGAGATCTGCCTGTGGAGCCCTCAACCAGCGCAGACAGTGGGGTGCTTCTGAAACAACAGAGTGGGCGTGGGAAGAAAAATGGGGATGCATTACCCAGAGAGGAACCTGTTATGTCTCAGGAGCCTTCCCCTCTGGAGGAACATCTTCAAAAGCTCCCTAGGGAAAGCTTAAAGAGCTTAGACAGCCGTGAATCTTCACGCAAGACACATATGAGGTTCCACCCAACTCCATTATTGGATCCCGAGACGGGGGAATATATTCATAGCCACATGCGAGAGATGCTTCATAGTTGCTCAGATCGGCCACTTCTGGTCCAGAACTCTATAAATGCAACTGTAGTGCCCCCTGAGATACCTTCCCCTCCAGCAACACGTTCCATCAGCAGAGAGCAACCCAACCCCAATGATGAACGTGTACGGGAGAGTGGGAAGAAATTGAGGCATAAATCATCCAGAGGTAAACCTGCTATATCTCAGCAGCCTTACCCTCTGAAGAAACATCTGCGAGATCTACCTGTGGAGCCCTCAACCAGCACAGACAGTGGGGTGCATCTCAAACAACAGAGTGGGCGTGGGAAGAAAAATAGGGATGTGTTACCCAGAGAGGAACCTGTTATGTCTCAGGAGCCTTCCCCTCTGGAGGAACATCTTCAAAAGCTGCCTGGAGAAAGCTTAAAGAGCTTAGACAGCGGTGAATCTTCACGCAAGACTTCACGGGCAGGACTGATGAAAACATCCCCGTCTCCTAATACCCACATGCGGGAGATGATTCGAAGTGGCTCGGAGATTCCTTCTCCTCCCAACCTCAATGATGAACGTGTACAGGAGAGACATAAATCATCCAGAGGTAAACCTGCCATATCTCAGCAGCCTAACCCTCTGAAGAAACATCTACGAGATCTCCCTGTGGAGCACTCAACCAGCACAGACAGTCGGGTGCATCTCAAACAACAGAGTGGGCTTCGGAAGGAAAATAAGGATGCGTTACCCAGAGAGGAACCTGTTAAATCTCAGGAGCCTCTGGAGGGACATCTTCAAAAGCTTCCTAGAGAAAGCTTAATGACCTTAGACAGAGGGGAATCATCAAGCAAGACTTCCCAGGCAGAGCCATTGAAAACATCTTCTCAAACGTCTTCCGAAACGTCTTCTGAAACGTCTTCCAAAACGTCTTCTCAAACGTCTTCCGAAACGTCTTCTCAAATCAGTGACTCCCTGACATCCAGACTCCTGCTTTGTCTGACGGACACCATGACGACGATGTGCTACTGCTGTTGCACTGCACTGTTTGGATCATCAAACGGTTCTGAGTGTTCAGAGGAAGATGGATTTTGAGAACAGACGGATGAAAAATATCTACCCTGTGCATGTTTCATTTTGGTTGTTGTATTCTGCTGAGAGGCTGTTCCAGGCATCCGCTCAGTAATCCAGAACCATCCAAAGCACAGAAAGTATGGCAGTTTTTCTGGATTTTCTGCCACTATTTACACTCTTATGTATATCTGTTAATAAACTGTAAATAGCATTTGAAATTCTGTTATGTGTGTTTGTAGTGCATCGGTGGCTTCACAGAACTGCCGCACCACCCAATAGGTGTCCCTTTTCATACCCTGCTCCAGGCACTCGCCCTCTGTCAATTCAGACATCCCAGACACTCCAGGTCCTTATCTTCTCTGAGGTCCTAACTCAAAAATACAAAAAAACCCACGCCTGATATAAAACTAAAAACAGAGACCACGGAGATACATTTCTCTAATCAAAATAGCAGTTCGTCGACACCCACCTATCATCCCCAGTTTCGATTTGTCCTTCACTGTGCCAAATGCTCTTTTCTTTCCTCATGTAATTCACGTATTGAGCAAATAAACAACAAATTAAAACACAGCATTGCAGGTATAGATCAAATGAAAAAGAAATACAAACCTTGTGTTTGAAGGTAGCCGCCCAGCAGTTCCAAAAGTAAAACCTGTATGTCCTGGTACTGGGCCTGGCGGTGTGGGCGGCAAAGGGCAGCTTCTGGGCAATAGGAAAAAGGGGTAAACATAGAAACTGGGTTGCAGGGGAATGGGTGGTTGGGCTGTATAATATCCACAGCGGTGTGCCTGAAGGGACGAGTCCGTCACAATGCTCCCCCTTGTAGAACACCTCGTCCTACCCAGCGCGCCCCCAATCGGGTCCGCTTGGGATCGTTCGAAGCCCTGGCACCCATCGCCTCCCAAACACAATCACCCCGTTAGCTCCGTTTGTCTGGACAGCCCATCCGCATTCCCGTTGAGCCTCCCTGGACGATACTGAATGGTGAAGTTGAAGAGCTGTAGGGCTAGGCTCCACCGTAATAACCTGCCATTGTCCCCAGCTACCCTGTTCAGCCATACTAAGGGGTAATGATCCGTAAGGACGATGAAGGATCGCCCGTACAAATAGGGTTGAAACTTGCGGAGAGCCCAAACCAAAGCCAGGCATTCTTTTTCAATGGCGGCGTAGCTCACCTCCCGGGGAAGTAGTTTGCGGCTGATGTATGCCACTGGGTGTTCGTCGCCATCGTCTCTGACCTGGTTTAGTAGTGCTCCCAACCTGAACGTAGAAGCGTCTGTATGGACGACAAAGCCTTTGGATGCGTCTGGTGCAGCTAGTACAGGAGCTTGCACTAAAGCCTGTTTGAGTTGTCTGAACGCCGCCTCGCACTCCGGAGACCACAGGACTTGTCGGGGCAAACTCTTTTTGGTCAGGTCAGGGGTTTTGCAATAGTGCTATAGTTGGGGACAAACTTACGGTAATAACCCGCAGTCCCTAGGAACGCTAGGACCTGTGTTTTAGTACGTGGTACTGGCCAGTTGGCAACCGCCTCTACTTTAGCAGGCTCTGGTCTCTGTCTCCCACACCCCACCCGGTGTCCTAGATATTGGACTTCAGACAGACCAATGTGGCACTTGTCTGGCTTAATTGTCAGCCCTGCATCGCGGATTCTGTCTAGCACTGTCCGTAGATGTTCGAGATGTTCCCCCCAGGTGGCACTATGGATGGCTATGTCATCTAGATAGGCGCAGGCATACTCCTGCAACCCATCCAGCAGGCAGTCTATCATCCGCTGGAAGGCAGCCGGTGCATTCTTCATCCCAAACGGCATGACTTTAAACTGGTACAAGCCGTATGGGGTGATGAATGCAGAGTTCGGCCTAGCCTTCGCGTCCAGAGGTATCTGCCAATAGCCCTTGCATAGGTCTATAGTGGTGAGGAACCTTCCCCCTACGATCCGGTCTAATAAGTCGTCTACCCGGGGCATCGGGTACGCATCAGTCACGGTGCGGTCATTCAGTCGCCTATAGTCAACACAGAATCTGGTGGTGCCATCCTTCTTAGGGACGAGAACGACTGGGGAAGCCCAGGGGCTTACGGAGGGTTCGATGACCCCGAGATTTAGCATCTCTCTGATCTCCTGACGCATGCTTTCTCGGACAGCATCAGGGACGCGGTAAGCGGGTTGCCTTAAGGGATGGGGGTCTGTGGTCTCCACTTTATGAACCGCTGGGTGTAGCCAGGTAGAGATGAAAACATGGCTTGTCGTTCCTCTAAGATCTGGGTGACCTGGTCCTTTTCTGAGGGGGGCAGCCCTTCTCCTAGCCTAACACTTTCTAACTTTTCTGGGTTTCAATATCCCCTGGTAAGCCGGGCAGGGGCAGACCCTCCCATTCCCCTACAGCGGGGCCGCATATGGCGACCACCGCCTCCTCCCTTTCCAAGTACGGCTTCAGCATGTTCACGTGGAAGGTCCGCTGGACCCGCTCATCTGAACATCTGGCCACAATATAGGTGGTGTCACAGAGTCGTTGCGTTATCTTGTAAGGACCCTGCCAGGCTGCCTGCAGTTTGTTTTGCTTGACCGGACGGAGAGCCAATACTTTTTGCCCTATCTGGAAGGTGCGATCCCTAGCCGTCCTGTCATACCACCTCTTCTGTCTGCCCTGAGCTCTCTGGAGATTGTCCTTCACTGGGGTCGTGTATCTCTGGAGCCTATCTCGGAGCCCCAATACATAGGTAACTACGGACGAGTCGTCTGTTGGTACCGTGCCTTCCCAGTGTTCCCGTAGGAGGTCTAAGGGGCCTCGAACCCTCCGGCCGTATAACAGCTCAAAGGGGGAGAACCCTGTGGATTCCTGTGGGACTTCCCGGTAGGCAAACAAGAGATGGGGCAGGTGGCGCTCCCAGTTCTTGTGCTCTGCAGGCAAAGGTCCGAAGCATCTGCTTCAGAGTGCCATTAAATCTCTCGCATAACCCATTGGTTTGCGGAGCAATAAAGGGGTTTAATGCCGCACAACTTGAAGAGCTGTTGGGTTACCTCTGCGGTGAACTGTGTCCCTTGATCGGACAGCAGCTCCTGGGGAAATCCCACCCGGGAGAATATTTGCAACAGCGCCTCCGCTATGGTTTTGGCTTGGATGTTGCTTAATGCTACAGCCTCAGGGTACCGGGTGGCATAGTCCACCACGGTAAGTATATATTTCTTCCCCGTGGGGCTTGGCTTAGCTAACGGGCCAATAAGATCGACTGCAACCCGGCTGAAGGGTTCTTGCACTATGGGCAGGGGTCTTAATTTAGCTTTCAGATGATCCCCTCTCTTGCCTACCCGCTGGCAGATCTCGCAAGTGCGCCAGTAGTCCCTAATGTCCCCGGAGATACCAGGCCAAAAAAAGTTCTGGTTGATTCTATACCTCGTTTTTCTCTGTCCTAAATGTCCGGCCAAGGGAATGACATGTCCGATGCGTAGTATGTCTGCCCTATATTTCTGGGGTATCACTAGCTGCGGCCTGGGCGCTTTACCAGTCTGTTTCCCCCCATCCGCGGCACTACGATAGAGTCTGTCCCCTTCCCAATGGAACCAGTAGTCGTCCATCCCCCCAGGCTTACTGAGAGCCTTCTGTCGGTACACTGCTAGGGTGTCGTCCTGTTGTACTTCCTTACTGGAGTCTGTCGGGGAGTCCCAGGTGAGGAGGTCGGGGCCAGAGTCAAGGTCAGTGGGTCTTACCTGGGTCTCTTCGGAGGGAGGTGGCTTGGTTTGTTGGGCTTGTAGCCGGGTGGTTACAGGGTATGCTTCCGCAGGCTTGGAAGGGCCAAATGTGGAGGTGAGATGGCCTAAGTCGTTGCCCAGTAGAATTTCCTCTGGAAGCCCAGTCATGAGTCCAGATGCACCTGAGCCGTGGGGATTTGATATACTTTGCCCCCTGTGACTTGTACTGCCACAAATTTTCCAGTTGTTACCGGGTACTGGTACCCTCTGGGGATCCACCATGGTTAAGGTGGCTCCGGAATCACGGAGCCCCCTGGCCGCTTTTCCATTGAGTAACACAGGCTGGCAGTGATGATGGCGGTTGACCCCCGCAATGGCTTGTACGATGTCAGCCTCGTGTAAAATTCCCCAGTCTTCTTCCTGACCAACACCTTGAACCACTTTGCGCCGGGGCCTTCCTCGATATGGTCCGGATGGCTGGGTGTGAGGTTCGTCTTACCAGGAGGAATCCGAAATGCATGACTGGAACACACTTGCTCAGAAACAGAACACACACAAGGGGCCTGGTGAGGTTAACAGGGCACTTGGCAGTGAACTGTAAGCACGAGTGGTCAGAGAGAAGCCGTTTAGCAGACCAGGGTCGGGACGTCAGAGATACACAGGAACCGTTTAGATAGCCAGGGTCAGGAAGCCAGAGGTACACGTAGTCGGTATGGATAGCCAGGGTCAGGATGCCAGAGGTACACAACGTTGCAGGGAGAGCCAGAGTCAGGAAGCCAGAGATAACACGAGAGCAGTTTAGCAGACCAGGGTCGGATACCGGGATAACGAGAGAAGTAAATATACACACTGGAGGAGCTCACGATATACAGAAGGGATCAGAATAACTGAGCACTGGACACACTGAGAGAGAAGTTTAAATAGCCCCGGGGGGGCGTTCCCCGATGTCTGGGACGTGATCGCGTCCTGCGTAGCCATAGCGACGCAGCGGAATCCAGTCGGCGGTCAGCATCATAAATATGCATGAAGTGGCCGCACGCGCGAGCGGCTGCTTCATACTCCAGCGAACGGTGCCGGCGTTTCAGCCGGGAGGGAGAAGAGGACGTCCGGGAGCCACTTAAGGTAGGTGCCTTACAAGATTCCCCCGCGAGACGCGACCTCCGGGTGCGTGGACGACCTGGCTTGAGGGGATGTAATTTGTGAAATCTTTGAACACACATCGGAGCGTGGACCTGACTCACAGGTTCCCAGGTATTCTCTTCCGGGCTATACCCCTTCCATTGTATCAGGTATTCGAGATGTCCTCGATGGATCCTGGAATCGACAATTCTTTGTACCACGTATTCTTCAACTCCATCGATGACAACTGGAGCCGGAGGAGGAGGTATCCGGTTAGGAAAAGGATTGGCTACCCAAGGTTTGATCAGTGACACATGGAATACCGGATGGACCCGACAGGTAGAGGGGAGTTTCAGCTGCACTGTCACTGGGTTGATGATCTTTGTGATGCTGTATGGGCCAATGAACTTAGGTCCCAGTTTCTTGGAGGGGATCTATAAGCGCAAATGACTTGTGGATAGCCAGACTTTATCGCCGCAGTGGTAAGTAGGGGGACTGGAACGATGGCGATCCGTATATAATTTGTAGGCTTTACGGGCTTTGATTAAATTTTGCTTCAGGACCCGAAATTGCCTTGTTAAAGTGGTGACTCGATCTGAAATTCCGGAAATCGTGGGTGCGGTTGGCAGACCTGGAATCATAATGGGGTGGTACCAATAGTTCGCATAGAATGGTGACATCTTTATAGATCGTTGTTTTTGATTGTTGTAGGTAAATTCTGCGGAAGGGAGGAACTGGAGCCAATCATTCTGAAGGTGCGTGGTGTAACATCTTAGATAATGTTCTAATATTTGATTTAGACGTTCAGTCTGACCGTTGGTTTGTGGATGAAACGCTGTGGACAAGGTGGGACGAATGTGTAGATTGCGGCAGAACACCTTCCAGAAACGAGACGTGAATTGTACTCCACGGTCTGAAGTGATGGTGTGTGGTAATCCATGAAGCCGGAACACAGTATCCAGGAACAAGGTGGCCGTGGTGGAAGCGGAAGGGATGCCAATGGTGGGAATAAAATGTGCCATTTTGGTGAATCTATCAATCACCACCATGATTGTGTCGTGTTTCTTTGAGGGTGGTAAATCTACAATAAAGTCCATAGAGATTTCAGACCAGGGAACCGAAGGAGTGGGTAATGGGCGGAGAAGGCCCATTGGCCTTCTGCGTAAGGTCTTGGTACGAGCGCAGGTGGTACATGAACGGACAAACAAGGTCACATCTTGATCCAGCAAAGGCCACCAGAATTGGCGACGAACAAGGTCTGTGGTCTTCTTAATGCCCCCATGTCCGGAGAGGAGAGAATCATGGCAGGTTTGTAGAACTTTTAAACGAGCCGGAGTCAGAACGAATATCTTATCACGGTAGTATAATAGGTTTTGGGTACGACGAATAGGGGGGTTTGTTCTTGGGACTATGGCTCTGCGGGATAAAGAGCGAATAAAGTCCATAAGAGATGGTTGAAGGGTGAGGAAGAGGCTGGAGGGAAGAATAGTGTCCGGTTGGGTCTCTGGACAACTCGATACAGGAGGTAACCGAGACAATGCATCTGCTTTGGTATTGCGAGACCCAGGGCGGTACGTGATATGTAGATTGAATCTTGTGAAGAAGAGAGCCCACCGAGCTTGTCTAGGACAGAGTCGCCGTGCGGAGCGAAGATATTCAAGATTCCGGTGGTCGGTATATACCGTTACTGGATGTTGAGTCCCTTCCAGCAGATGACGCCAGGTGTCCAGAGCCTGTTTTATGGCCAGTAATTCTCTGTCCCCCACGCCATAGTTCATCTCAGCTGGAGTGAGTTTACGCGAGTAGTAAGCCACCGGATGCAATCTTTGTTTCTCCCCATGTCTCTGGGACAGGACTGCTCCTACCGCTAGATCCGAAGCATCCACCTCCAAATGGAAAGGTTCAGCCACCTTGGGTTGAATGAGGATGGGAGCGGTGGTAAAATGTAGACTTGGGCACCAGGGGGCTCTTCGTGTTCGTCTTCGTGCTCGTCTTCGGGGGGAAAAAAACCTTCGTATTCCGCGAATATTCGCCCGTTCCTGTCTTCTCTTCGGGCGAATATTCGCGGACATTCTTCGTGCTCGTTTAATCTTCGTTTCCTTCCCGGTTGCCTAGCAGGGGTTAATACGGGGTTAACAACACATCGGAGCAGCAGCAGCTGCCGTGAAGGAACGTGTGTGCAACTCTATTGGTCGTTTCGGCAGGGGGCTGGTCTGGCATCAACTAGTGAATCGCAGAACGCACTTCATTCGTTGATGGCAGGCGAGCCCCCTGCCGAAACGACCAATAGAGTTGCACACACGTACTGAGGTGTACTGTACACAAAATGACCTAGAGACAAATGCTCCAAGGAACTTGGCCTCCGTTTATCATACACAGTCACACATCCATAGATGTTTAATAAAAGAATAGGGATTATTTTACATTTTTAAATCGATTTTGGACCACTTGTAATACATGCCTAACATTTGCTACCTATTTACAATGGCATACTTTGCAACAACCCAACTTTTACTGGACAGGACTGGAAAAAAGCAGGACTGTCCACCAAAATCTTGGGTGTGTTGGCAGGTATGCGGATGGAAAAATGTTGGACAAGAACTAAAAAATAGCTTAGGGTTAATGTACGGTTATGTTTAAGATTAGTAGCAGTGCACTGCTTTGGTTAAAGATGTATTATGTCTAAATAATAATTTAATTTTAATTTTAATGGGTTTTAAAAAAAAATTAGGGGTTTATTTAAATGTATTTTAAAGTTAGATTTATTATTTAGTACTTTATTATATTTATTTAATGTTTATACTAGTGCTACCTACCGAGCTATAACTACCAACTTGTATTTGCATACCTAGTTTAGCTAAATTAGATGGGACAGGACTGGAAAAAAGCAGGACTGTCCCTGAAAAAGTTGGGTCTGTTGGCAGGTATGTGGATGGAAAAATGTTATAGTATGAAGTGTGAGTTATAGTGTTAATGCTAGTGAGTGTAGAAATGAAGGCCAGGACAAATAACAAGAGGAAAGGTCCTTGTGATTTGTGCATTGTACGTGTGTGTGTTATGTGTGTTATGTGTGTTGTCACTGTGTTATATGTGTTATGTGTGTTGTCACTGTGTTATTTGTGTTATTGTGTGTGTTATGTTTGGTTGGTTGGTTGTGTATCAGAAGGAAAATAATGAAATGGAAATGGAAAAGGAAATGGGAAAGGCGAATGAGTGGGCAATTGGCGACCCGCTCACCTGTTTCACCCCAGGGCAAAGCACCCAAACACTGTCAGTCCTAGGCGTTTGGCAGCAGACTTCCAGAGCTCAGACACTAGGCCCTAGCGTAAGCTGGGCACTCCGGCGGAGGTAGCAGGTGTTGCCACACCGCAAATAGACGCAGCCAGGGGGGAGAAACTCCCCTTACCACTAGGGACATTTTGGGCATGACTCTAGCCAGGAAGCGAACTGGCACAGAAGAGATGCTGGCACCACCACCACCAGCAGCAGCATTGAAAAATGGGAAAGGCGAATGAGTGGGCAATTGGCGACCCACTCACCTGTTTCACCCCAGGGCAAAGCACCCAAACACTGTCAGTCTTAGACGTTTGGCAGCAGACTTCCAGAGATCAGACACAAGGCCCTAGCGTAAGCTGGCTACATTGGCGGAGGTAGCAGGCGTTGCCACACCGCAGCAAGTGCAACCATGGGGGAGAAACTGCCCTTACCACTAGGGACATTTGAGGCATGACACTAGCCAGGAAGCGAACTGGCAGAGAAGAGATGCTGGCACCACCACCAGCAGCAGCATTGGGAAAGGCGAATGAGTGGGCAATTGGCGACCCGCTCACCTGTTTCACCCCAGGGCAAAGCATCCAAACACTGTCAGTCCTTGGCGTTTGGGAGCAGACTTCCAGAACTCAGACACAAGGCCCTAGTGTAAATTGGCTACACCGGCGGAGGTAGCAGGCATTGCCACACCGCAATACAATTGTAACTGTGTTCTACAACAATGAATGAAAAAATATAAAAACAGGGTACTTAGCTTTTTAACCCTCTATTCATTCCTCGGAACACATATGTGGTAGCTTCCCCAAGGACTCTTCCTTCAAAAAGCCCCTTATAACAGGTATATGGATAAAACAGAACAAATTCTGGGGATACAGATTTTAAAAATACTCTGTAAAAAGAATAAAAACCACAAATGGTGCAATAACGTTTAAAAGGTTTAAAACAGCCCCCACTAGTTGTGCCACACTCACAAGATTGTAGTAGGAACTGCGCCTTAAAGATAGCCTGTATCTTAGGAATCCTGAAGATTTACTGGAACTTTTTAAAACCACCTCAAAGTTTTAAAAACCGGTCATCTGCTGGATACAAACGGATGATAGGCAGGCAAGGGTATCTTCCAAAAGCTCTTTATTTAAAATAGCCCATTAAAAATGCTTAATGTTTTAAGAAACTAAGTCCAACGCGTTTCGTCATACGTTGACTTCATCAGGGACTAGTTATAATACATCAAGAAGCATAAGTTAACAAAATATAAACTAAAAACCCTTGCCCGCCCTCTCCTTAAATCATCCAATCTGTTCTTCTATTGGTCTAAAGTCTTCACGCCTCCTTTGTTTCAATTAGATGAACACAAATTTTCTTGTTTCCAGGTAGTAACCCTTTGCGTTCCAAAATATGTTCCAAGGTAGTGTCCATTATTTCTGAATGCCGTCTTTTTTATTGCAAAGTCCAGTTTAAATAGTTAATTGTTTGCACAATACTAAAATCTAAAATAAAGGAGAAAGAAATAATAATATACATCCTATAATACATATGCATGTTATTTATAGCTTTTGCAAATATCCAGATGCGGAAATTTAACTGAATTACCTAACCATCCCTGGATATTTTAGGGTTAACCACTATTAGTTCTTGACATAGAAAATTCATTGCTTCATTCAGAAATAAGTATCTACACTATTATAATGTATATACATATATAAAAAATATAAACCAAGTTTGTATGTAGATGTTGCATATAGATGTTACATGTTAATATAGTCCTGTATTTAATAGTGAGTTACCAGTAAAGTAATTAGTGTGAGTGAAAATGTAAATAATGTGTTGTGTACAACTATATTAATATTATGTGTGTGAGTTACATTGTGGTTACCATTGGTGCGTGAATATATAATAATTAATTGTATATATTCTAAATTAATATAATATATATACTAATATATATACTATTTATAAATAATTATAAAAAAAAAAAAAGAGAATAAGTATGTATACCTATGTGTTAAATACGTGCTGTACTAAGTGTTAATGTATATGTTATATGTGAATTAAAAAATGTGAATAAATATTTTATTTGTATGTTGTATGATATATAAATACATAAATATAATTAAATAAATATAAATTGTGTATTGTGCTGGGTGTATATTATATCGTTTAAAATAAAATGTGATATTTCGTAACTATTTACATTACGTTTTATTAAACTAAATTATTTAGAACTATATAGATGTTGTATAACACAGTGTATATAATTACTATTGATATACAAAAAGTGTATGTTTGTTTATATTTATATGTGTATACTTAATTAAGTTTTTACAAAAAACTTACTATGTCAATCTCCGCGTTTAAACCCCTTGGTTCCATGGTCTCCAATTTATGGATCCAGTATGACTCTCGTTGTATTAATTTTTTATTCCTATCTCCTCCCCTCCAATGTGCCTTGACTATTTCAATACCAATAAAAACGAAGTCTTTAAAATTGAATTTGGGACAACTTGCACAATGTACTGGTACAGAGTGGTTATTAACTTTTTTTCTGATATTGTTAAGGTGTTCCAAAATTCTTACTTTTAACTTTCTTTTTGTTTTTCCTATATATTGTTTACCACAGGGGCATTGCAGTAAATACACTACAAATTCTGTATTGCAATCTATATGAGATTTTATCACACAATTCTCCCCTGTGGAAGTACTTGTAAAGCTTTTAATTATTTGGACACCTTTCAGATTACAAGCTTTACATCTACAACAATAGTTAAAACCATCTCGGTGCAAATTATTCTCCTTTTTTTCTCCTTTGTCACATAACTGGGTGCTAAAATATTTTTTAGGTTTCTTGTTTTCCTAAAAACAATTGGGGGTTTCTCTGGTAAAATGGTTCCTAAAATAGGATCCCTCAACAGGATTGGCCAATGTTTTTTTAAATTTTTTTCTACTTTGTTATATTCTGTGTTGAATTCAGTGATAAAGGCATAACCAAATTTAGAGTTATGGTCTTGTTTGATTTTATTTGAGGTTAAGAGTAAATTTCTATCTTTCTTTGCCATCCTTCTAATATCTTTATCGATTGAATTTTTATTGTAACCTTTTTCAATCAATTTTGTTTTAATATGATTGGCCTGTCTTCTATACCTCTGCCACACCGCAGCAAGTGCAACCAGGGGGAGAAACTACCCTCTCCATTAGGGACATTTGAGGCATGATTTCAGCCAGAACTGGCAAAAGATGCTGGCACCACCACCAGCAGCACCGTTGGAAAAGGAAAAAGGTGAATGAGTGGGCAATTGACGACCCGCTCACCTGTTTCACCCCAGGGCAAAGCATGAAAGTCTGTCAGTCCATGGCGTTTGGGAGCGGACTTCCAGAACTCAGACACTAGGCCCTAGCGTAAATTGGCTACACCGGCGGAGGTAGCAGACGTTGCCACACCACAAACACGTGCAACCAGGGGGAGAAACTACCTTAAACATTACAGAGAAAAAAAATTTACTTTCCAAGCTAAGAGCTGGGTAACCCAACTTGGGCAGATTGAATTTAAGGAAGGCAATCTGCTCCATCAGATGAGGTGCCATGCGTGAGCGCTGTGGACTCAGTATGTTTCCAGTCATAGAAAACACGCGCTCACTTTGAACAGTGGTTGGCGGACATGATAGTAGCTGTTGCACAACCCATGAGAGTGCAGGCCACACACTCTTCTTTTCATCCCAGTAGCTAAGAGGATCAACATTAGGCGCAGAAGGAACTTCACAGAGGTAAAGTTTGACCATTTCAGCAGCACTACTCTCCTTTCTGCTGCTAGCTCTGTCAGATGGTCCAACTATACTCCCAAGTGCCTCTTCCCAAAACGCAGCTGCTCCACTCAGCTGTATTGTGCTGCTTGTGGCACTGCTGCTGATGCTGCTGCTAGGAGTAACAGACCACATCATCTCTTCCTCCTCCTGCACCTCTCCCTCCTCGGACAGCATTCCCATTTTACGCTGCCAGTCACGCACCTTGTTGACCAATTGCTCCCGGTAGCTACTGAGAACATTAAATTTCAAAGCTAGCTTTCCCTTAATTCTTGGATCGAAAAGGCACGCAAGCATCATTTCGGGACTCTCTTCCATTCGTTTGCGAAGGTGTACTTTTAGCAGATCCTTCAGCTTCCTGACTATGGCTGCTACGTCAGGATGTAGAGTGCCACCTTGAACAGCCTCACGGTTTTCAAGGAACACATCCATCTTGCTGCCTAGCTGGGAGAACACTGGGGTTACCTGGGCCAGACTGGCAGTGTTTGAGCTTAAATTTTCTGTGGCATCCCTGAATGGTTTAAGGACTGCCACTAGCTGGGCGATCACTGTCCAATCCTCCCTATTCAATGGAGAGGTAATCCCAATATTGTGCTCTGAGGCAAGATTATGGATTGCCCTCTGCTGCTCCAAAATCCTCTCGAGCATGTCTAACGTGGAGTTCCACCGTGTACTGACATCCTGACGTAGGCAGTGTACGGGAAGACCCGACCTCTCTAGCTCTTCCCTCAAAAGTTGGCTAGCCTTAACACTATGGTGAAAGTGCCCAGCGATCTTTCTGCAGCGGGACAGAACTACTGCTGCCACATTAGTTCCTTCTGACATTGCTGCCTTCACTACAAGATGGATGATGTGGGCTGCACAGCGCACACCAACAATATGACCATCTCGCAGCGCTTTCACCATATTGGCACCTCCGTCAGTTACCACAAAACCAACTTCAACATTGGTGCCCGCCTCTGCTCCCACCCAAAGGCTAAACATTTTCCTCATCGCATGCAGAAAGTGTGCTTTTCATCCATCACTTCTGCATGGAGAAGGAAAGATCGGTAGCCTGCTGCAGCAGCTTCCTTAGACACACCGGGCTGCCACCAGTGTGCTGTCAAAGAAAGAAAGGCATGCTGGCCGCTAGGTGCACTCCACAAATCTGTAGTGAAATGAACAGACTGACCAGCAGCCTTGGAAAGCTCCTCTTTCACTGCTGCAACACAGGACCGATACAATGAGGGGACAATGTTCCTGCTGAAAGTGGAACGTGACGGAACTGTATATTGTGGAGCCACAGCCGCCATCAATTGTTTGAAAGGCTTCCCTTCGATCATAGAGAAGGATGCCCCTCCAACAGCAATGAACTGACCAATCAGTCGCGTTACTTTATTGGCCTGATGTTTGGGCATTGACCTTTTGGATTGGAATGCCACAAATTGTTCCAGGGTGGGCTGGACATGCAGTGCTCCAACCTGCCTTGGTCTCTGGCTGCCAGCACTAGCTGCTGCTGCTGCTGCTGCTGCTGCTATTGGCTCAGAAGAAGAAGCTGTTGGGGTTTTTCCACGGCCACCAGCTATGCTTCCTGCACTAAGTTTTGCTTCTGCATCTTTCCCCAATAGCACAGCGTTGTGTTGAGTGCTGAGGTGATGCTTCATGCTAGCACTGGTAAAATGGCCAGACACTTTCCCTCTGCTTATTAGCTTCCCACAATGTTTGCACTTTCCATAGCGCCCTTCTTCAACATTTTCAAAGTGCTCCCAAATTGGGGCGCGCATAGCCTTGGAGTGTGCCTTGGGTGCTGCTCCTACTGCTCGGGGTGGATGAACAGAGGCAGAACCAGTGGTGGTGGGACTGGTGGTAACAGTACTGGCCATAATTGTTTTAGCTTTAGATTTGCTAGGTTTTGCTGCTGCTGCTGGTGGTGGTGGTGGTGATGATCGTAGCAGAGAAGGTGGAGGCTCAGGGGAAAATTGTGCACTAGTCATTTGGACACTGCTCCCTGAGGAATCCGATTCCTGACCACTCATCTCCTCTACTTCCTCTGGCTCATAGTCTAGCTCTTCATTAGCCAGATCGAATGGAATTCCTGCTAGGCTGGAGCTAAGACTGATATCGTCGTGAGACTCGTGACTAGTAGTAGTGCGAGCAGGAAGAATAGACTCTGCACTTTGCCTCTCAGTCTCAGGCTCCTCTGCTACCTCGCTAGGTGGAGTTCCACTATGTGAAGCCCTCTCTCTAACTGTCTTTACAAAAATTTTGTAAGGACTTGGTGGCTTGCTAGAGGTACTAGGAGGACATGGCGTGGCGGTACCAGTGGGAACAGTAGGCGTAGCACTAGTGGTGGTAGAGGTGGGGGTGGGGGTGGTTTTCCCTACAAAGGAATGATATCGCTTTGGTTTGGGACCCCTCTGAGTCTTGCTGCTAATTTGGCTCTGCTTGGTACCTTGCATGCTGCTTGTGGATGGGGAAGATGCTGCTTGGGGCAAAAGGCACTTCTTTTTAGTCACTGGGCTGGTACTACTTGTGCTACCCTTTAACTGTGAACGTGCTTCTGGTGCTTTAGGCTTTCCGTAAAAAACCATAGAGCTTGTGGGCCTAGCCGCACTACTACTGCCTGCTTTTGGTGCCTTTCCTTTACTTGATGATCCTTCAAGCAATGCTTCCCCAAATGATAAGCGAGAGCTTGGCCTACTTGGCCGACTAGACTGACGCAAAGGCTGCATCTTAGAACTGGTGCTGGTGGTGGTGGTGGTGGTAGATGGAGCTTGTCCCTCCTTAGTCCCAAAAGGAGGATCCATTTCAAATTTTGTGTTGTGTGTGTAGTGTAGTGTAGTGTTTAAAAAAGTATAAAAAAAATAAATAAAAAAAAAAAAAAAAAAAAGGAAAAACGAATTAAAGACAAAAAAATTAGAGGAAGTTCTCTTCAGTGCTACTGCTTAAAAAGTAAAACTATGCACTACTGCACTGTGCTGTACTGTGCACTGGGTGCACTGTCAACTCAACAGCATTTACACTACAGTTGATGACAAATTAAACAAAAAAAAAATAATCAAATTATTATTATTAATTATATTAAGTAGCACTGAAGTGAGGATGAAGTACACTGTGAGAAATGGCAGGCTAAGGCTTACCAGTCTCACACAGAACAGAACAATCTCTCTGTAACGCTCGGATGCAGCACAGCAGTGTTGCCAAAGCAGTCACAGCGAAAAATGAATGGATCTCTCAGGCAAGCTCTGGTCTTATAAAGGTGCCTTCAGAATTCAAAAAACAGCAGCACAGGCATTGGACGAGACCCTTAGCGTGACATCACAAGAGTGAGCTGATTGGACAGACGAGACCAGCTCACTCCTGTTTGATATTTTGGCGGCTGCGCGGCAAAAATGAAGACGATCACGAAGAATCGAAGATGTTGTGAGTCTTCGTCTTCTCCTACGTTTTGCTGGCACTGTATTCTCTTCGGCGTGTCTTCGGAACGAACAAAAAAACGGCCTCTTCGTGCTCGTTTCATGTTCGCCCGAAGACGAATGCGCAAGTCTAGTAACCAGCTTGTTTACTTCTTCTGCTGGAAAGAAGAAGGATTCTGTCAGGACCCGGGCGAGCAGGTCTGGTAGGAGTCCATGTGCAGGGGATACGGGGAACTCTGTCTGTACCCCTTTATGCATGGTGACCGAGAGATAGGTACAGACAGAATAGCAGGACTGGAAAGGCAGAGAGACAGGAGCTAAGGCAGGTACAGGCTCGGGAGTTGAGGCAGAGAAACGGGAGCTGAGGCAGTGAGACGGGAGCTGAGGCAGGTACAGGCTCGGGAGCTGAGGCAGGTACAGGTAGGTACAGATACAGGCTCAGGTTCAGGCACAGGCGAGGCCCACTGGCAGGGCGGAGGAGAACGGAGGCCCACTGGCAGGGCGGACGAGAACGGAGGCCCACTGGCAGGGCGGACGGGAACGGAGTAGTACCGGGCCAGGCACGTGTACCGGTTCGTGCACAGGTACAGGCTTAAGCTCAGGTAGTGGATCATGCACGAGTACCGGCTCAGGCACTGAATTCTGAATTCGTCAGGGGCTAGGAATTCCCCCTGTACCCATAGTCCCTCTGACAAGTGTGGACTATTACCAGGACAGGACTGGATGGAGGCAGGAATGGGGAAAGGTGCAAAGGTCCTCTGATCGTGCAGCAGTTGCTCGTACCGCTTGAGGTTTCTCCTGTGCACGATCATCCCATCGGACGCCATGACGTCATCGGGAGCCCCAAGGGGGTGTCTTGCAGTTTTGGGTTTACTGTTCTTACTCCTGTGATTGATGGGAGTGGTAGTCCCAACCGCAAAAACAGCCGTGTTTTTAATCTCGGGTGTGTAAACCATATCAGCCTCAGATGAAGCGTAATCCATGCCTGACCAGATCAGGGTCGTCCGACATGGCCTGGAGATCCTCTGACATGGCTTCAGATGTCGTGGGTTCCTCTGGTGCTGTGACATAAGAAGTCTCTGGTTCACCGGGCTGAGGAGACGGGGTGTGCTCCAGCTGTGACAGGTTGCTGGTGTCATATACAGGTTCCTGGGCACGGGGATTGTCAGTGTGGGTTGCAGGTGGCTTAGCAGGTTTCCACGGACAATATGTTATCCTATGACCAGCCTCTCCACAATAATAGCATAGGTTGTCCTCTCGTCTTTTCTGTTTTTCCTCCTTGGTGAGTGGTTCACGCTTGAAGCTCTTCTTTGGAGCTTTCTTACTTGCGGTCACAGTCTTTGGCTTCGGTTTGGTGCCATCACATTCCAACACAGTCCGTACAGAATTACAGATCTGGAGAAGACACTCCGCCAGTACTTCCAGAACTGCGGTTATCCCCGCGGACTCCTTGGTATGGCCTTGGCATTGTGTCAGGACCCGGGCGAGCAGGTCTGGTAGGAGTCCATGTGCAGGGGATACGGGGAATAGCAGGACTGGAAAGGCAGAGAGACAGGAGCTGAGGCAGGTACAGGCTCGGGAGTTGAGGCAGAGAAACGGGAGCTGAGGCAGGTACAGGCTCGGGAGCTGAGGCAGGTACAGGTAGGTACAGATAAAGGCTCAGGTTCAGGCACAGGTTCAGGCACAGGCGAGGCCCACTGGCAGGGGGCGGACGAGAACGGAGGCCCACTGGCAGGGGGCGGACGAGAACGGAGGCCCACTGGCAGGGGGCGGACGAGAACGGAGGCCCACTGGCAGGGGGCGGACGAGAACGGAGGCCCACTGGCAGGGGGCGGACGAGAACGGAGGCCCACTGGCAGGGGGCGGACGAGAACGGAGGCCCACTAGCAGGGCGGACGGGAACGGAGTAGTACCGGGCCAGACACGTGTACAGGTTCGTGCACTGGTACAGGCTTAAGCTCAGGTAGTGGATCATGCACGAGTACCGGCTCAGGCACGGGCACAGGCACAAACGGGCACAGGCACGGGTTCAGGCTCAGGGCAAAGCAGTCCTTCAACGTTAATGCCAAGGCCCTGACGGAAGGGCAGGACAGGTCTTACAAAGACAGGGCTATACTCAGTCAATGAGGCGCAGCTGTACCGGTTAATGAGCTCCAGAGCACTCCAGAGGGAGGAGGGTGGCCACTAGAGGAAGCAGATGGAACAACCACCTGTATGATACAGCCAGGTTTCAGGCAGCAGAGAGTGGATCCTAACAGATTCTTCCTATATTTCCCCATCCTCTAGGGATTCGGGATCTTACATCTGCCATTCCTTTTCAGAATCTAAAGTGTAAGGATCCTGACCACAGGGCCGGAACCCAGGCCGAGGGTCGGGGCCCACAGATCTAGGCTGAGGTAAAGAAAACATAACAGAGGTTTTAATCTGCTGAAAAGTGGACTGAAGCTCAGCCTTCATCCATTCCTTGAATTCTGAAATGGACTCCTCTCTGGCTTTGAGACAGGATGAGCAAAATTTCCTAGAGGCGTCAGACATTGTTGCCTTGCAGTTTTTACAGGCAAAATGTTTCGTCTTAGATGCAGCCTTCCTAGGAGCTGGTGATTCTTCAGGGAGGTCTGGCTTATCTAGCGACATCCTAATAATAAAGGATAGGAGACGGTTAAAACAAAAAGAAAAAGCAAACGCAGACAAATTCCCATAGACTCATAACCTACTTGGGTTAAGAGGCAGAAAATACCAGAACAGAAAATCTCAGGAAGCCAGGACTCTTCATCAGAAGAAAACTGCAAACTAAAAGCAGTACAAGCTAATAAAAAACCTTACCAAACCGAGGGAAAAAGGTCCTGAAAACCACCAAAAAACCTTCTCGGACCTGAGAGCTGCTTACAGATCTGCCCCCTTCCTGATCTCAGATGCCTCCTGGCAGACTGAGATGAAACCGGAAGCACGCCACCGCAAAGATCAGACGCTTCCTGGCTGAAATCGTCGGCAGACTGAATCAAAGTCCCGGCGTTCTGCTTCTAGTTAGCCCGCCCAAGGGCTGCTAAACGTAAGTAGGCTAGAGTCCTGAGTGAAGGAGCCTTTCCCTGCTCAGGTAAACAGGTTCCTACCGAGGACCGGATCGGAGAGGGCTAAAACGGCCGAAAAACGCTTGCCCGCTACCCAAAGCAGGACTGCAGCGCTGGACAGGAGAGCTCTGCCACGAGCTATGAAAACAACAAATGGGGGATGTACCTACCCGGATAGGGCAGGAAAGAACTGTGGGTAAAGGGGGGGTTCTGGGGGTTTAAATCTTCCCTGCCCTATTCGGATAGGCGGAGCTATCTCCTATGCTACCAGGAGTAACAAGGGAAATATATCCTCACTGTCCTGGACTATACCACCCGTTACCCCCCTAGATTTGCTTAGAGAGCACTGGCAGGGACCGAAGGGCCGACCATAGTAGAGTACGTGTTGGCCTTCTGGGATAGATTGAAGAACCACACGGACATGGTCCGGGAAAACCTTCAAGTGGCGCAAGGTTGGCAGAAACGGTGGTACGACCGGACCGCCCCGGAGCCGCGCCTTTGAAGTAGGGCAGAAGGTCCTAGCGCTTAAACCATCCCGTCAGGATAAGCTGCAGGTGGTGTGGCAGGGATCGTATCGGGTGGTGAAGCAACTGTGCAACACCACCTACATGGTAGCTAAATGTGCAGACGGAAGGATCCAGCGAACCTTCCGTGTGAACATGTTGAAAGCCTACCAGGAGCGCCCCGAGGAAGTAGCAGTTATTTGCACCCCGGCGATAGATGACCCTGAGGGATTACCGTTGCCCCAGGTAGCGTCAGGGACGAGGGAACTTGGCGTGATATAGTTAGCAGTGCAGTTAGGGGAATCCCAGAAGGCCCAAGTTCGCCAGCTGTTAGACCAGAGAGGCGGCTTACTCTCTGCCCTCCCCGGATGCACCACCGCGTGGAGACTCCAGGGCAGACCCCGTTATGCCAAGCGGCGCACTGAGTTCCTGAGTCTGTACGAGAAATCCCTTCATCCCGTTAATGGAGATTAGGGAGATGCTCGATCTGAGAGTGATTGAGCCGTCTGAGAGCCCCTTGGGTTTTCTGGTAGTCCTAGTGGCTAAGAGAGATGGGACGACACGGTTCTGTGTAGTCTACCGCAGGCTCAATGACCGGACTGTGACTGACACGTACCCCATGCCCCGTGTAGATGATTTGTTACACCGCATCTCTCGTGGTAAGAGAGATCGGCCTTCATCACCCCATTGGGACTATACCAATTTAGGGTAATGCAGTTTGGGATGAAGAACGCTCCGGCGACGTTCCAAAGGATGGTAGATCGACTCGTCGATGGCCTCCAGGAATATGCTTGCGCGTTGCAATCGGAGTTAGCCACCTAACCAAAGAAACAGCCCTAAGCCGACCCGTTGGGGTCTAGCCGGGTCTGTCACTGGAAACAAAGGGGGGAGTAATGTGATGGTTCCTAGAGTCACCCTACCCCTCAGTTAATGTTATCCAGTGACATGAAACTCTTTAATGTGTTATTAATAAAAATGTATATTATTGCCTTATTTTGTAAAAGTTTGCACACGGCACACTAAGGTCTGAGAGATAATCTAATAAAGATAATGTGTGCTCTTTATCTCCCAGACATAGTGGTGCCGGTGTCCTGTTGTATTGCTCCTCCCCCCTCGTGGTGTCCCTACCTATAAAAGGCGACACCTGTCCCATAATAAACAGTTATTCCTTTTCTTGTACCTAAAGACTAGTCTTGCCTGGTTATTTGGGTACCGGATAGCGATATCCCTTTACTTTGCTTGGGGATATTGCCTACAGATTGCGGGGAATTATTGTCCTGAAGGGAGAAGTCACTCTTGGTGGAGAATGAGAACCTGAGGTCCCTGGTCGGTCCGTCACACCGACACTAGCGGAGCAGGGCTCACGAGCTGGTCCGGTGACCCTAGCTTCACGGCACCGCAGCCCGCCGAGGCGTAGCTGAGTACAGTGCCGTAATTGTCCTGAAAATGTCCTGAAAATGACAATTAGTGATCCAGCGGGTCCCTGAAGCATTAGACAAAACTAACGTTCCAGGGAAGTAATAGACTTTATTGGGGAAACACACAGGCTTATATACAGGTTAGGTGATAAAAAGGTCATAAATCAGGCACACATCTTCCCTCCCTGCCCAGACGGTCCGGCGCCACGCTTAGGCAACCAAGCCCCGCAATATCCGTAGGGACCCCGAGCGGCAGCAAATCGAAGTTTCCCCGGGACAGCCGGCGTTTGTACGATAGCTGCACGGCCTGATCGCCACGTCTCTAGCGGCTCCAGTGACAAGGGATCCCCAGTCTCTGCGGGGGTGTCTGGGCTACGAGAGCCGAAGTCCATGGGTAGGGCAGGTGATACATGGATGAGGTAGGACGGGAAGGGGAGCCAAGCGGCAGTAGGTTGAAGCTTCCCCCGGGATGGACCGCGGGACAGCCGGCGTGGGTCCGATAGCCGCGCTGGGGCAGTTATGGTTAATGAGGGTCTTTAGGGTTAATTTAGGGGCAGTAATGGTTAATGGGGTGTTTAGGGTTAATTTAATGCTGAGGACTGAGGGTTAATTTAATAAACTTAACTAAAGGTGCAGTTAGAGGTAAAGCAATCTAAAGGTGGACAATCTAAGGGGAGTCTAAATCCTGGGGGCAGTGAAGATTATTAATGTATTTATTTATAAAAGTATGGTGTCAGTGATATTCTCTGAATGGTTTGAATCTCTGAACGATTCTCTTCTTTCAGTGACATCGCTAGAGTAGGCAGCCAGGCAGGAGGGTTCATTGACCCTAATGAAAGGGGCGGGGCCAATCGTTAGTTTGACTGCAGGGAAGTACTGGGCAAAAGATTCGGATCATGAATCGGATCATTTCAATGACCGACTCGAAATGATCCGATTCACTTTACTGATCCGAACTTCGCATCACTACTTTGGGGTATATGAAGGGTTAATTCCTTCTTAGCAATTAAGCTTTCAGAGGCAAGGGAGATGTCTACAGTGGAGCTACTCACGGCTCTCTCTCAGTGATTATCAAATTCATTAATACGCTCCCCAGACCATTGCCAGCTACACGATCATCACACAGCTGAGAGATTCCCCGGCTTCTGCACATTAATTTGCGGTAAACCACAATTTCCTATGCAATGCTGCCACCGTGTGGTAGCACTTGCCCACCCACCTTTCTTGAGAACCATATTTATCCGTGTAAGTGCTGGCAGCTTTGCCTCGAATTTTAGCCCTGAAACGGGGTATGGTGTATAATGTAGTTTGTATGAATGGTGTTTAGCCACCGTGAAGCTCAGCAACTAAACATCGGGCTGAAAAACTGCAGTGGAAAGCAGTTGCCTTTAGGGAAGCTTGCAGCAAGTTTATAGCAAGACAGATATAGCTTGTTCCAGAGATTATGGGTGGCTCTGAAAAGAGCCTTTGATGGTGTTGGCTAATTGCCCTGCGATTACCGATTACCGCACTCACTTGCTCTTGGCAGGCTTGTGGCTCTCGGTCTTCTTGGGCAAGAGCACCGCCTGGATGTTGGGTAGAACACCTCCCTGAGCAATGGTGACCCCTCCGAGCAGCTTATTGAGCTCCTCGTCGTTACGAACGGCAAGTTGCAGGTGGCGAGGAATGATACGGGTCTTTTTGTTGTCGCGTGCAGCGTTACCAGCCAGCTCCAATATCTCAGCAGTCAGATACTCCAACACCGCTGCCAGATACACGGGTGCGCCGGCTCCTACTCTCTCGGCATAATTACCCTTGCGAAGAAGCCTATGCACACGGCCGACAGGAAACTGCAAACCGGCACGGGAAGACCGTGTCTTCGCCTTGGCACGAACCTTTCCACCTTGTTTTCCCCTGCCAGACATGCTTTCGCTCGACAAATAATCACGCGGATACTTGGCTAAGTAATACGCTACAAAGAAACGCCGCTCACTTACCCAGCTATTTGTAGCTTCCCCCCGTGACGCTATTCGTCACTGATTGGTTCCTTTTCAAAACAGCCAATCGGGTGGAAATAGTCTGAGACACCAATCGGTGTAGGCACTGCGGTTCATGGGCGGCCGCATCTGCACACGTGACAACCTCATCGAATCGGAAGCGAGACAGCAGAACGGCCTTATTTGCATGCGGTGCCTATAAAGGGAAGGGCCCGGCACAGTAACAGTTCAGTGTTCGTTACGTTCTCTTGTGTTCCGTGTTGAAAGGAAAGCAGACGCGATGCCTGATCCAGCGAAATCTGCCCCTGCTCCGAAGAAAGGCTCTAAGAAAGCCGTTACGAAGACCCAGAAAAAAGATGGGAAGAAGCGCAAGAAGAGCAGAAAGGAAAGCTACGCGATCTATGTCTACAAGGTACTAAAGCAGGTGCATCCAGACACTGGCATTTCCTCCAAGGCCATGGGCATCATGAACTCGTTTGTCAGTGATATCTTTGAGCGCATTGCCGGGGAAGCTTCACGCCTAGCCCATTACAACAAGCGCTCCACTATCACTTCTCGGGAGATTCAGACTGCTGTACGCCTCCTCCTTCCTGGAGAGCTGGCCAAGCACGCTGTGTCAGAGGGCACCAAGGCTGTTACCAAGTACACCAGCGCCAAGTAAAGTTCTTTGTTCTCTCTTTAAACAAAGGCTCTTTTGAGAGCCACCCACACGGTCTGTCTCAGAGCTATGTGAATGATCTAGCCCCTTTTGTCGGACTATTAGCTCTCCAGGTTATCTGTGGTATTGTGCCCATCAACCAGACTGCCTGGGAAGAGAAGCCCAAGGTGAAGGGGCTCCTGTGATGGCAACGACCTGTATCCCGACTGGGTATTCCAGCTAATCGCTGATTTCTCTTGCTGGGATCTAAGGGATTAACCCCTTCACCGCCAGACAAAACTAGCTTTGCAGAGAGAAGGGGCTGCTTTACCACTGCGGCTAGCCGAAGCTGAGCTACACAGTGGGGCTATTGCCCTGAAAAGGAAAATGCGTGATCCTAGCAGAGGACACAGCTCTTCAGAAACCTCGGTGGCGCTGTAGTATACGGAAGTATAGCAATGCAGCGCTCTACCGCCCTGAAAAGGGCAGCGCCGAGTCTTACCCCATGTTGTGGTCGTGGCCTGTTTTATGCAAAATTATGCTAATATTTAAATACACAATTTAGACAAAACACATCTAACAATACAACAATAAATTTGATTCAGGAATACAGTTAAATTATGTAAAGACGAATACCAACAGATGTTATGATATATAATGATATACTTTATTAATACCTCTAGCGGTAAAAACAATATATCGAAAAAAGGTTACCATAACATAGTTACAGACAGTCAACAATTATATTCTAATAACATTGTAATAACATATGTACTTAACTTCAGAGAGTATCAGCATATCAAATGACTCCTTTGGTGCTCAGTTTCCAAAATGGCTCTAGATACCAGGATCATATAGAAGACTTTAAAGGATTTTTTCAGTAGTAGTTTTCTAATTCTTAGTTACAATACTAGGCACTAAACTAGTCCTAGCTTCTTGGCGCTTAACTAGCCCAAGATGGAAGAGCAGCTTTCTATTTCATACTTTTCTCTGGCAAACTTTCACAGCTCCCTTAGCTTCTGCCATGCTGCTTCCTTCTTGTCCTTCCAGTCTCCTCTCCTCCTCCCCCGTCTTCCTGGAGTTCCTGATATCCCATTGTTCCTGGTATAGCCCACATGGCTTTTCATGTAGGTAGCCATTATCTATGGTCTTACATAAACAATAGATGTACACATCACTCACTCTCTAGTGCTACCTGCTGGTAGAGGCAATGCACTTCTTAAACAATAGAAGTATAAACAATAGAACTAATTGATATTGTAATATATGCCACAGTTAGGGGAGTGGTTTATCCAAAGGGAGATACAGATGTTGCGTCTGTGACGTGAATCACTAATAATGGACGACGCAATCCATGTCCACAACACCCCACTAAGACATGATTCGGTAGTGCGGACATGTGGCACACGGACAGGATAAGACATGAGGGGACGACAAAGTCATAATAAAAAACACACACATACTGAGACATACAGAGTAAGAGAACTACACCACAGATTGACCTTCTAACCCTGGGCCGGCCCCCCTTCAAGCCAGCCATGGGCCAGCCCCCCTTCAAGCCAGCCATGGGCCAGCCCCCCTTCAAGCCAGCCATGGGCCAGCCCCCCTTCAAGCCAGCCATGGGCCAGCCCCCCTTCAAGCCAGCCATGGGCCAGCCCCCCTTCAAGCCAGCCATGGGCCAGCCTTTGGAGGACACCAGCTGCTGATCCCAGCACATGTTCTGCAAACGGGCCCAACTCCCAGCACTCCGATCCTGCCAGTAGCTCAATTTATAGCCAGACCCAGCCACTGTTAAGCTGGTTATTTCAAGGCGTGCATAGAAAAACGCGGGCAGACACGGGGACAACATGATCATAGCCTAAAAGAGCGTGTGGGTGGCTCTGAAAAGAGCCGTTGGGTGTTTCAGTGTGACGAGTCAACAAGCTTAACCTCCGAAACCGTACAGAGTACGGCCTTGGCGTTTCAAGGCATACACCACGTCCATAGCGGTAACGGTTTTCCTCTTGGCATGCTCAGTATAAGTGACTGCGTCACGAATCACATTCTCCAAAAACACTTTGAGCACACCACGAGTCTCCTCATAGATGAGCCCAGAGATACGCTTTACACCTCCTCTGCGAGCCAAACGGCGGATAGCAGGCTTAGTGATCCCCTGGATGTTATCCCGAAGCACCTTCCTGTGCCTCTTTGCGCCACCTTTCCCGAGTCCCTTACCTCCTTTACCACGGCCAGACATGATCACGTTTACTCCACGAGTTCCACAGCACAATACTCGCCTACGGCCGGCCGGCTTTCTTTTATGCGTACTGGACGGACCTGATGGGGAACTGCACCATTCTGCCTTGCTTTTTTAATATATGCTTTTCGTTGGTTGGCTGGAGAAGCTTCCAAGCATGCCTCAGCCACCGATTGGCTATTTAGGAATATCAAAAACCTTAATGCTTTTGCCTCCCTCACCTCCACGTGATCGCTTTCGACGATCCCTCATTTACCACTAGGTGGCAGCATATCGCTGTAAATAAACGCCAAACGGAGACCAAGATAAAGGCGGGCTTTTAGCTTTTGCCGTATCGCTGTTAACGGTCAGCCAGTACACAGGTTCACTAGGTAGGAGGCTGACCAAAAGAGAGGAGAAGAAATAAATAAAAAAGAACGGCAGCTAACGAATAAATGAACGATTCGAGCATGTAATTAAAATAAATATATAAAAAGATAACGCTCCACACCGAAGTCTCTTGATCAAAGGCGGGCTTTTTCAAACCATCGTCCTAGCCTATGAAAAAGAGGGGCGTGATTAAGCGTATCCAATCACATTTACGGCTACTCTATAAAGGGGTTGAGTTGGCCACAGAATCGTTACAGTTCTGTTGTATTCGTCAGTGAATCAGTTCTGCACGCATCAGCATGGCTCGCACCAAGCAGACAGCCCGTAAGTCCACCGGAGGAAAAGCTCCTCGGAAGCAGCTTGCGACCAAAGCTGCGAGGAAAAGCGCTCCGGCTACCGGTGGTGTGAAGAAGCCGCATCGCTACCGCCCGGGCACCGTAGCTCTTAGGGAAATCCGCCGCTACCAGAAGTCCACTGAGTTGCTTATCCGAAAGCTGCCTTTCCAACGGCTGGTGCGTGAGATTGCTCAAGATTTCAAGACCGATCTACGTTTCCAAAGTTCTGCTGTTATGGCTCTCCAGGAAGCCAGCGAGGCTTACCTCGTGGGGCTTTTTGAAGACACCAACTTGTGCGCTATTCACGCTAAGCGGGTTACTATCATGCCAAAAGACATTCAGCTGGCTCGTAGGATCAGAGGTGAACGTGCCTAAGGAAACGTGGTGTGGGCGAACACTGTTTTCCCCCCTCACCCCTCGCAAAGGCTCTTTTAAGAGCCACCACATTGTCACTCAAACGAGCTTGTGTTTTGTGTCTCCCTTCGCATGCACGAAATTAACCCTGTTGCTCGCGCCCAAGCTTGAAATATCACACAGTTATCCCACTACCGAGCGAGCCCTTGAGCGGCCGAGTCCCCGGCTGGGCATAACGAGTAACGGCAAAGCCCGCCCCTTATCTCTATTATGTTACAGACAGGGCTCAGAGCGAGAGCGCTGGCCGAATATGTGAATCCATGCATAACACACAAGTATGGGGTTAGGCTTACAGCGGGTGGCCCACATAGCCGCGGCCGGGTGATTAAACGCTTTTTCTTTTTTCGGAGGATATGATGGTTCTGAAAAGAACCTTTTGTGTGAAGAATTAAGTGGGAAAGCACACACCAGAGGCGCTGCAAAACCCACGCCCCCCCTTCTCACTTTTTGGAGGCTGCCTTTTTAGCCTTGGGCTTAGCGGGGCTTTTGGCTGCCTTGGGCTTAGCGGGGCTTTTGGCAGGCTTGGGTTTAGCGGGGCTTTTGGCTGCCTTGGGCTTAGCGGTGCTTTTGGCTGCCTTGGGCTTTGTGGCCTTCTTAGCTGGGCTCTTGCCAGCTTTCTTCGCTTTAACAACCTTAGGCTTCTTGGGACTCTTGGCAGCGGCCGACGGTTTCTTGATCTTTTTCGGGCTTTTCTTCACTCCTGCAGGGGCTTTCTTGGGCGACTTCACAACCTTCTTAGGGGCTACTTTTTTAGGCTTTACGGGAATTTTCTTCTTCTTTGATGTCTTCTCTCTGCTCTCCAGCTGCTTCTTGTTCAGCTTGAAAGAGCCAGAGGCACCGCTTCCTTTCAGCTGGATCAGGGTCTCTTTAGACACCAGACCCTTGAGAGCGAGCTTCAGGCGGCTGTTATTCTTTTCTACGTCGTAGCCGCCAGCAGCGAGTGCTTTTTTAAGAGCTGCGAGAGACACTCCGCTGCGCTCCTTGGACGCAGAGACCGCTTTCACAATCAGCTCGGAGACACTGGGACCGGACTTCACAGGACGGCTTTTTGCAGCTGCCGGCTTTTTCGGCTGTTTCTTCTTGGAAGAGGTTTCTGCCGGGGGAGGCGCCGGGGAAGGAGCTGTCTCGGCCATCTCAATGCCTGGATCCCGCCAGAAAACAGTTGTAATCGCACGTAAACACGGAGTTAAACCTCCAGAAGTTTGGCTTTTATAGACGAGCTGCCGCACATTCATTGGTTCATGAGCAGTAGCCTGCGAGTCTATGATTGGACGCCGTTTCTGAAACCTCCCCATGCTGCCGATCGCCGGGGCATCGCTGGATTTGCAGTCAGGGAGAGGGGGGTTTGAAAGGAAAATATATTTACCGTTTGCGCGTAAACGTCTCATCACACTTCTAATTATAGAATCTAACTCCAAAGCAGTTGAATTTCTTTCACCGTGTAGTCCCCCCCCCCAAAAACTGCCAGGGAACAGCACCCAAGAGGTGTGAAATAATAAATAAATTAAATAATGAATACAGACAATTAATAAAATAAATTCTTTAATACGGTATCACCTATTAAAGATTAATTTACCCTTAAACTTAATCTATAAATTTATATAACCCAATCATTTATTATTATTTAAGAATAGCCTAATATTTATACAGGACTGCCGAAAGGTAAGTACAAGGGGGGGGGCGGCAGGGACGGAGGGAGAGGAAGGGTAGATAAGGGGGGGGCGGCATTTTGCCTTGGGCCGGCCCTGCGCGTGAGCATACGTTAGTGAGGAAAGGGTTAAGCGTGAGAATGTGTTTGTGTGCATGCACCACTGTGTATTAATGATGTATATACTATTTCTTTAACGTGAGTGCGAGTGTATAGAACTAGAAAGGCTGGTCCATGGCTGGCTTGAAGGGGGGCCGGCCCAGGGTTATTAGGTTCCGTCTGTGGTGTAGTTTTCTTAAAGCCCGCCTTTATCTTGGTCTCCGTTTAGCGTTTATTTACAGCGAAATGCTGCCACCTAGTGGTAAATGAGGGATCGTCGAAAGCGATCACGTGGCGGTGAGGGAGAAAAAGCATTAAGGTTTTTGATATTCCTAAATAGCCAATCGGTGGCTGAGGCACGCTTGGAAGCTTCTCCAGCCAACCAACGATAAGCATATATATCAAAAAGCAACACCCCCTTGAGGCAGCATGGTGCGGTTCCCCATCAGGTCCGTCCAGTACGCATAAAAGAAAGCGGGCCGGCCGTAGGCGAGTATTGTGCTGTGGAGCTCGTGGAGTAAACGTGATCATGTCTGGCCGTGGCAAAGGAGGTAAGGGACTCGGGAAAGGTGGCGCAAAGAGGCACAGGAAGGTGCTTCGGGATAATATTCAGGGCATCACCAAGCCTGCTATCCGCCGTTTGGCTCGCAGAGGAGGTGTAAAGCGTATCTCTGGGTTGATCTATGAGGAGACCCGTGGTGTGCTCAAAGTGTTTTTGGAGAACGTGATTCGTGACGCAGTCACTTATACTGAGCATGCCAAGAGGAAAACCGTTACCGCTATGGACGTGGTGTATGCCTTGAAACGCCAAGGCCGTACTCTGTACGGTTTCGGAGGTTAAACTTGTTGATTCGTCATCCGGAAACATCCAACGGCTCTTTTCAGAGCCACCCACACACTCTCTTAGGCTATGATCATGCTGTCCCAGAGTCTGTTCGCGCTTTTCTATGCACACCTTGAAATAACCAGCTTAACAGTGGCTGTGTCTGGCTATAGATTGAGCTACTGGCAGAACATGTGCTGAGATCGGCAGCTGGTGTCCTCCAAAGGCTGGCCTCGCTTGAATAGGGGCCGACACGTCCCAGGGTTAATAGGCGCCGTCTGTGGTAGTTATCTGAATTCTGTATGTCCCAGTATGTGTGTGATTTTTATTACGACTTTGTCGTCCCCTCATGTCTTATCCTGTTTTCAGGACAATAGACCCACGATGTAGCTCAGCTTGGGCTAGCCGCAGTGGTAAAGCAGCCCCTTCTCTCTGCAACGCTGGTTCTTTTTGACGGTGAAGGGGTTCATCTCTTGGGTCCCAGCAGGAGAAATCAGCCATTACCTGGAATACCCAATCAGAGTACAGATCGTTGCCATTACAGGAGCCCCTTCACCTTGGGCTTCTCGTGCCAGGCAGTCTGGTTGACAGGCACAATACCCCAGCAGATCTGGAGGAGTGAGGAGCACATTTCAATGCTCACAAATGCTCTTCCCAGAGCTAGCAGTCCAACAAAAGGGGCTACATGATTTACATAGCTCTGAGACAGACCGTGTGGGTGGCTCTCAAAAGAGCCTTTGTTTATAGAGAGAACAAAGAGAACTTTACTTGGCGCTGGTGTACTTGGTAACAGCCTTGGTGCCCTCTGACACAGCGTGCTTGGCCAGCTCTCCAGGAAGGAGGAGGCGTACAGCAGTCTGAATCTCCCGAGAAGTGATAGTGGAGCGCTTGTTGTAATGGGCTAGGCGTGAAGCTTCCCCGGCAATGCGCTCAAAGATATCATTGACAAACGAGTTCATGATGCCCATGGCCTTGGAGGAAATGCCAGTGTCTGGATGCACCTGCTTCAGTACCTTGTAGACATAGATCGCGTAGCTTTCCTTTCTGCTCTTCTTGCGCTTCTTCCCGTCTTTTTTCTGAGTCTTCGTAACAGCTTTCTTAGAGCCTTTCTTCGGAGCAGGCGCAGATTTCGCTGGATCAGGCATCGCGTCTGCTTCCTTTTCAACACGCAACGCAGGAAAAGGTGATGAACACTGAAGCATTGCTTCGCTGGGCCCTTCCCTTTATAGGCACCGCATGCAAATAAGGCCGTTCTGCTGTCTCGCGTCCGATTCGATGAGGTTGTCACGTGTGCAGATGTGGCCGCCCATGAACCGCAGTGCCTACACCGATTGGTGTCTCAGACTATGTCCACCCGATTGGATGTTTTGAAAAGGAACCAATCAGTGACGAAGAGCGTCACGGGGGGAAGCTACAAATAGCTGGGTAAGTGAGCGGCGTTTCATTTTAACGTGCTTTTTAGTCGGTTATCAGGGTGGTGGTTTGTCGAGAGATATCATGTCTGGCAGAGGAAAACAAGGTGGGAAAGTTCGTGCTAAGGCGAAGACACGTTCTTCCCGAGCTGGTCTGCAGTTCCCTGTCGGCCGTGTGCATAGGCTTCTTCGCAAGGGTAATTATGCCGAGAGAGTAGGAGCCGGCGCACCCGTGTATCTGGCAGCGGTGTTGGAGTATCTGACTGCTGAGATATTGGAGCTGGCTGGTAACGCTGCACGCGACAACAAAAAGACCCGTATCATTCCTCGCCATCTGCAACTCGCCGTTCGTAACGACGAGGAGCTCAATAAGCTGCTCGGAGGGGTCACCATTGCTCAGGGAGGTGTTCTACCCAACATCCAGGCGGTGCTCTTGCCCAAGAAGACCGAGAGCCACAAGCCTGCCAAGAGCAAGTGAGTGCGGTAATCGGTAACCGCAGGGCAATTAGCCAACACCACCAAAGGCTCTTTTCAGAGCCACCCATAATCTCTGGAACAAGCTATATCTGTCTTGCTATAAACTTGCTGCAAACTTCCCTAAAGGCAACTGCTTTCCACTGCAGTTTTTCAGCCCGATGTTTAGTTGCTGAGCTTCACGGTGGCTAAACACCATTCATACAAACTACATTATACACCATACCCCGTTTCAGGGCTAAAATTCGAGGCAAAGCTGCCAGCACTTACACGGATAAATATGGTTCTCAAGAAAGGTGGGTGGACAAGTGCTACCACACGGTGGCAGCATTGCATAGGAAATTGTGGTTTACCGCAAATTAATGTGGCAGAAGCCGGGGAATCCCTCAGCTGTGTGATGATCGTGTAGCTGGCAATGGTCTGGGGAGCGTATTAATGAATTTGATAATCACTGAGAGAGACCCGTGAGTAGCTCCACTGTAGACATCTCCCTTGCCTCTGAAAGCTTAATTGCTAAGAAGGGATTAACCCTTCCTATACCCCAAAGTAGTGATGCAAAGTTCGGATCAGTAAAGTGAATCGGATCATTTCGAGTCGGTCATTGAAATGATCCGATTCATGATCCGAATCTTCGGATCACTCAGTGTGACTCATAGGAGTTACTGTTTCCCCAGTCCCTCCCTGCAGTCAAACTAACGTTTGGCCCCGCCCCTTTCATTAGCGTCAATGAACCCTCCTGCCTGCCTACTCTAGCGATGTCACTGAAGGCAGAGAATCGTTCAGAGATTCGAACCATTCAGAGAATATCACTGACACCACACTTTAATAAATAAATACATTAATAATCTTCACTGCCCCCAGGATTTAGATTCCCCTTAGATTGTCCACCTTTAGATTGCTTTACCTCTAACTGCACCTTTAGTTAACTTTATTAAATTAACCCTCAGTCATGGGCTTAGGAACCCCTAAAAATCTGGGGGGGATAGCAGTTTTACTGGTAGGGTATATTCTTGTTCAGTAAACTGGGAATTTTTCATGGCAAATTTTATATAAATGTATGTGTGGTGTGTGTGTACAATTTCCGAACAAAAAAAGTATCATGTTCAGTTTTCACAGAGAAGCTCTTTATTAAACAAACATCCATCTCCCGGGTCCTCACTCAGCCGCTGGGGAGGAATGCCGCCTGCACCCCCTCCCTGGTGCTCCTTCTGCCGCTGGGGAGATGGGCCGGCTGCCGCATCTCCCGGGATATCTGCCAGCCGCTGGGGAGGAAGGACGATTCTTTCAGCTCCCATCATTGGGATCAGTTGCTGGGGAGCGAGGACCGGTTCCTCCGCTCCCGGGTCTGTGAGCTGCCGCTGGGGAGACTGACCAGCTGTGCCATCTCCCAGGTCCTAAATTATCCCTAAACACCCCATTAAGCATAACTGCCCCTAAATTAACACTAAAGACCCCATCAACCATACCAATTTATTAGGTAATTTATCTGGAGTACATGCAATTAATTTAGGGGCAGTTATGGTTGATGGGGTATAAGGGTTAATTTTATGCTGATGACTGAGGGTTAATTTAATTAATTTAATAAAGTTGACTGTAGGTGCAGTTATAGGTGAAGGGGGGGCAAACTCAGGGGAATCTAAATCCTGGGGGGCAGTGTGAACATTATTAATGTATTTATTTATAAAAGTATGGTATCAGTAATATTTTCTGAATGATTCGAATCTCTATAAGATTCGGATCCTTGTAAGATTCTGCAATACCCACCTTCATGTTCCCCACAATCAACTGGGGTTTTTTGCCCGCGCTCCTTGCCCCTCTCCCACCCGCCCCAGTGGTGTTCTAATATATAGACAGTTAAGTACCAGCTCTATTGGAACACGCCAGTAGAGGGCACCAAACTGTAGCTCCCTTTACTACCCACTACTCCCCATTAAAGCATTCAGGATCCTATCCCTCCCCATCTCTCTGCTGTCAAAGCTATCCCAGTACCTCTACACTAAACCTTTATATGTGAAACCTACCTATATTTGCTCTACTACTCCTGTCCCCCACACAGGGGCGGGCTGGGCCAGGGGGCAATTGCCCCCCAGGCCGCCCTAAATCCAGTGGGCCAGACGGACGACCGGCAGACGAGCATTCAATGCGGCTGCGGCCGCAAAGTTAAAAACTAAGCGGTCGCGAGCAGGATTGAATGCGGCTGTCATGCGTACCTGGCGGGGGGGGGGCGGTCCGCCCCGGCTGTCGCTCATCTGAGGGCTGCCACCATGCCGGGCACGCCTTCAGAAACGATGCGCGCAGCAACTGTGGCTGTGCGCCGGGACTTGATGTCAAATGCCGGCGCACAACACTGAAGCCACGCCCACCGTCTTCCGCGCTCAGTGCACAGGACAGGAAGAAGAAGAAGAAGAAGAGGAGGAAAAGTGATAGTGAAAGAAGAAAAGGTAGGAGAGAGTGGATTAGTAAGTGTGTGAGAGTGATGGGTGTTATGCTGAATGTAAGTGTGTGAGAGTGATGGGTGTTATGCTGAATGTAAGTGTGTGAGAGTGATGGGTGTTATGCTGAATGTAAGTGTGTGAGAGTGATGGGTGTTATGCTGAATGTAAGTGTGTGAGAGTGATGGGTGTTATGCTGAATATAAGTGTGTGAGAGTGATGGGTGTTATGCTGAATGTAAGTGTGTGAGAGTGATGGGTGTTATGCCTAATGTAAGTGTGTGAGAGTGATGGGTGTTATGCTGAATGTAAGTTTGTGAGAGTGATGGGTGTTATGCTGAATGTTTGTGAATGAGGGTTTCAGATTGCATGGATGTGTAAGTGTTGGGGGATAGCTTGGCATAGGGAGTCCGTAATCACATTCCTTTCATGCCCAGATTCCAGCATGTAGTGGCTGCCTAGGCATGATAGGAGTGTGATTGCTGTTATAAATAATTTTTTGGTCCAACTTTGGTGTGTTAACACTTTTATTGGACAAAATAATTCAATGACAGTATTAATATATATATATATATATATATATATATATATATATATATATATATATATATATAATTGCAAACAGCAATCACACTCCTATCATGCTAAGTCAGCCAGCACATGCTAGAACCTGGGCATGATAGGATCGTGATTGTTGTTATATATATGTGTGTGTGTATATATATATATATATATATATATATATATATATATATACCGTATTGGCTCGGATATAGGCCGCCCCCGTATATAGGCCGCACCCTAAAAGTTTGGTGCTTTTTTAAAGAAAAAGTTTTTTTTCTTTAAAAAAGCACCAAAAAAAACATGCTGCCACTGTCCTCCCCCCGAGATACGCTGCCGCTGTCCTCCCTCCCCGCGATACGCTGCCGCTGTCCTCCCTCCCCGAGATCCGCTGCCGCTGTCCTCCCTCACCGCGATCCGCTGCCGCTGTCCTCCCTCCCCGCGATCCGCTGCCGCTGTCCTCCCTCCCCGCGATCCGCTGCCGCTGTCCTCCCTCCCCGCGATCCGCTGCCGCTGTCCTCCTCTGCCCCCCCTCCTCGACTTACCGGAGCAGACTCCCGGGTGTCTTGCGGGGCCGGCGAGGGACATCTACGCAATACGCGTATGCAACTTCCGGTACCGGAAGTTGCATGCGCGTATTGCGTAAATGTCTCCCGCCGGCCCCGCAAGACACCCGGGAGTCTGCTCCGGTAAGTCGGGGGTGGGCAGAGGTAAAACGCTTAGATAACCTCCCGTGCCGGCACCCCCCCCCCGTGAGAAGTGCTGGCAGGGGAGGCTGTCTGAGCGTATCGGGGAGAAGGATGCAGGTCCCCTGCACCGCTGCGGGGGATCTGTATCTTAACCCCGCTGCCTGCCCGGCGCCCGGGACTGCATGTCCCGGGCGTCGGGCGCTAGAGCCCGAATATAGGCCGCACCCCCACTTTAAAAACTTAAAGTGGGGGAAAAAAGTGCGGCCTATATTCGAGCCAATACGGTATGTTAATATTGTTATTGATTTTTTTGTCTAATTTTGGTGTTACTTTTAATAAAGTACCGTATTTATCGGCATATAACACGCACTGGTGTATAACACGCACCCCCATTTTTGAATAAAAAAACTGAACAAAAAAAACTTCATCAGAATCACTGCTATCTGGGAAACCACACACACACACACAGTAAGACACACACTCACACACACACACACTCACACACTCACACAGTAAGACACACTCACACTCAGACACACACGCTAAGACACACACACTCAGACACACAGTAAGACACACACACACTCAGACACACACAAACTCAGACACACACACAGTAAGACACACTCACACTCAGACACACACACTAAGACACACACAGTAAAACACACACACTGACACACACACACACTAAGACATACACACACACTAAGACACACACTTAGACACACACTTAGACACAGAGACACACACAAACACACTCAGACACACACACACACACACTCAGACACACACACACCCAGACACACACACTCAGACACACACTCCCTAACCCCCCTTCTCAGGATCTCCCCTCTTCCTCCCTAACCCCCCTTCTCAGGATCTCCTCTCTCATTCCCTAACCCCCCTTCTCAGGATCTCCCCTCTCCCTCCCTAACCCCCTTTCTCAGGATCTCCTCTCTCATTCCCTAACCCCCCTTCTCAGGATCTCCCCTCTCTCTCCCTAACCCCACCCCGGTCACTTACCTTCAACTCCTGTGTTGGAAGCGTGAGGCGTTTGTCTCGGGTGCCGGCGCTTCACTGCTGAGCGCCGGCGTCTGACGTCATATGCCGGCGCCCAGCGTGAAGCGCCGGCACCCGAGACAAACGCCTCACGCTTCCAACACAGGAGTTGAAGCGCTGAGGCAGGCGGAGGCAGGCGGCGGCTGAGGCAGGCGGCGGCCAGCAGAGGAGTCCTGGATTTCTGTCAGTCAGGGGGGCCCGAGAGTTGCCGAGCGGTCGTCTTCAGCAACCGCTCGGCACCCCTTGGGCCCCCCCTGACTGGCAGAACTCCAGGGCCCGGTCGCAGTTGCGACCCCTGCGACCACTGGCTCTAGGATTTATCGGCGTATAACACGCAGGTAGGGTTTCAGCTTCATATTTTAGTTAAAAAAGTGCGTGTTATACGCCGATAAATACGGTATTTTAAAGTTGTTTTTTTTTTGTTTTTTTTTTCAGTTTTGGCCAAGTGAATGCTGAATTTTCAGTTTCAGTGCATCCCTACTATATACTATGCCAGTCACTAAAGTGGTAAGCCTACACCACATCAATGTTTGGCCTAGTATATAGTGATAGGGGTTGTCAGTGTCTGGCTCAATGTATAGGCACACATTGACGGTGGTACCGCGTAATCCCTAAGTATATAATGATAACAATTATGCTGTACCCCTGTCAATGTTTGCCTAACCATAGAAACTATGCAGTTTTAAAGTGTGTGTGTGTGTGGGGGGGTGCCACATACAGGGTCTGCCACAGGTGCCAAATACTCTCGGTACGCCCCTGCATCATGCGGCTGTCAGACCCAACGGCCACGCCTCAGCTCCTCTTCCCACGTCTTAAAAGGGGTGTGATGAAGAGCTGAGGCATGTGGTGTGTGCACGCCGGCCACTTTAATCTCATTAGGCGCTGGTGGAGTGACTGCCGCACGACGGCCGCTTTCAATGTCGCTCGCAGCCGCTTTGATGGTGCAATGGGCCAGTTGACTAGACTTGCCCCCCAGGCCTTAGGCTGCCAGCCCTCCCCTGCCCCCACATAGTCCCCCCTATTCCTATCACTCTAAACCAGCAAACTCAATCAACATGCGCAACCTAACCAATCTTATTCCTATCATCTCCAAACATAAGCTACCTCCCGTCTTTAACTGTGCCCTATGGAATGCCCGCTCGGTATGCAACAAACTTGCTTGTATACAGGACCTTTTTCTATCCCACGCTTTTAACCTCCTAGCTCTTACTGAAACCTGGATCCCCTCCCATGACACTAAAGCCTCTGCTGCACTCTCCTTCGGAGGACTACACTTCAGCCACACTCCTAGGCCTGATGGCAGAAAGGGTGGTGGTGTAGGCATCCTTCTCTCACCTCACTGCACCTTCCAGAATATACCAAGCCCTCCCTCCCTCTCATTCTGTTCCTTTGAAGCTCACACAATCCGTCTTTTCTCGCCACTCTCTCTTTATATATCGCCCTCCAGGTCTTACCTCGCAGTTCTTTGACCACCTTTCTGCCTGGCTCCCTTTCTTCCTCTCTCCTAATATCCCCTGTCTTATTCTGGGTGACTTTAACATTCCCCTAGATATATCTAACAACTCTGCTAGCTCCAAACTCCTCTCCCTGACATCCTCCTCTGGTCTCTCTCAATGGACTAATTCCCCTACGCACACCGAGGGACACTCACTTGATGTGGTTTTCTCCAGATCATGCTCCCTTTCAGACTTCTCCATCTACCCGTTCGCTCTGTCTGACCACCACCTTCTATCCTTTTCTCCAGTGCTAACCCCTAACAGGACAAACTTACAGCGCTCACCTCATACTTGTAGGCCATTACCAGACAATACCATTACCCAACTGTCAGACTCACTTGAACCTCTCTTACCTTCCATGTTAACCCTTTCCTGCCCAGACACAGCAGCCTCTTTTTATAACAACACACTTGCTTCATCCCTCGACACCATAGCTCCAATTGCTACAAGTTACCCCCCACAATTTAAACGCCAACCATGGCATACCAAAACCACACGGTTTCTTCAGAAGTGCTGCCACACGGCTGAGCGCTACTTCAGAAAATCCAAATCCAGCGAAGACTTTACTCACTATAAATTCATGCTCCACACCTACACCTCTGCCCTCTCTCTCACCAAACAGCTCTACTTCTCCACTCTCATATCCTCTCTTTCTTCCAACCCACGACGCCTTTTTTCTACTTTCAACTCCCTTCTCTGTCCCTCCACACCCCGCACCACAAACCTCTCTCACTGCCCAAGATCTTGCTACCCACTTCAAAGAGAAGATCGAGACTATTAGAAAAGACCTCTCTTCCTTACAACTCCCTCCTACACCACTCTCTCCACTCCTACTATACTAACTGCCTTTTCCCCTACAACCGAAGAAGAGATAGTCACTCTTCTTTCTTCCTCTCACCCAACAACCTGTCCCCTCGACCCCATCCCTTCACACCTCACAAAGTCTCTATGTCCATCCCTTGGTCCATCACTTACCCACCTATTTAATCTTTCTCTATCATCTGGATCTGTACCATCTGCCTTCAAGCATGTTCTAATCACACCAATTCTAAAGAATCCTTCCTCAGATCCCGTCTGTTTGACTAACTACCGCCCTATCTCTCTGCTTCCTTTTACCTCTAAGCTGCTTGAACGGATTGTGTACAATTGCCTCACTAACTTCCTCTCCTCTAATTCCCTCCTTGACCCTCTACAGTCTGGTTTCAAACCCCTTCACTCTACTGAAACAGCTCTAACAAAAGTCTCTAATGACTTGCTCTCTGCCAAAGCAAAAGGTCACTACTCTATTCTAATTCTACTGGATCTCTCTGCTGCTTTCGATACTGTCGATCACCTTCTTCTAGACTCACTTGCTTCTATAGGCATTCGAGATACAGCTCTCTCCTTGATCTCTTCATATCTGTCTAGCCGTTCCTTCTCTGTCAACTTCTCTGGCAAGACATCATCACCCCTTCCACTTTCGGTTGGTGTCCCCCAAGGTTCAGTCCTTGGCCCTCTGCTGTTCTCTCTTTATACTTCCTCTCTTGGCAAACTAATCAACTCATTTGGCCTCCAGTATCACCTATATGCAGATGATACCAAAATCTACCTGTCTTCTCCTGATCTCTCTCCATCTCTCCTGTCCTGTATTACCAATTGCTTGTCTGCTGTTTCTTCATGGATGTCACAACACTACCTGAAACTTAATCTTTCCAAAACTGAACTCATTATCTTCCCTCGCTCCATCTCCACTCCACTACCTGAATTCTCTATCACCATTAACAACACAACTATCTCTACTACCAGGCCCGGACTGGCCATCGGGCACACCGGGCATTTGCCCGGTGGGCCAGGACAGGGCCACGGCCGGGCTGGGACAGAGCCACGGCCGGGCCGGATTGACTTAGGGGCTAATGGAGCTGCAGCTCCAGGCCCCTACCTTAAAATAGGCCCAGTCAGGACCGGACTGACTGGACCTATGTGGCCGTCCTTAACGCAGGGCAAAAGGGGCACCTGCCCCTTAAGCCCGCAGCAACCGCGACCGGGTCCGCTACTTACCTGGCAGACGCGCGCGAGCAGCGTCCCTTCCACGGCCAGGGGGACGCAGGAATCCAACTGAACGGAGCCATGTGACGTACGTATGTCACGTACGCCACATGACCCTGCTGTGCGTCTGCTTCCCCTGTACAGATCCGCGGAAGTCTGCGAGCGGCGCGTACATCATGAGTCCAGGTAAGGGGGTGAGGGAGGCTGTATGGAGTATGTGAGATTGAATGAAAGAGAGAATTAATGAGTATCTGTGAAGGAGTGAGTGAATGAATGTTTGTGAATGAGTATATGTAAATGAGTACCTGAATGAGGGAATTAATGAGTATCAATGTATGAATGAATATCTGAATGAGTGAATGATTATCTGTGAATTAGTGAATAAATATTTGTGAACGAGTGAATGAATATGTGTGTGTGATAGCATGGATGTGTAGGGGGGGCAAAGATGCCACAGGCAGGCTGTTTTGGTGGCAAAGATGCCACGGGCAGGCTGTTTTGGTGGCAAAGTTGCCACGGGCAGGCTGTTTTGGTGGCAAAGTTGCCACGGGCAGGCTGTTTTGGTGGCAAAGTTGCCACGGGCAGGCTGTTTTGGTGGCAAAGTTGCCACGGGCAGGCTGTTTTGGTGGCAAAGATGCCACAGGCAGGCTGTTTTGGTGGCAAAGTTGCCACAGGCAGGCTGTTATGGGGGCAAAGTTGCCACAGGCAGGCTGTTTTGGTGGCAAAGTTGCCACAGGCAGGCTGTTTCGGTGGCAAAGATGCCACAGGCAGGCTGTTTTGGTGGCAAACTTGCCACAGGCAGGCTGTTTTGGTGGCAAACTTGCCACAGGCAGGCTGTTTTGGTGGCAAAGTTGCCACAGGCAGGCTGTTTTGGTGGCAAAGTTGCCACAGGCAGGCTGTTTTGGTGGCAAAGTTGCCACAGGCAGGCTGTTTTGGTGGCAAAGTTGCCACGGGCAGGCTGTTTTGATGGCAAAGTTGCCACAGGCAGGCTGTTTTGGTGGCAAAGTTGCCACGGGCAGGCTGTTTTGATGGCAAAGTTGCCACAGGCAGGCTGTTTTGGTGGCAAAGATGCCACAGGCAGGCTGTTTTGGTGGCAAAGTTACCACAGGCAGGCTGTTGTGGGGGCAAAGATGCCACAGGCACGCTGAGTGAAACCGTCCGTGGAAACCCTCCGGATGCGGGTGTCAGTGTGGCATAGCCTGTCCTGTTGTTTGTGATTGGGTGTCAGTGTGGCAGAGCCTGTCCTCTGCCAGTGTGGCAGAGCCTGTCCTGATGTGTGTGTTCGGGTGTCAGTGTGGCAGAGCCTGTCCTAGTGTATGTGTGTGTGTGTGTGTGTTTGGGTGTTTGTGTGGCAGAGCCTGTCCTGGTGTGTGTACGAACACAGAAAAGAACCCCAGCACTCCAATCAGCTTCCAATCCTTAGGTTACTTTATTCAAAGAAAGCAAAACAAAAAGGTAACGTTTCGGCCAAACAGGGCCTTTGTCAAGCTCAAATGGCCCTGTTTGGCCGAAACGTTGCTATTTTTGTTATGCTTCCTGTTTTTGTTTTGCCCTTTTTCCTGCTAGCTCCCAGCTTCCTGGGAGTTGAGTGCTGAACCATTTCTTCTTTCTTTAACTGTCCTGGTGTGTGTGTTTGGATGTCGGTGTGGCAGAGCCTGTCTTGGTGTGTGTTTGTTTGGAAGTCAGTGTGGCAGAGCCTGTCCTGGTGTGTGTTTGGGTGTCGGTGTGGCAGAGCCTGTCCTGGTGTGTGTGTCTGGGTGTCGGTGTGGAAAAGCCTGTCCTGGTGTGTGTGTTTGCTTATCTGTGTCCTTAATTTACAGTAGGAACTATTTCATTTTTACTTATCCAGAGATAAAACACCCTCCTGAATTTGAAGTGACTTCAGGGAACAAAACATTCAAGGCCCTGAAATAATTTAGTGGAAAAGATAAGGTATTGTGTTATTTACTCTATAATATTTATTTCAAGGATTAGTCGCACTAAATTGTGGCTTCAGGCTTCCCATGTTGAATGACCAAGTATTATGTATGTGTATGTACATATATGTTTTTTCATAAAAAATGGGCTGCTCAGTCTGAAATGCCCGGGCCTATTTTTTGTCCCAGTCCGGGCCTGTCTACTACTAACCAGGCCCAATGCCTTGGGGTCATCCTTGACTCAAACCTCTCCTTCATCCCTCACATTCAGTCCCTCGCCAGATCCTGCCGCTTGCACCTAAAAAACATCTCTCGTATCCGCCCATTCCTCACCCAAGAATCCACAAAAGCCCTGGTTCATTCCCTTATCATTTCCCGTCTTGACTACTGCAACACTCTTCTGGTTGGCACTCCACTGTCTCGACTCTCTCCTCTACAGTCTATCCTAAATGCCACTGCTAGGCTCATCTTCCTTGCACGTCGCTCCTCTTCTGCTTCCCCCCTCTGTGAATCCCTCCACTGGCTCAAAATTACCTTTAGAATTAAATTTAAGATCCTGGTACTGACATATAAGGCCATCCATAATACTGCTCCTCCGTACATTTCTGACCTCATTAGCAAATACTCTCCTACTCGATCCCTACGTTCCTCCCATGGGCTAAGGCTCTCCTCCTCACTCATCACCTCTTCCTTTTCCCGTCTACAAGATTTCACTCGAGCTGCCCCATATCTCTGGAATCTACTCCCAAAGAACCTTCAGCATTCACCCTCCCTCCCAACATTCAAGAAACATCTAAAAACCCACTTCTTCAGAGAAGCAGCGCCATCTTAGCTGCTAGAACTTCCTTGCCATCGATACAACCACCACAATACCCCTCACCCTTTCTCTGTGCCTTATGTTTGTCACACCATTTCCCTCTAGACTGTAAGCTTGCGAGCAGGGCTCTCTCCACCAAATGTATCGGTTTGTCTTAGTCTGTCAATTCTTGTCTTGTCATACCCCTTGAATTTATGTATTGTATTAAGCGCTGCGTAAACTGTTGGCGCTATATAAATAAAGGATAATAATAATAATAATAATAATAATAATAATAATAATAATAATAATATATATTCTCTAGAACTTAATAACAATACGGTAACGTGTTATCCTCTCTTAGGGTTTGTGGATATCTATACTAGAGCCCAAAAACAGACTTGGATTATGAATATTTTAATAACAAAAAGACAAAGATTACACAGTACCACAATTACAAAAAAACAAGACGTACAAAAGAAAAACAAAATGGCAAACAGTTCTTAAAACGATGGGACTTAAACACAGGACCCTCACTCACGAGTTTCTTCAATAAGCCGGCCTATTAAGTTAAGGCCAGACGGTTTCTGATGATGTTGTTCTGATCAGAGTATATTGTGAAGTTCTGCTTTGAGGTCGCTGCATTGCCCCTAAATCAGATTCTGTTTCAAGAAAACCCCTCCACTTAAAATACCGTATTTGCTCGATTATAAGACGAGGTTTTTTTCAGAGCAAATGCTCTGAAAAATACCCCTCGTCTTCTAATCGGGGTCGTCTTCTAATCAGACCTCAAATAGAGGTCTGATTAGGAGACTAAGATCCAGATCCCCCGCACCGCTGCAGGGGACCTGGATCCTCCTGTCTCACCCCCCCCCATCATACACACACTTACCGGTGCTTCCTGCTGTGTTGGCGGGGCAGCGGGTTGACGTCTACGCGATCCGCGTAGACAACGTCCGCTGCAGCCGGAAGGAGGTGTGGCTAGCAGCGGGGGTTGTCTGCGTCCGTCGCATAGACCTTCCCCGACTGTCAGAGATCAGAGTTCCCCGCACCGGTGCGGGGAACTCTGATCTCTGACAGCCGGGGAAAGTATACGCGACGGACGCATACAAACCCCCGCTGCTAGCCACACCTCCTTCTGGCTGCAGCAGAAGGCGACGTCAACCCGCTGCACCGGTAGGAGAGGGGGGAGAGCGGGGGAAGGGGGGTGAGAGAGGGGGGGAGAGAGAGTGTGTGTGTGTGTGTTAGTTAAATGGGGGTATAGGGTGTGTGTGTGTGTTAAATGGGGGCATAGGGCATTTCTGGAGTGGCGTTAAGGGGGCATTTAATAGAGCACTCTGCCTCCTGAAATGCCTTATACCTCCCTATATGCCACTCTGCCCCATAATATGCCTGTGACGGATCGTCCTGTGCCCCAGACTGGACACATCCGCCCGTCAGCTCCTTCCCTCTCCCAGTAAGCGGACACGCTGTGGCTGTCCGAAGAAAGCAGTCACAGACCAGCACTTCCCTCAATCATGAGACAGAACTTCATGCTTTGAGGTTAAAACAGAACTCTCTTTATTACAAACACACAGAACTTATATACAATCTCCATTCCAAAATGGAAACGAATCAGGGACCAGGTGAATGGGAGGCTCTACTTGTTCGGGGGACCTGCGTCTCCAGGTGAGGTTGCAGAGCTTGAGAGGCTGGTCCGACAGGAGATTGGGCTCGAAGAGGAGTACCGAGCCATATACTGGGAAGCCCGAGGCCCGCAGCGAAAATCCAGAAAGCCCCATTCTCCGGAAGGGATGGATGTTGGCGGGCCAGGCCTGTTGTGGGAGGCATTCGAGGAAAGGGGTGTCTTTGGCAATGGCAACATGGACCGATGGTGGGACATTAGTGACAAGCGACGGAGAGCCGTGCCGCCCACTGCAACAAGTGAACTCAGCCAAGACCTTGAGAGACTAGTAGACAGAGAATGGTGCCTCGAGGCAGAATACTTGGCGCTGTTCGAGGGGAGCTACGCCCTGCAGTGCGAGCCGACTGATGTCACAGAGCAAGCTCCGGAGGCCGCTCACTGTAATTGGCAAGCCTCTGGACTTGAAGGTTCAGCCACTCTGCCTCTGGTATTGCAGCCAGAGCCCGAAGAGGTGAAAGTGGGCAATCACTTTTGGGAGGAAGTCTTCCGGGCGATTATGGACCGCATGCAGTCGCCGGAATTTGAGGCAGCGGTCTATGGGTTTCCACTAGAGGCGTCAGAAGCGCCGACAACAGGGCAGAGGGACGCTGTCCTCTGCCCAGCACCATGCGCCCCTCCTCCCCCGGCTGAAGTGCCGGCAGCGGGGCAGAGTGCCGCTTGCCTCTGCCCGCCCCACAGTGAAAGGTCCCTTCCTGCTAGCAGGGACCCACCAGGGCAGTGCGACGCGATCCTCTGCTCAGCACTGCAAAATGCCAGACTGGCAGAAGAGCCGACCACGGGGCAGAGTGCTGCTGGCCTCTGCTCATCCCCCAGCACAGTGTTCCCACCGGCTAACGAGGACCAACCAGAAGTGCTGGCACCCGGAGAGAGAGTCGCTGACCTCTGTCCTGCACCAGCAATCCTCGCGCTGGCTGAAACGCCGGCAACAGGGCAGAGGGACACTGTTCTCTGCCCAGCACCATGCGCCCCTCCTACTCCGGCTGAAGCGCCGGCACCGGGGCAGAGTGCCGCTGGCCTCTGCCCTCACGAAAATGAAAGGTCCCTGCCTGCTAGCAGGGACCCACCAGGGCAGTGCGACGCGATCCTCTGCCCAGCACTGCAAAATGCCAGACCGGCAGAAGAGCCGGCCACGGGGCAGAGTGCTGCTGGCCTCTGCTCATCCCCCAGCACAGTGTTCCTGCCGGCTAACGAGGACCAACCAGCAGTGCTGACACCCGGAGAGAGAGTCGCTGCACCAGCAATCCTCGCGCTGACTGAAACGCCGGCAACAGGGCAGAGTGCTGCTGGTCTCTGCCCGCCCCACAGCGAAGGGTCCCCACCTGCTAGCAGGGAACCACCAGCGGAAGAGCTAGCCACAGGGCAGAGTGACGCTGTTCTCTACCCAGCACCATTCCCTGCACCAGCAGAAGCACTGGCAACCGGGCAGAGAGTCGCTGACCTCTGCCCTGCACTGCTTACACCCCCATTATCTGGCTCTCCCCAGCACGAGCATCCGGGAGGGGGCGCAGGCGGCGACCCTCCCCAGCGGCCGTCACCAATTATGGGAGGAAGGGCAACCGGCACTCCTCCCCAGCGGCATGGTCCAGTGGGCAAAACGAGCCCTAGCTCGGAGAGCCAGGTAGGGGTAAGTGAAACTGCTGCTGCTTTGGAGTGGGCTCTTGTTGTTTGGGTGGGGGAATGTGGAGCTGACTCGGGACAAGCCCGTAGTCAGGGTAACCATGGGAAGGTTCCATCAGGTTGGGAGGGAGCCGAGTCTGGGCTGAGGGCCCAGAGGGGAAAGGAAGCCCTGGAGAAAGGTCTCCCATGCCTGCAGAGGAGACTAAAGAGGGCTGCCCACTGGAGAGGCTTCTGGGCTGGCCTCTTACCCTTTGACTACGGGCCAGGCCTAGGAGCCTGGGTGACTGACATGGGGCTGCCAGGGTGCCCCAGAGGCCGCACGCCCGCTCTCCCTACCCCGCAGGACTAGAGACAGTAGAGGCCCGGTCATCCCCAAGCCGATCCGTTAGGGATCTGGCTGTGTCTGCCGGACGTTTGCACAAGAGGGGAGTAATGTGACGAACCCTGTCTGATCTTCACTGTTATTATTATTATTATTATATTTATGTGTACCCGGTTTGAATGTGGCTGCAGCTCCAGCCTTCAAAGAGACGATCCTATAATCTGGCTGGAGCTCTTAATCAGCCAGCACAGTCCTGTCTGCCCAGACGGCACCCGCACTACAGGGGGGATAACACAGGTGGGGGAACCCATTTTATCCCTTAATCCCCTCACTTGATACATCCCCTGTATACTGATGGGATTTGTGAGGGGATGTGGCTGATGGGATTTGTGATGGGATGTGGCTGATGGGATTTGCGATGGGATGTGGCTGATGGGATTGGGGGTTGGGTTCGGTGCACAGTGAATGGAGATTGTATATAAGTTCTGTGTGTTTGTAATAAAGAGAGTTCTGTTTTTAACCTCAAAGCATGAAGTTCTGTCTCATGACTGAGGGAAGTGCTGGTCTGTGACTGCTTTCTTCGGACAGCCACAGCGTGTCCGCTTACTGGGAGAGGGAAGGAGCTGACGGGCGGATGTGTCCAGTCTGGGGCACAGGACGATCCGTCACAGATGGCGCTCGTGGTTGGACCAAAAACCTTGACGGAATTCTTTGTCCATCGTAGCTCCACAACCGGATAAACTGGCGTCCGTGGAAACGACTGTCCAAGAGGGCTCGGTCCAGACCAGACCTGAACCCAGCCTTTTCGCCTGAAGCCACCATCTGAGGGAAGAACGGACGCTGGGAGGAAGAGAGACCTTCCTTGAAAGTGCCGGAACAGATCGATTCCATGACTTCAGGATGAGACATTGTAGAGGACGGATATGCAGAAGCGCCTATGCCACGGCAGCCTTGTAGAAACCATCAGTCCAAGAAGTCACATGAGAAGCCGTAGACTGGAAAGACATCTGGAAAGAATCAAGCTGGTAAGGCTGATAATATTCTTTTGACACGTAGTGTACAGGATAAAACCCCAGGAAGGGAATTATTCTGTTGGGAAGCAGGTGGGATTTTCGAAAATTGACAATCCATCCCAAATCCTGAAGCATGGAAACAGTCCTGTGAATCTGTTGAGACTCAGCTGATAGAAGCCAGTCGTCTAGGTATGGGACTACCCTGATTATTTCCTGAGGAAAGCCACGATCCCTGATAGTAGTTTCATAAAAATTCTCGGTGCTGAAGCGAGACCGAAAGGAAGGGTCTGGAACTGGAAATGACGAATCCCTGATGTAGACGGAATGGCCACCCGAAGGAACCTCTGAGAATCTTGCTTGTTGGGAACATGGAGATAGGCGTCTTGAAGATCGAGAGTAGCCAGGAAATCCTCTTCGGAAAGAAGTTCCACGGTGGATTTGATAGATTCCATCCTGAACTTCCTGGAACTCACTAATTGATTTAGAAACTAGACTTGTGCATTCGTCTTCGGGCGAACATGAAAACGAGCACGAAGAGGCCGTTTTTTTGTTCGTTCCGAAGGAACGTAGAACAGAATACAGTGCCGGCAAACCGTAGGCGAAGACGAAGACTCACAATCACGAAGAATCGAAGATTCTTCGTGATCGTCTTCGTTTTTGCCGCGCAACCGCCAAAATTTCAAACAGGAGTGAGCTGATCCTCGTCTGTCCAATCAGCTCACTCTTGTGACGTAACGCTAAGGGTCTCGTCCAATGCCTGTGCTGCTGTTTTTTGAATTCTGAAGGCGCCTTTATAAGACCAGAGCTTGCCTGAGAGATCCATTCATTTTTCGCTGTGACTGCTTTGGCAACACTGCTGTGCTGCATCCGAGCGTTACAGAGAGAGATTGTTCTGTTCTGTGTGAGACTGGTAAGCCTTAGCCTGCCATTTCTCACTGTGTACTTCATCCTCACTTCAGTGCTACTTAATTAATATATTTAATAATAATAATTTGATTAATTTAATTTTTTTAAAATTAATTTGTCATCAACTTTAGTGTAAGTGCTGTTGAGTTGACAGTGCACCCAGTGCCTCAGTGGCACTGGGGTGCCCTTGCCCTGGGCTGGCACTAGTGCCTATTGCCTGTCCTGCTTAAATAAATTAAATAGAATTTATAAATTACAATTTAATAGAATCTATAATTTAATAGTTCATTATAATATTATATATATATATATATATATTTGTCAGTCATATATATATATATACTATAGTATACTAGTGTAGAGTGTACTGTAGACATTCATCTACTAGTGTCTAATTTAAAATCAGTAATATTAATTAATATAATTAATAATTGAATTCATTATAAAATATATATATTTGTCAGTTATAGTTAGTAATAGTATACTAGTGTAGAGTGTACTGTAGACATTCAGAACATCTACTAGTGTCTAATCTAAAATCAGTAATATCAATAATTCTCTAATTCTTTCTTATCTTAATACTTAATTAAATTAGCTATAAATAAAAGTAATAATATTAATTAATTACTACTAGCGTATAGTTCAGCTAATCTTATTAGTACTGGTGCTGCAGCTCTATAGTTTGTGCTTTGTTTTAGCAACAGTAAGAGACCAAGTCAATTTTTCTTAATTAATCTTTCATTTTATTTCATTTGTTTTGCTCACCTCAGTCCATCAGTGAAGTGAACTTGTTGGGCTAGTGAGTGCAGCCGCATAAGTGCTGTGTTTTTTTTTGATCAGCAAGCAGTGACGTTAACTGTTTTGCAAAGATTTTCTCATTTATTTTACATTTTATTTCAATTTTATTAAAAGTACCCTTAGTGTTTTGCTCACCTCAGTCCATCAGTGAAGTGAACTTGTTGGGCTAGTGAGTGCAGCAAGCAGTGAAGATAACTGTTTTGCTGTGACATTTTATTTTATTTCTAATTCTTTTCAAGAAAAATTGACTGTGACGAGCTGTACTAAGCAAAGCTTCAAGCTACTAGCTGTAGTACTAAAATAATTCTAATCTTCTTTAATCTTAATCTATAATATATTATAAATAATAATATTCTAATTCATAATCTATAATATAAGTAATTCTAATTCTAAATTCTAATTCATAATCTATATTCTTCTATCTATAATACATAATATATAAGTAAATTAGTTCTAATCTATTAATATTATATAACTTAATATTAATTAATAAATCATATACTGAATCTGATTTAACCTCACTTTAGCTTAGTGGGTTTGAGAGCGTCTGCCTAGAGGTAGACTTATAGTAAGGAAATATAGCTTTAGGCTAGCATAGTAGTAGGCTAAGCTCTTAGGCCCGTGTAAATTCAAATTAAAAATAAAATACTGCTAGTTATTAAATAGTTAATCTTGAGTTAATAATTTAAATAACTTTAGGATTTTGGCAGATTGCACACAGCACAGTGCAGTAGTGCATAGTTTTACTTTTTAAGCAGTAGCACTGAAGAGAACTTCCTCTAATTTTTTTGTCTTTAATTCGTTTTTCCTTTTTTTTATTTTTATTTTTTTATTTTTTTTTATAGTTTTTTAAACACTACACTACACTACACTACACTACACTACACACACAACACAAAATTTGAAATGGATCCTCCTTTTGGGACTAAGGAGGGACAAGCTCCATCTACCACCACCACCACCACCACCACCAGCACCACCACCAGCACCACCACCAGTTCTAAGATGCAGCCTTTGCGTCAGTCTAGTCGGCCAAGTAGGCCAAGCTCTCGCTTATCATTTGGGGAAGCATTGCTTGAAGGATCATCAAGTAAAGGAAAGGCACCAAAAGCAGGCAGTAGTAGTGCGGCTAGGCCCACAAGCTCTATGGTTTTTTACGGAAAGCCTAAAGCACCAGAAGCACGTTCAAAGTTAAAGGGTAGCACAAGTAGTACCAGCCCAGTGACTAAAAAGAAGTGCCTTTTGCCCCAAGCAGCATCTTCCCCATCCACCAGCAGCATGCAAGGTACCAAGCAGAGCCAAATTAGCAGCAAGACTCAGAGGGGTCCCAAACCAAAGCGATCTCATTCCTTTGTAGGGAAAACCACCACCACCACCCCCACCTCTACCGCCTCTACCACCACTAGTGCTGCGCCTACTGTTCCCACTGGTACCGCCACGCCATGTCCTCCTAGTACCTCTAGCAAGCCACCAAGTCCTTACAAAATTTTTGTAAAGACAGTTAGAGAGAGGGCTACACATAGTGGAACTCCACCTAGCGAGGTAGCAGAGGAGCCTGAGACTGAGAGGCCAAGTGCAGAGTCTATTCTTCCTGCTCGCACTACTACTAGTCACGAGTCTCACGACGATATCAGTCTTAGCTCCAGCCTAGCAGGAATTCCATTCGATCTGGCTAATGAAGAGCTAGACTATGAGCCAGAGGAAGTAGAGGAGATGAGTGGTCAGGAATCAGATTCCTCAGGGAGCAGTGTCCAAATGACTAGTGCACAATTTTCCCCTGAGCCTCCACCTTCTCCGCTACGATCATCACCATCACCACCACCAGCAGCAGCAGCAAAACCTAGCAAATCTAAAGCAATTAGCAGTCCCACTATGGCCAGTACTGTTACCACCAGTCCCACCACCACTAGTTCTGCCTCTGTTCATCCACCCCGAGCAGTAAGAGCAGCACCCAAGGCACACTCCAAGGCTATGCGCGCCCCAATTTGGGAGCACTTTGAAAATGTTGAAGAAGGGCGCTATGGAAAGTGCAAACATTGTGGGAAGCTAATAAGCAGAGGGAAAGTGTCTGGCCATTTTACCAGTGCTAGCATGAAGCATCACCTCAGCACTCAACACAACGCTGTGCTATTGGGGAAAGATGCAGAGGTAAAACTTAGTGCAGGCAGCATAGCTGGTGGCCGTGGAAAAACCCCAACAGCTTCTTCTTCTGAGCCAATAGCAGCAGCAGCAGCAGCAGCAGCAACTAGTGCTGGCAGCCAGAGACCAAGGCAGGTTGGAGCACTGCATGCCCAGCCCACCCTGGAAGAATTTGGGGCATTCCACTCCAAGAGAACGATGCCCAAACAGCAGGCCAATAAAGTAACGCGACTTATTGGTCAGTTCATTGCTGTTGGAGGGGCATCCTTCTCCATGATTGAAGGGGAGCCTTTCAAACAATTGATGGCGGCTGTGGCTCCACAATACACAGTTCCGTCACGTTCCACTTTCAGCAGGAACATTGTCCCCTCGCTGTATCGGTCCTGTGTTGCAGCAGTGAAAGAGGAGCTTTCCAAGGCTGCTGGTCAGTGTGTTCATTTCACTACAGATTTGTGGAGTGCACCTAGCGCCCAGCATGCCTTTCTTTCTTTGACAGCACACTGGTGGCAGCCCGGTGTGTCTAAGGAAGTTGCTGCAGCAGGCTACCGATCTTTCCTTCTCCATGCAGAAGTGATGGATGAAAAGCACACTTCCCAAAATATTCTGCATGCGATTAGGAAAATGTTTAGCCTTTGGGTGGGAGCAGAGGCGGGCACCAATGTTGAAGTTGGTTTTGTGGTAACTGACGGAGGTGCCAATATGGTGAAAGCGCTGCGAGATGGTCATATTGTTGGTGTGCGCTGTGCAGCCCACATCATCCATCTTGTAGTGAAGGCAGCAATGTCAGAAGGAACTAATGTGGCAGCAGTAGTTCTGTCCCGCTGCAGAAAGATCGCTGGGCACTTTCACCATAGTGTTAAGGCTAGCCAACTTTTGAGGGAAGAGCAAGAGAGGTCAGGTCTTCCCGTACACTGCCTACGTCAGGATGTCAGTACACGGTGGAACTCCACGTTAGACATGCTAGAGAGGATTTTGGAGCAGCAGAGGGCAATCCATAATCTTGCCTCAGAGCACAATATAGGGATTACCTCTCCATTGAATAGGGAGGATTGGACAGTGATCGCCCAGCTAGTGGCAGTCCTTAAACCATTCAGGGATGCCACAGAAAATTTAAGCTCAAACACTGCCAGTCTGGCCCAGGTAATCCCAGTGTTCTCCCATCTAGGCAGCAAGATGGATGTGTTCCTTGGAAACCGTGAGGCTGTTCAAGGTGGCACTCTACATCCTGACGTAGCAGCCATAGTCAGGAAGCTGAAGGATCTGCTAAAAGTACACCTTCGCAAGCGAATGGAAGAGAGTCCCGAAATGATGCTAGCGTGCCTTTGTGATCCAAGAATTAAGGGAAAGCTAGCTTTGAAATTCAATGTTCTCAGTAGCTACCGGGAGCAATTGGTCAACAAGGTGCGTGACTGGCAGCGTAAAATGGGAATGCTGTACGAGGAGGGTGAGGTGCAGGAGGAGGAAGAGATGATGTGGTCTGCTACCCCTAGCAGCAGCATCAGCAGCAGTGCCACAAGCAGCACAACACAGCTGAGTGGAGCAGCTGCGTTTTGGGAAGAGGCACTTGGCAGTATAGTTGGACCATCTGACAGAGCTAGCGGCAGAAAGGAGAGTAGTGCTGCTGAAATGGTCAAACTTTACCTCTGTGAAGTTCCTTCTGCTCCTAATGTTGATCCTCTTAGCTACTGGGATGAAAAGAAGAGTGTGTGGCCTGCACTCTCATGGGTTGCGCAGCAGCTTCTATCATGTCCGCCAACCACTGTTCAAAGTGAGCGCGTGTTTTCTATGACTGGAAACATACTGAGTCCACAGCGCTCACGCATGGCACCTCATCTCATGGAGCAGATTGCCTTTCTTAAATTCAATCTGCCCAAATTGGGTTACCCAGCTCTTAGCTTGGAAAGTTAAATTTTTTCTCTCTAATGTTTAAGGTAGTTTCTCCCCCTGGTTGCACTTGCTGCGGTGTGGCAATGCCTGCTACCTCCGCTGGTGTAGCCAATTTACGCTAGGGCCTAGTGTCTGAGCTCTGTAAGTCCGCTCCCAAACGCCTAGGACTGACAGTCTTTGGATGCTTTGCCCTGGGGTGAAACAGGTGAGTGGGTCGTCAATTGCCCACGCATTCACCTTTTTCCGTTTCCAACGCTGCTGCTGGTGGTGGTGCCAGTATCTTTTGCCAGTTCGCTTCCTGGCTGAAATCATGCCTCAGATGTCCCTAATGGAAAGGGTAGTTTCTCCCCCTGGTTGCACTTGCTGCGGTGTGGCAACGCCTGCTACCTCCGCCGGTGTAGCCAGCTTACGCTAGGGCCTTGTGTCTGAGCTCTGGAAGTCTGCTGCCAAACTTTTAAGACTGACAGTGTTTGGGTGCTTTGCCCTGGGGTGAAACAGGTGAGTGGGTCGCCAATTGCCCACTCATTCGCCTTTCCCAATTCTGCTGCTGCTGCTGCTGCTGGTGGTGCCAGTGTCTCTTCGATGCCAGTTCGCTTCCTGGCTAGTGTCATGAATCAAATGTCCCTAATGGTAAGGGCAGTTTCTCCCCCCTGGCTGCCTCTGTCTGCGGTGTGGCAACGCCTGCTACCTCCGCCGGAGTGGCCAGCTTACGCTAGGGCCTAGTGTCTGAGCTCTGGAAGTCTGCTGCCAAACGTTTAAGACTGACAGTGTTTGGGTGCTTTGCCCTGGGGTGAAACAGGTGAGTGGGTCGCCAATTGCCCACTCATTCGCCTTTCCCAATTCTGCTGCTGCTGCTGCTGGTGGTGCCAGTGTCTCTTCGATGCCAGTTCGCTTCCTGGCTAGTGTCATGAATCAAATGTCCCTAATGGTAAGGGCAGTTTCTCCCCCCTGGCTGCCTCTGTCTGCGGTGTGGCAACGCCTGCTACCTCCGCCGGAGTGGCCAGCTTACGCTAGGGCCTTGTGTCTGAGCTCTGGAAGTCTGCTGCCAAACGTTTAAGACTGACAGTGTTTGGGTGCTTTGCCCTGGGGTGAAACAGGTGAGTGGGTCGCCAATTGCCCACTCATTCGCCTTTCCCAATTCTGCTGCTGCTGCTGCTGCTGGTGGTGCCAGTGTCTCTTCGATGCCAGTTCGCTTCCTGGCTAGTGTCATGAATCAAATGTCCCTAATGGTAAGGGCAGTTTCTCCCCCCTGGCTGCCTCTGTCTGCGGTGTGGCAACGCCTGCTACCTCCGCCGGAGTGGCCAGCTTACGCTAGGGCCTTGTGTCTGAGCTCTGGAAGTCTGCTGCCAAACGTCTAAGACTGACAGTGTTTGGGTGCTTTGCCCTGGGGTGAAACAGGTGAGTGGGTCGCCAATTGCCCACTCATTCGCCTTTTCAATGCTGCTGCTGGTGGTGGTGCCAGCATCTCTTCTCTGCCAGTTCGCTTCCTGGCTAGAGTCATGCCCAAAATGTCCCTAATGGTAAGGGCAGTTTCTCCCCCCTGGCTGCCTCTGTTTGCGGTGTGGCAACGCCTGCTACCTCCGCCGGAGTGGCCAGCTTACGCTAGGGCCTTGTGTCTGAGCTCTGGAAGTCTGCTGCCAAACGTCTAAGACTGACAGTGTTTGGATGCTTTGCCCTGGGGTGAAACAGGTGAGCGGGTCGCCAATTGCCCACTCATTTGCCTTTCCCATTTCCTTTTCCATTTCATTATTTTCCTTCTGATACACAACCAACCAAACATAACACACACAATAACACATATAACACATATAACACACAGTGACATCACACATAACACACATACACACACACTTACAATGCACAAAACACAAGGACGTTTTCCTTGTTATTTGCCCTGGCCTTCACTCACTAATAGCATTACATTAACACTATAACTCACACTTCACCCTATAACATTTTTCCATCCACATACCTGCCAACAGACCCAACTTTTTCAGGGACAGTCCTGCTTTTTTCCAGTCCTGTCCCATCTAATTTAGCTAAACTAGGTATGCAAAATGCAAATACACATAGGTAGTTATAGCTCGGTAGGTAACGCTACTATAAACATTTAATAAATATAATCAAGTACTAAATAATAAATCTAACTTTAAAATACATTTAAATAAACCCCTATTTTTTTTTTAAAAAAAAACATTAAAATTAAATTATTATTATTTAGACATAATCCATCTTTAACCAAACCAGTGCACTGCTACTAATCTTAAACATAACCGTACATTAACCCTAAGCTATTTTTTAGTTCTTGTCCAACATTTTTCCATCAGCATACCTGCCAACACACCCAAGATTTTGGTGGACAGTCCTGCTATTTTCCAGTCCTGTCCAATAAGTAAGTTGGGTTGTTGCAAAGTATGCCATTGTAAATAGGTAGCAAATGTTAGGCATGTAAAGTGGTCCAAAATCAATTTAAAAATGTAAAATATTCCCTATTCTTTTATTAAACATCTATGGACAGTACACCTCGGTATGTGTGTGCAACTCTATTGGTCGTTTCGGCAGGGGGCTCGCCTGCCATCAACGAATGAAGTGCATTCTGCAGTTCTGCAATTCACTCGTTGATGCCAGACCAGCCCCCTGCCGAAACGACCAATAGAGCTGCACACACGTACCTTCACGGCAGCTGCTGCTGCTGTGATGTGTTATTAACCCCGTATTAACCCCTGCTAGGCAACCAGGAGGAAAACGAAGATTAAACGAGCACGAAGAATGTCCGCGAATATTCGCCCGAAGAGAAGACAGGAACGGGCGAATATTCGCGGAATACGAAGATTTTTTTTTCCCCGAAGACGAGCACGAAGACGAACACGAAGAGCCCCCTGGTGCCCAAGTCTATTAGAAACTTGAGGTCTATGATAAGCCTGAAGTCTCCTGATGGTTTGGGAACCACGAAGATGTGGGAGTAAACACCTCTTCCTCTTTGGGCAGCAGGCACTGGGATAAGTACTTGTTTCTTGACAAAATCCTGCACCAGATCCAAAAGCGCCTTTCTCCTGGAAGGATCCGCGGGAGGTGTAGACATCATAAAACGCTCTGGGGGAGTGCTGACAAGCTCCAGACCGTACCCTCTGGAAATGATCCCCAGGGTCCAAAGGTCTGGACAAACAAGAGCCCAAAGGTGGAAAAAAAATTCTCAGCCTGCCCCCTACCGCACAACTCCTGGCGTCAAGGTCTCTTAGCGGCTCCATCTTCATGTTTAGATGGGAAGGGTCTGCCCCTGCCACAAAACCGAGCCTGGGGTCGGAATCTTGACCTCTGGAGGACCTGAACGAACAATTTGGACGAAAACGAGGTAAGGGTTTACGTTTAGGCAAGAAGTACTTATCCCCAGTAGCCTTTTCCAATAAAGTTTCCAGCTCTTTCCCAAACAGATCTTTGCCAGAAAAGGGAATCCCGCACAAATGTTGCTTGGAAGCGGAGTCTGCTGACCAGGCTTTGAGCCATAGAGCCCTTCTAGACACAACCGACAATGCAGAGGCCCTAGCAGCCATGCGTACGGATTCCATAGCTGAGTCACATAAAAAAATCAGCAGCGCTCTTCACATCTGAGATGCCACGGAGGATATCCTCTTCTCGGCACCGCTTAGGATATCATCTTCAATTTGTTGAAGCCATAAGCGCATAGCCCTAGCTACTGAGGCTGCTGCAATGCCTGGCTTAAAGATAGCTGCTGAGGCTTCAAAAGATCTCTTAGCTGCCCCTTCTGCTTTCCAATCCATGGGATCCGAAAAATGAGAGGAATCTTCTAAAGGTATAGCAGATCTTCCGGTGGCTCTGGCCACTGGAGCATCAACTTTGGGAGTTGAACAGAGCTCAGAGAAATCGTCTGGAAAAGGAAAGAGTCTGGACACCCTTTTACAGGTAGTTAGCCTTCTTTCCGGAGCCTTCCACTGGTCAGTGATTATGGATTTTAAGGTTTCATGAATAGGAAAAACCTTAGGTTTCTTAAAGGAGCCCTGGTTTGTCTTTTGGCTGCTCTTCTTCCAGATCCGGAGCAGCCCTTACGGCAATAACCAGCTTGTTTACGTCTTCTGCTGGAAAGAAGAAGGATTCTTCCGATAGTTCCCCATCCTCTAGGGATTCGGGATCTTCCATCTGCCATTTCTTTTCAGAATCTGAAGTGTAAGGTTCCTGACCAGAGGGCTGGAACCCAGGCCGAGGGTCGGGGCCCACAGATCTAGGCTGAGGTAAAGAATCCATAACAGAGGTTTTAATCTGCTGAAAAGTGGACTGAAGCTCAGCTTTCATCCATTCCTTGAATTCTGAAATGGACTCCTCTCTGGCTTTGAGGCAGGATGAGCAAAATTTCCTAGAGGCGTCAGACATTGTAGCCTTGCAGTTTTTACAGGCAAAATGTTTCGTCTTGGATGCAGCCTTCCTAGGAGCTGGTGACTCTTCAGGGAAGTCTGGCTTATCTAGCGACATCCTAATAATAAAGGATAGGAGACAGTTAAAACAAAAAGAAAACACAAACGCAGACAAATTCCCATAGACTCATAACCTACTTGGGTTAAGAGGCAGAAAACACCAGAACAGAAAATCTCAGGAAGCCAGGACTCTTCATCAGAAGAAAACTGCAAACTAAAAGCAGTACAAGCTAATAAAAAACCTTACCAAACCGAGGGACAAAGGTCCAAAAAACCACCAAAAAGCCTTCTCGGACCTGAGAGCTGCTTACAGATCTGCCCCCTTCTTGACCTCAGATGCCTCCTGGCAGACTGAGATGAAACCGGAAGCACGCCACCGCAAAGATCAGACGCTTCCTGGCTGATATCGTCGGCAGACTGAAGCAGAGTCCCGATGTTCTGCTTACAGCTAGCTCGCCCAAGGGCTGCTAAAGGTAAGTAGGCTAGAGTCCTTCCGAGGACCCTGCGTGAAGGAGCCTTTCCCTGTTCCGGTAAACAGGTTCCTACCGAGGACCGGACCGGAGAGGGTTAAAACGGGCGAAAAACCCTTGCCCACTACCCAAATCGGGACTGCAGCGCTGGCAGGGCCGGACTGGCCCACCGGGATACCGGGAAATTTCCCGGTGGGCCGGAAGGTCCGTGGGCTGGGCGGCCATGAAGACAGCCACTGGGCTGCCCCCCAGGCTGCCCGAAATCTAATCAAAGCGGCCGCTGGGTGCTGATGCGGCCGGCCCGCATCAGCACCCAGCGGCCGTGTGCGATGGCCGTCTAGTGATGGGAGCAGTGTGAGGGGTGAAAGCTCCGCCCCCTCGCACTGACCTTTCACCCCTCACGCTGCTCCCATCACTATGCGGCCATCAGATTGCTGGGAATGTAATCTGAACGGCCGATGCATGCTGATGCCGCCGGCCGCCTCTGCTTTAATACTTTTTTTTTTACTTTATATGGCAAGCCGATCCAGCTTACCATATAAATAATAAAAAAAAAGTGTTAAAGTAGCTCCGGCCGGCGGCATCAGCACGCATCGGCCGTTTAGATTACATTCCCAGCAGTCTGATGGCTGCATAGTGATGGGAGCAGCGTGAGGTGGAAGCTCCGCCCCCTCGCACTCAGACTGCTGCAGCACCGGATGTCAGGTCAGTGGTATCCTGTCAGCATAGAGGAGAACAGTGTGCAGCTACCAGGAAGTCAAGAGAAGTAGAAGGTGAGTAAAATAATGTATTGTTTGTACTGTATAATGTTTTTTGTATTTGTTAAAAACAAAAAAAATCGGCATGTGTGTGTATGTAAGTGTGTCCCCCTATATGCCACTCTGCCTCCAGAAATGCCTTATATCCCCCTATATGCCACTCTGCCCCATGATATGCCTTTTAACCCCCTATATGCCAGAGTTGCATATAGGGGTATAAGGCATTTCTGGATGCAGAGTGACATATAGGGGGTCAAAAGGCATATCTGGAGGCAGAGTGGCATAAAGGGAGTTAAAAGGTATATCATGGGGCAGAGGAGCATATAGGAGGGTATAAAGCATATCGGGGAGGCAGAGTGGCATATAGGGGGCATAAGGCTTTCCTGGAGGCAGAGTGCCCCATGATATGCCTTTTAACCCCCTTCATGCCACTCTGCCTCCAGGAATGCCTTATACCCACTATATGCCACTCTGTCCCATGATATGTGTGACGGATCGTCCTGTGCCCCAGACTGGACACATCCGCCCGTCAGCTCCTTCCCTCTCCCAGTAAGCGGACACGCTGTGGCTGTCCGAAGAAAGCAGTCACAGACCAGCACTTCCCTCGATCATGAGACAGAACTTCAGGCTTTGAGGTTAAAACAGAACTCTCTTTATTACAAACACACAGAACTTATATACAATCTCCATTCACTGTGCACCGAACCCAACCCCCAATCCTATCAGCTACATCCCCTCACCAATCCCATCAGCCACATCCCCTCACAAATCCCATCAGCCACATCCCCTCACAAATCCCATCAGTATACAGGGGATGCATCAGGTGAGGGGATTAAGGGATACAATGGGTTCCCCCACCTGTGTTATCCCCCCTGTAGTGCGGGTGCCGTCTGGGCAGACAGGGCTGTGCTGGCTGATTAAGAGCTCCAGCCAGATTATAGGATCGTCTCTTTGAAGGCTGGAGCTGCAGCCACATTCAAACAGGGTACACATAAATATAATAATAATAATAACAGTGAAGATCAGACAGGGTTCGTCACAATATGCCTTTTAACCCCCTATATGGCAGAGTTGCATATAGGGGGTTAGAAGGCATATCATGGGACAGAGTGGCATATAGGGGGTATAAGGCATTTCTGGAGGCAGAGTGGCATATAGGGGGTTAGAAGGCATATCATGGGACAGAGTGGCATATAGGGGGTATAAGGCATTTCTGGAGGCAGAGTGGCATATAGGGGTTTAGAAGGCATATCAGGGGGGCAGAGTGGCAAGCCTGGGGGCAGAGGTGCATAACTCGGGGGTAGGTTGTCAAATGAAAGGAAATAAAAACCAAACATGTCTCAATCATAGCTTTTATTAAATATGGAAAAAAATAGTCTACATGAATTAATAAAGAAATAAAAGTTTCTTACCAGAATATGGTGAAGAATAATGCGATCAGTGTTTTGTTCCACTGAATAAAATGGAACTCTTTCATCTAAAAATGTTCGCAGTAGTAAATGTTTTGATCCCATTTTGTGTAATGTATTTCATTTATTAGGGCCTTTTAACACTTTTGCTTTCTGGCATTTTCATACAAATAATGAGATAAAAATAATGGCACATAGTGTGACTCGGGTGTGTATAAGGGGTGCGTGTGGGTATAAGAGCTTCACCGTGAGATAAACTATATGGGGCTGGTCTCCAAATTTTTCCAGGGCTGCTTTTCAGTCCCAGTCCGGCCCTGAGCGCTGGACAGGAGAGCTCTCCCACGAGCTCTGAAAACAACAAACGGGGGATGTACCTACCCGGATAGGGCAGGAAAGAACTGTGGGTAAAGGGGAGGTTCTGGGGGTTTAAATCTTCCCTGCCCTATTCGGATAGGTGGCACTATCTCCTATGCTACCGGGAGTAACAAGGGAAATATATCCTCACTGTCGTGGACTATGCCACCCGTTACCCCCTAGATTTGCTTAGAGAGCACTGGCAGGGACCGAAGGGCCGACCATAGTAGAGTACGTGTTGGCCTTCTGGTATAGATTGAAGGACCACACGGACATGGTCCGGGAAAACCTTCAAGTGGCGCAAGGTTGGCAGAAACGGTGGTACGAGCGGACCGCCCCGGAGCCGCGCCTTTGAAGTAGGGCAGAAGGTCCTAGCGCTTAAACCATCCCGTCAGGATAAGCTGCAGGCGGTGTGGCAGGGACCGTATCGGGTGGTGAAGCAACTGTGCAACACCACCTACATGGTAGCTAAATGTGCAGACGGAAGGATCCAGCGAACCTTCCGTGTGAACATGTTGAAAGCCTACCAGGAGCGTCCCGAGGAAGTAGCAGTTATTTGCGCCCTGGCGATAGATGACCCTGAGGTATTACGCTGCTAAAATTGCCCCAGGTAGTGTCAGGGATGAGGGAACTTGGCGCGATACAGTTAGCGGCGCAGTAAGGGAAATCCCAGAAGGCCCAAGTTCGCCAGCTGTTAGACCAGAGAGGCGGCTTACTCTCTGCCCTCCCCGGATGCACCACCGCGTGGAGACTCCAGGGCAGACCCCGTTACGCCAAGCTGCGTACCGAGTTCCTGAGTATGTCCGAGAAGGGATGTTAAGGGAGTTTAGGGAGATGCTCGATCTGGGAGTGATTGAGCCGTCCGAGAGCCCCTTGGCTTTTCCGGTAGTCCTAGTGCTTAAGAGAGACTACCGCAGGCTCAATGACCGGACTGTGACTGACACGTACCCCATGCCCCGAGATGATTTGTTACACCGCATCTCTCGTGGTAAGTTCCTATCCACCCTCCACCTATGCAAGGGGTACTGGCAGATTCCTCTTGTGACGGGCCTCGGGTACCCTGGCTGGGTACACCCGTCAATTCTTAGTTGCTTCCTCCCGGAACCACAAGGGTTAACCACTTCCAGCTGTAGCCTATACTAGCAGGGAAGGGAGTAGGAATGCGGCTTGGATTCTTGGGTGAAGGAGCACCGTAGCTCGCCGAAGCGTAGCTGAATCCGGTGCTGTAACTGTCCTGAGAAGGACAGTGAGTGATCCAGCAAGCCCCTGAAGCATTAGACAAGACTAATGTCCAGGGAAGTGACACACTTTATTGGGAAACACACAGGCTTATATACAGGTTAGGTGATAAAAAGGTCATAAATCAGGACACATCTTCCCGCCCTGCCCAGACAGTCCGGCGCCGTGCTTAGGCTACCGAGCCCCGCAATGTCCGTATACACTTGTTCATCGTTCTCGGGGTGATCCCGATGGCGCAGCGGCGATCTTAGGGGTGCCGAGGGGGCGGTCGGGGACCAGGAAGATCTGGTCCAAAAAGGGACGTGATCGGTCAACGGGGTCCCGAGCGACAACAGTTTAAAGTTTCCCTGGGACGGACCGCGAGATAGCCGGCACGCGTTCGGCAGCCGCGCCGGCCGTTTTCCGCTCATCCGGAAGTCCCGGCGACCAGGCATCCAGGGGAGGCTTTTCCCCCGAATTGGTCTTGCTCCGTACCCCACCCCCGGTGGGTTAATAGCAAGGTATATGGTGCGGTAGGTGAGGACTGATGGCGTCCGGGATACGAGGGGTTAATGTATGGGGGCAGGGCATGTGGGACATGGACAGGGGCAGCACGGGAGGGAGAACAAAGGCACAGAAGACAGACACACAGATAGATATACATAACTATCACAACAACGATATTAAACTGCATTTTTCAACCCAGGTTTGTGACACCTCTGGCGGCGGAGGCAATTCCGAAGTCGGACTATACCAATTTAGGATTATGCCTTTTGGGATGAAGAACGCTCCGGCGACGTTCCAGAGGATGGTAGACTCCTCGATGGCCTCCAGGACTATGCTTGCGCGTTGTCTCGGCAATCGGAGTTAGCCACCTAACCAAAGAAACAGCCCTAAGCCGACCCCGTTGGGAAACAAAGGGGGGAGTAATGTGATGGTTCCTAGAGTCACCCTACCCCTCAGATAATGTTATCCAGTGACATGAAACTCTTTAATGTGTTATTAATAAAAATGTATATTATTGCCTTATTTTGTAAAAGTTTGCACACGGCACACTAAGGTCTGAGAGATAATCTAATAAAGATAATGTGTGCTCTTTATCTCCCAGACTTAGTGGTACCGGTGTCCTGTTGTATTGCTCCTCCTCCCCTCGTGGTGTCCCTACCTATAAAAGGCGACACCTGTCCCATAATAAACAGTTATTCCTTTTCTTGTACCTAAAGACTAGTCTTGCCTGGTTATTTGGGTACCGGATAGCGATATCCCTTTACTTTGCTTGGGGATATTGCCTACAGATTGCGGGGAATTATTGTCCTGAAGGGAGAAGTTGCTCTTGGCGGAGAGGGACAACCTGAGGTCCCTGGTCGGTCCGTCACACCGACACTAGCGGAGCAGGGCTCACGAGCTGGTCCGGTGACCCTAGCTTCACGGCACCGCAGCCCGCCGAGGCGTAGCTGAGTACAGTGCCGTAAATGTCCTGAAAAGGACAATTAGTGATCCAGCGGGTCCCTGAAGCATTAGACGAAACTAACGTTCCAGGGAAGTAACAGACTTTATTGGGGAAACACACAGGCTTATATACAGGTTAGGTGATAAAAAGGTCATAAATCAAGCACACATCTTCCCTCACTGCCCAGACGGTCCGACGCCACGCTTAGGCAACCGAGCCCCGCAATATCCGTAGGGACCCCAAGCGGCAGCAAATCGAAGTTTCCCCGGGACAGCCGGCGTTTGTACGATAGCCGCACCGCCTGATCGCCACCTCTCTAGCGGCTCCAGTGACAAGGGATTCCCAGTCTCTGCGAGGGTGTCTGGGCTACGAGAGCCGAAGTCCATGGGTAGAGCAGGTGATACATGGATGAGGTAGGACGGGAAGGGGAGCCAAGCGGCAGTAGGTTGAAGCTTCCCCCGAGATGGACCGCGAGAGCCGGCATGGGTCCACAATAGCCGCGCCGGGGCAGTTATGGTTAATGGGGGTCTTTAGGGTTAATTTAGGGGCAGTAATGGTTAATGGGGTGTTTAGGGTTAATTTAGGGGCAGTAATGGTTAATGGGGTGTTTAGGGTTAATTTAATACTGAGGACTGAGGGTTAATTTAACAAAGTTAACTAAAGGTGCAGTTAGAGGTAAAGCAATCTAAAAGCAATCTTAAGGTGGGTAATCTAAGAGGAATCTAAATCCTGGGGGCAGTGAAGATTATTAATGTATTTATTTATAAAAGTGTGGTGTCAGTGATATTCTCTGAATGGTTCGAATCTCTGAACGATTCTCTGCCTTCAGTGACATCGCTAGAGTAGGCAGGCAGGAGGGTTCATTGACGCTAATGAAAGGGGCGGGGCCAAACGTTAGTTTGACTGCAGGGAGGGACTGGGGAAACAGTAACTCCTATGAGTCACACTGAGTGATCCGAAGATTCGGATCATGAATCGGATCATTTCAATGACCGACTCGAAATGATCCGATTCACTTTACTGATCCGAACTTCGCATCACTACTTTGGGGTATATGAAGGGTTAATCCCTTCTTAGCAATTAAGCTTTCAGAGGCAAGGGAGATGTCTACAGTGGAGCTACTCACGGCTCTCTCTCAGTGATTATCAAATTCATTAATACGCTCCCCAGACCATTGCCAGCTACACGATCATCACACAGCTGAGGGATTCCCCGGCTTCTGTCACTTTAATTTGCGGTAAACCACAATTTCCTATGCAATGCTGCCACCGTGTGGTAACACTTCTCCACCCACCTTTCTTGAGAACCATATTTATCCGTGTAAGTGCTGGCAGCTTTGCCTCGAATTTTAGCCCTGAAACGGGGTATGGTGTATAATGTAGTTTGTATGAATGGTGTTTAGCCACCGTGAAGCTCAGCAACTAAACATCGGGCTGAAAAACTGTAGCGGAAAGCAGTTGCCTTTAGGGAAGCTTGCAGCAAGTTTATAGCAAGACAGATATAGCTTGTTCCAGAGATTATGGGTGGCTCTGAAAAGAGCCTTTGGTGGTGTTGGCTAATTGCCCTGCGGTTACCGATTACCGCACTCACTTGCCCTTGGCAGGCTTGTGGCTCTCGGTCTTCTTGGGCAAGAGCACCGCCTGGATGTTGGGTAGAACACCTCCCTGAGCAATGGTGACCCCTCCGAGCAACTTATTGAGCTCCTCGTCGTTACGAACGGCAAGTTGCAGATGGCGTGGAATTATACGGGTCTTTTTGTTGTCGCGTGCAGCGTTACCAGCCAACTCCAATATCTCAGCAGTCAGATACTCCAACACCGCTGCCAGATACACGGGTGCGCCGGCTCCTACTCTCTCGGCATAATTACCCTTGCGAAGAAGCCTATGCACACGGCCGACAGGGAACTGCAGACCAGCTCGGGAAGAACGTGTCTTCGCCTTGGCACGAACTTTTCCGCCTTGTTTGCCTCTGCCAGACATGATATCTCTCGACAAACCACCACCCTGATAACAGACTAAGAAGCACGTTTAAATGAAACGCCGCACACTTACCCAACTATTTATAGCTTCCCCCGTGACGCTATTCGTCACTGATTGGTTCCTTTTCAAAACATCCAATCGGGTGGACACAGTCTGAGACACCAATCGGTGTAGGCACTGCGGTTCATGGGCGGCCGCATCTGCACACGTGACAACCTCATCGAATCGGACGCGAGACAGCAGAACGGCCTTATTTGCATGCGGTGCCTATAAAGGGAAGGGCCCAGCGAAGCAACACTTCAGTATTCCTCACTTTCTCCTGCGTTGCGTGTTGAAAAGAAAGCAGACGCGATGCCTGATCCAGCGAAATCTGCGCCTGCTCCGAAGAAAGGCTCTAAGAAAGCTGTTACGAAGACTCAGAAAAAAGACGGGAAGAAACGCAGGAAGAGCAGAAAGGAAAGCTACGCGATCTATGTCTACAAGGTACTAAAGCAGGTGCACCCAGACACTGGCATTTCCTCCAAGGCCATGGGCATCATGAACTCGTTTGTCAGTGATATCTTTGAGCGCATTGCCGGGGAAGCTTCACGCCTAGCCCATTACAACAAGCGCTCCACTATCACTTCTCGGGAGATTCAGACTGCTGTACGCCTCCTCCTTCCTGGAGAGCTGGCCAAGCACGCTGTGTCAGAGGGCACCAAGGCTGTTACCAAGTACACCAGCGCCAAGTAAAGTTCTCTTTGTTCTCTCTCTTTAAACAAAGGCTCTTTTGAGAGCCACCCACACGGTCTGTCTCAGAGCTATGTGAATGATCTAGCCCTTTTGTCGGACTGTTAGCTCTCCAGGTTAGCTGGGGTGTTGTGCCCATCGACCACACTGCCTGGGAAGAGAAGCCCAAGGTGAAGGGGCTCCTGTGATGGCAACGACCTGTATCCCGACTGGGTATTCCAGCTAATCGCTGATTTCTCCTGCTGGGACCCAAGGGATTAACCCCTTCACCGCCAGACAAAACTAGCTTTGCAGACAGAAGGGGCTGCTTTACCACTGCGGCTAGCCGAAGCTGAGCTACACAGTGGGGCTATTGTCCTGAAAAGGACAATACGTGATCCTAGCAGAGGACACGGCTCTTCAGAAACCTCGGTGGCGCTGTAGTATACGGAAGTATAGCAATACAGCGCTCTACCGCCCTGAAAAGGGCAGCGCCGAGTCTTACCCCACTAAGACATGACTCGGTAGTGCGGACATGTGGCACACGAACAGGATAAGACACGAGGGGACGACAAAGGCATAATAAAAATCACACACATACTGTGACATACAGAATAAGAGAACTACACCACAGACGGAACCTACTAACCCTGGGCCGGCCCCCCTTTAAGCCAGCCATGGGCCAGCCCCCCTTCAAGCCAGCCATGGGCCAGCCTTTGGAGGACACCAGCTGCTGATCCCAGCACATGTTGTGCAAACGGGCCCAACTCCCAGCACTCCGATCCTGTCAGCAGCTCAATCTATAGCCAGACCCAGCCACTGTTAAGCTGGTTATTTCAAGGCATGCATAGAAAAACGCGGGCAGACACGGGGACAACATGATCATAGCCTAAGAGAGTGTGTGGGTGGCTCTGAAAAGAGCCGTTGGATGTTTCCGGGTGACGAGTCAAGAAGCTTAACCTCCGAAACCGTAGAGAGTACGGCCTTGGCGTTTCAAGGCATACACCACGTCCATAGCGGTAACGGTTTTTCTCTTGGCATGCTCAGTATAAGTGACTGCGTCACGAATCACATTCTCCAAAAACACTTTGAGCACACCACGGGTCTCCTCATAGATGAGCCCAGAGATACGCTTTACACCTCCTCGGCGAGCCAAACGGCGGATAGCAGGCTTAGTGATACCCTGGATGTTATCCCGAAGCACCTTCCTGTGCCTCTTTGCGCCACCTTTCCCGAGTCCCTTACCTCCTTTGCCACGGCCAGACATGCTCACGCTTACTCCACGAGTTCCACAGCACAATACTCGCGTACGGCCGTCCCGCTTTCTTTTATGCGTACTGGACGGACCTGATGGGGAACTGCAACATTCTGCCTCAAGGGGGCGTTGCTTTTTTAATATATGCTTCTCGTTGGTTGGCTGGAGAAGCTTCCAAGCGTACCTCAGCCACCGATTGGCTATTTATGAATATCAAAAACCTTAATGCTTTTGCCTCCCTCACCTCCACGTGATCGCTTTCGACGATCCCTCATTTACCACTAGGTGGCAGCATATCGCTGTAAATAAACGCCAAACGGAGACCAATATAAAGGCGGGCTTTTAGCTTTTGCCGTATCGCTGTTAACGGTCAGCCAGTACACAGGTTCACTAGGTAGGAGGCTGACCAAAAGATAGGAGAAGAAATAAATAAAAAAAGAACCGCAGCTAACGAATAAATGAACGATTCGAGCATGTAATTAAAATAAATATATAAAAAGATAACGCTCCACACCGAAGTCTCTTGATCAAAGGCGGGCTTTTTCAAACCATCGTCCTAGCCTATGAAAAAGAGGGGCGTGATTAAGCGTATCCAATCACATTTACGGCTACTCTATAAAGGGGTTGAGTTGGCCACAGAATCGTTACAGTTCTGTTGTATTTGTCAGTGAATCAGATCTGCAGGCAGCAGCATGGCTCGCACCAAACAGACAGCACGTAAGTCCACCGGAGGAAAAGCTCCTCGGAAGCAGTTGGCGACCAAAGCTGCGAGGAAAAGCGCTCCGGCTACCGGTGGTGTGAAGAAGCCCCATCGCTACCGCCCGGGCACCGTAGCTCTTAGGGAAATCCGCCGTTACCAGAAGTCCACGGAGTTGCTTATCCGAAAGCTGCCTTTCCAACGGCTGGTCCGTGAGATTGCTCAAGACTTCAAGACCGATCTACGTTTCCAAAGTTCTGCTGTTATGGCTCTCCAGGAAGCCAGCGAGGCATACCTGGTGGGGCTTTTCGAAGACACCAACTTGTGCGCTATTCACGCTAAGCGGGTTACTATCATGCCAAAAGACATTCAGCTGGCTCGTAGGATCAGAGGTGAACGTGCCTAAGTAAACGTGGTGTGGGTGAACACTGTTTCCCCCTCACCCCTTGCAAAGGCTCTTTTAAGAGCCACCACATTGTCACTCAAACGAGCTTGTGTTTTGTTTCTCCCTTCGCATGCACGAAATTAACCCTGTTGCTCGCGCCCAAACTTGAAATATCTCTACACCGTTATCCCACTACCGAGCGAGCCCTTGAGCGGCCGAGTCCCCGGCTGGGCATAACGATTAACGGCAAAGCACAATCTTTAAGACCGCCCCTATCTCTTATGTTACGGACAGGGCTCCGAGCGAGAGTGCTGGCCGAATATGTCAATCCATGCACAACACACAAGTATGGGGCTAGGCTTTCAGCGGGTGGCCCACATAGCCGCGGTCGGGTGATTAAACGCCTGTTTTCTCTTTTTCGGAGGATATGATGGTTCTGAAAAGAACCTTTTGTGTGAGGAATTAAGTGGGAAAGCACACACCAGAGGCGCTCCAAAACCCACGCCCCCCCTTCTCACTTTTTGGGGGCTGCCTTTTTAGCCTGTGGCTTTGCGGGGCTTTTGGCAGCCTTGGGCTTTGCGGGGCTTTTGGCAGCCTTGGGCTTTGCGGGGCTTTTGACTGCCTTGGGCTTTGCGGGGCTTTTGACTGCCTTGGGCTTTGTGACCTTTTTAGCTGGGCTCTTGCCAGCTTTCTTCACCTTAACAACCTTAGGCTTCTTGGGACTCTTGGCAGCGGCCGACGGTTTCTTAATCTTTTTTGGGCTTTTCTTCACTCCTGCAGGGGCTTTCTTGGGCGACTTCACAACCTTCTTAGGGGCTACTTTTTTAGGCTTTACAGGAGTTTCCTTCTTCTTTGATGTCTTCTCTTTGCTCTCCAGCTGCTTCTTGTTCAGCTTGAAAGAACCAGAAGCACCGCTTCCTTTCAGCTGGATCAGGGTCTCTTTAGACACCAGACCCTTGAGAGCGAGCTTCAGGCGGCTGTTATTCTTTTCTACGTCGTAGCCGCCAGCAGCGAGTGCTTTTTTAAGAGCTGCGAGAGACACTCCGCTGCGCTCCTTGGACGCAGAGACTGCTTTCACAATCAGCTCGGAGACACTGGGACCGGACTTCACAGGACGGCTTTTTGCAGCTGCCGGCTTCTTCGGCTGTTTCTTCTTGGCAGAGGTTTCTGCCGGGGGAGGCGCCGGGGAAGGAGCTGTCTCGGTCATCTCACTGCCTTTTTTTTTTTGTATTTAAGTTTATTATACAAAACTGGTTATGATAAAACAGACATCAACCTGTTTTAGCAGGAATACATAGAACAGTAATGTTAGCACAGATAGACGATAAGCAGTACTGCGACGCAGCGCAGGGCAATACACGTTACAGTACGACTTCAGTTTACGGAAAGCTCAGTAGAAGCAGTGTACAATTACATTCCCAGACGTGACACATATGGTTAGCACTTAGTGGAACATAACCTGGGGAAATGGGGGGGAAAGGGGGCCGAGGAGAACGGGGCTAGTCTTCAGCCTCTAGACTGTCCTTGAGAGAGTAGTCTCTCAGCAGGCTGTGGATAAGCCTGCGGCAGTCACGGACTGTGACCTGCTCCCTCCTCAGCACCAGGCGTTTCCTGGCAAACCCTAAAGCGTCCTTTACGCAGCACATGAGGCGCCAAGCATCCTCAATGGCGCTCTCCGTGTGTGTCCCTGGGAAAAGTCCGTAAAGTACCGAATGGTAGGACAGGTATTTTCTCTCGATAGAGTCATTGAGATCCAGCTCCAGGGCTCTGAACAAGGCCTGTGCAAACGGGCACTGCCAGAACAAGTGGAGGGAAGTCTCCTCCTCCACAATGCACTGTGGGCAGTGTCTATATCTGCACAGCCCCCTGGCATGCATAAATGTCCTTAGGGGGAGGCCTCCCTGAATGGCCATCCATGCAATGTCTTTGTGCCTGTTGGTTAGCCTGCTCGACGACACGTTAGCCCAGACAGTCTTGGCTGTGGCGTCGGGGAGCCCTGGGATGTTCTCGATAGTGTCCTTGGCTCTGATGAGCTTGTGGATCACACGGGGTAACCACAAGTCTGGTTTAACTCCCTCCAGTTGGTGCTCCCTTACAAATTTGCCCACGTCCGAGTAGAACCAGGGCATGGTCCAATTGTAAGGGATGGAGCTGTCCCACTTTTCCCACTTGAGCTGCCTCCACAGGGGCAGCAGGAAGAAGCGAGACATGGAGTTTCCAGCAGAGCCTTTCACTACGTCTCTGAGAGTCCTGCGCACGCAGTTGCACACAAAGAAGGTCCTCAGCATGGTAGGGATGTCAGGCACTCCTTTGCCTCCCTTGCCGGGTTCCTTGTACATCACTGCGCGCTTTACTCTGTCCATTTTGGAGCCCCAGATGAAGTGGAAAACTGCTCGGTTGATGGCTCGGTGAATGGTGACCAGCAGGGGCCACGTACTGCAGCACGGGAAGAATCTCGTTGCGCAGCACCAGCACTTTCCCTTCGATGGTAAGGTCTCTGAGGCTCCACAGCCCAAATTTCTGCTTTACCTTGTTGAGTCTCTCCTCCCAGCTTTTCAGGGCCGCGCCGTCTCTGCCGAACCAGACTCCCAGGATCTTTAGGAAGTCGGTTTTGACGGGAAACGGGATCGGCTCAGAAGTCAGGTCCCACTGCCCGAACAGCATGGTCTCCGACTTCCCGCAGTTGACCTTTGCGCCTGAAGCTCGGCTGAAGTCCTCGCACGTCTGGACGAGCGCTCTCACCGACCGGCGATCCGCGCAGAAGATGGTCACGTCGTCCATGTAGAGCGAGCACTTTATCTCTTTCTTGTCTCTGCCCGGCGCGGTGATCCCTCTGATCTCTGGATTTCGTCTGATGCACTCGGCGAAGAGCTCTATACAACAGACAAAAAGAAGAGGTGAAAGAGGGCAGCCTTGTCTGACCCCAGAGAGGACCGGGAAGGGGTCAGTCTTCCAGCCGTTCACCAGCACCGAGCTGCGGATATCAAGGTACATCAGGTTAGCATAAGAACAGAACATCTCCCCCAGCCCAAACCTCCGCAGTACCTGACCCATAAAACCATGAGACAGCCGATCAAATGCCTTCTCTTGGTCTAGGGTGACCAGAGCGGCACGGACGTTGCGGTCCTTGATGTAGTAGATCGTGTCCCTGATGAGGGCCAGGCTGTCCGCGATCCGGCGCCCTGGGATGCCGCAGGTCTGGTCGGGGTGGACGATCTGCCCGATGACTTTCTTTAACCTGGTGGCTAGCACCTTGGCGAGGATATTGTAGTCCACGTTCAGGAGAGAGATGGGACGCCAATTTTTCAGGTCGCATCTCTCCCCCTTCCGCTTATACAGGATCGTGATCATTCCCTCTCTCAGCGTGGGGGGCATCCTGCCCTCCACCACCATCTCCTCGTACAGGTCGAGGAGGTCCGGGCCAATGAGGTCCCACAGCGTTGTGTACAACTCGGCTGGGAGACCGTCACTGCCCGGTGTCCTGCCCTTCCTGAAGGATTTGGCGGCAGAGTGCAGCTCCTCCAGCGTCAAGGGGGCGTCCATGGCTGCACGACCTGCGGGATCAATGGTGTTAGTGATACCTGACAGGAACCGTTCAGCAGCCTCCGGGTCTGTGTCTTTGGGGGAGTAGAGATCTCGGTAGTAGGGACGACCACTTTCTGGACCTCCTCCTTCCCCTGTCGTACCACACCTTCGCTGTCTCTCATTTCCGTCAGGGGCGTGTGGGCGGAGTGGAGCTTCCTGAAAAAGAAAGAGTTACATTTCTCACCCTTCTCCAGGTTCTCCACCTTGGAACGGAAGACGATTTGCTTGGATTCCTCCTCAAAGTGCCTTTTCAGGCCCTCCTTGGTCTCCTCCAGCTCCTCGTCCACGTCCCATCCGCACTGTTGGAGGTCCAACAGGGACTGCAGCTTGCGTTGCAGCCGTCTGAATTTCCTCTTCCTCTCACACGCCTGGAGTCTTCCTTTAGCCTGAAAGAAAGAGCGCAGCTTTACTTTAGTAAACTCCCACCACTGGGCTACAGTGGGGAACAGATACTTGGTACTGACACAATCAGAATATACATTACGCAGCTCATCCACGATTTCCTGCCTCTCTAACAGGGCACAGTTCAGCTTCCAGGAGCCTGGACCGGGAGGAAACCCTTTGCCCAGGGCACACTGGAGCCGAACGGCCCTGTGGTCTGAGAAGTAGCAGGGCACCATGGAGCACTGCTGATGCTCTACCGCTCGAGAGGTGAACACAAAGTCTATCCGGGAACGCACAGAGCCATCCGGCCGGCTCCAAGAATAGTTCACGGAGCCGGTCCCGATGGAGCCCATAGCGTCCTTTAAGGATGCCTCTGTGACAATCTCTCTGAGCAGTTTCGAAGTCACGTCCAGGTTTGTTGCGTGGGTGGAAGTGCGCCCTCCCTCCTCGATCGGGCAGTTGAAGTCCCCGCCCATCACTATGGCCCTGGTGGTTGTCAGCTGGGTCCGCAGGTTCTGGAGAAGCTCCAGGCGTTGCTTCTTCTCCGGGGAGGCGTACACGGCGATGAGCCTGACAGGCTCCCCCGCCCAGGATCCGTCCACGACCAGAAGTCTGCCGCAGACCATCTCCTGGACAGCGTCCACCGTGAAGTTGCCTCCTTGGATCAGGATAGCAACCCCCGCCGACTTGCAGCCGTTCCCACCGGACCAAAAGGACGGGCCGTGGGACCATTCCCTGCATAGATGGCGATAAGAACGAGAGAAGGGTAAAGCACATTCCTGCAACATATATACGTCACACTGCTGGGAAGAAAGGAAGGTTAGTAAACCGCGCCTCCGGAACTGGTCCTTCATGCTCCTCACATTAATGGAGAAAATAGAAATTGACGCCATTAGTTGGGAGTAAAAAGAAGGTCAGCTCAAACAGAGGCACTAGTTACCGCCTCCTCCCCCTGGTGGGGGAGGATCTTCCCCGCCGTGGTCGATGGGGTTCACGGGGGTCCAGACCGCCTCGTCTAGCAGCTGTTCCAGGAGGGAGACCTGGTTGTCGATGTCCAGCTGGTTGAGGATCAGAGCCTCGGTCTCGGTGGCTGGCTCATCCGACGGGGTCAGGTCCTGGACCATCTTTTCGAGCGTGTCGTCGTTGTCATTTGCGGGCTCGGGAGGAGAGGGAGAGGGAACGGTGGGGGCTGGTGGTGGCGCCCTCTTCTGGACAGAGATCCTGGTGGGGCTCGTCTCAGTCTCGCTGTCCTCGTCCTCCTCCTCCTTCTTGCCGCTATGTTTGCGTTTTCTGGCTCCGGCTCCTTTTGGCGGCATCTCCAGGGGGTTGTCTGCAGCGGAAACAAGAGGGGGGAAAGGGTCGGGGTCTGCAGCAGCTAGGGACGGGGTTAGAGCTGCTGCAGAGAGGGGGAGGAGTGGGGGGAGGGAGAAGGGGGTGAAGCAGGGAGGGTCGGAGGCAGCGCAGGGGAGGGATGGCGCTGCCTCTGGGGGAGGAGGGGGAGCCTTGACAGCGGGCAGGGCCACGACAGTCTCTGCAGGGGGGGGAGCTGCTTTCTTACCTTTCCTGGGTTTCGCTTTCGGGGTTGCCGGAGAGGGTGTCTGCGGTGCCGGCGCCTTGGCTGGAGCCTTGGTCGGGGCCGAAGAGGGGACCTTGGCCGGGGCCTTGGCTGCTGCTACCGCTGCGTATGACCTTGATCTTTTGGGGCAATCCTTGTAGATGTGGTCAGGATCGCCGCACAGGTTGCAGGTCTTTTTTCGTGGACAGTCTTTGGTCTCGTGCCCCACCACCCTGCAGTGCCTGCAGGATTTCTGTTGGCATTCCTCCGCCTTGTGACCCAGTTGGCTGCATCGTCTGCAGGTTGTGGGCTGACCAGGGTAGAAAAGCATGCCTGTAGAATTCCCCAGGGCGAAGCTCTGCGGGAGGTGTTGGAGCCCGTCCGGCGAGGTGGAATCTGCCTTCAGACGGATCACGAGGGACCATCTTCCTGTCCAGAAGCCGTACTGGTTGAGGATCTTGGTCGGTTCTTTCACGATGTGGCAGTATCTTCCCAGAAAAGTTGCCACGTCTTTTCCTGGGGTGTGGGGGTTCCGCATCGAGACCGTCACGGGTCTCTCCTCCCTGTGGATGGGGCTGTTTCTGTAGAAACGGGAGAGGACCTGATCCGGTTTCGCCGACCTGAAGGCTTCCCAGAACCTTTTGCAGACCGCCGCTGAAATGAACGTTACGTAGAACATTCCCTTCAAAAACGACTGGACGCTCAGGGTTTCTGCTGGGCTGAAGCCTGCTCCCTCGTGCACTACCTTCTTGCTGAAGGTGTCCACATCCATATCAGGGGTGCGGCCCTCCACTTCCTTTAACTTTAGAACCACCGTCTGCCTCATCCAGGTCTCCAGGGGAGGTGGGCTCCCTGGGGTCGCTGCAGGCTGGACTCGGCTTCCGGTGGCCTGGCTGGGTCGTTGGGTTTCAGAGGTCTGGGTTGCCATGTTCACTCCTCGTCGGGTCTGGCTGGGAAAGCGTAGAGAACTGGAAAAGAGAAGAGGGAGAGATTAAAAGCACAGGGGGGAAGGCAGGGGAAGGCACTAAAAAAGGCCAAAAAAGAGGGGCAGGGGAAGGCACTAAAAAAGGCCAAAAAAGAGGGGCAGGGGGAAGGCACTAAAAAAGGCCAAAAAGAGGGGCAGGGGAAGGCACTCAAAAAGGCCAAAAAGAGGGGTAGGGGAAGGCACTAAAAAAGGCCAAAAAGAAGGGCAGGGGAAGGCACTAAAAAAGGCCAAAAAGAGGGGCAGGGGAAGGCACTAAAAAAGGCCAAAAAAGAGGGGCAGGGGAAGGCACTAAAAAAGGCCAAAAAGAGGGGCAGGGGAAGGCACTAAAAAAGGCCAAAAAGAGGGAAAAGGCACTAAAAAAGGCCAAAAGTAGGGGAGAAGACCGCCTCAGGAAGAGGGGGAGTCTTTCCCAGCACCCAAAGGTAGACCGTGCGCTCAAGCCTCACGAGTGTTAGGATTTCTCCAGCATGCATCCACTCGGTGTTGGGGAGTCCACAACGGGTTTCCTAGGGTCTGCAGGCCCGGAGGCCGAGTAGCGAGCGAACGCAACCGTGACCGAATCTCGTTTCGTTCAGAAAGGCATCAGTTAGAACCCCAATAGCAGCATGTCTACATAAGTAGAAAGGCCGAGGTCCAACAACAACCAATCGTCACGAACCTCAGGCAAGACACTTGATCTTAGCCAAAAGGCCGAGAAGCGGTCATCTCACTGCCTGGATCCCGACACGATAGAGTTGCAATCGCACGTAAACACGGGGTTAAACCGCCAGAAGTTTGGCTTTTATAGACGAGCTGCCGCGCATTCATTGGTTCATGAGCGGTAGCCTGCGAGTCTATGATTGGACGCCGTTTCTGAAACCTCCCCATGCTGCCGATCGCCGGGGCATCGCTGGATTTGCATTCAGGGGAGGGGGGGGTTTGAAAGGAAAATATACTTACCGTTTGCGCGTAAACGTCTCATCACACTTCTAATTCAAAGCAGCTGAATTTCTTTCACCATGCAGCCCCCCCAAAAAAAACCAAACAAACAAAAAAAAAAACTGCCAGGGAACAGCACCCAAGAGGTGTGAAATAATAAATAAATAAAATAATGAATACAGATAATTAATAAAATAAATTCTTTAATACGGTATCACCTATTAAAGATTAATTTACCCTTAAACTTAATTTATACATTTATATAACCCAATCATTAATTATCATTTAAGAATAGCCTAATATTTATACATTAAAGAATAACATTAAAAATGATGATTATTTTTCACTAATAATAATCAATTAAATAATTTAAAATAAATTGTATTTCTACTGCTAGTGCCTGGCTGCCTGCCGGTCCGATGATTGTCTTAGGACTCGTAGCTGACAAGAGTTTACTTAGGGGTTATTTATTATTAACGTATTTTATTATTTATTTATTATTCAAAATAATAAAAGTAATTATTAAGATTAGGTTTTGTCTTATCAGGACGTTTTATGTGTGAGAGTGTGTTTGTGTGTATTAGCGCGTGAGCATACGTTAGTGAGGAAAGGGTTAAGCGTGAGAATGTGTTTGTGTGCATGCACCACTGTGTATTAATGATGTATATACTATTTCTTTAACGTGAGTGCGAGTGTATAGAACTAGAAAGGGAAAATAACAGGAAAGATCCTTGTGAATTGTTTGTGTGTGTTTGTGTGTTTTGTTGGGTTGGTTGATTGAATCATAAGGGGAAAAAAGAAAGAATAGGAAAGAGCAAGGAAAAAGAATCAAAAGGAAAAAGAGAATCATAAAGAAGAACCATAAGGCAAAAAGAAGAAAGATTAGGAAAAAGCAAGATTTGTAAAGAAGTAGGAAAAGAAAAAGTAGATGCATATGTGTCACGGATCTGGCTAGTCCGACCGACTACCTCCGCTGAGTTGTGCTCCCTTGGGCTGGGACAACGCACTCTTTCCGTGCCGGGGACGTCACATCTCCCTCCCCAAGCCTGTTAGTCCCGGTAGTGGTTGGGCTGTCTCGGTACTGAGGAAGCATCCCACCGCTACCAGCAATGTGACGGGACCGACCTGTACCCAGGCTGGGTACGCCCGCCGAACGTTGCTTCCTTCACCCTGCCAGGCTGCCTGCAGTTTGTTTTGCTTGACCGGACGGAGAGCCAATACTTTTTGCCCTATCTGGAAGGTGCGATCCCTAGCCGTCCTGTCATACCACCTCTTCTGTCTGCCCTGAGCTCTCTGGAGAATGTCCTTCACTGGGGTCGTGTATCTCTGGAGCCTATCTCGGAGCCCCAATACATAGGTAACTACGGACGGGTCGTCTGTTGGTACCGTGCCTTCCCAGTGTTCCCGTAGGAGGTCTAAGGGGCCTCGAACCCTCCAGCCGCATAACAGCTCAAAGGGGGAGAACCCTGTGGATTCCTGTGGGACTTCCCGGTAGGCAAACAAGAGATGGGGCAGGTGGCGCTCCCAGTTCTTGTGCTCTGCAGGCAAAGGTCCGAAGCATCTGCTTCAGAGTGCCATTAAATCTCTCGCATAACCCATTGGTTTGCGGAGCAATAAAGGGGTTTAATGCCACACAACTTCCAGAGCTGTTGGGTTCCCTCTGTGGTGAACTGTGTCCCTTGATCGGACAGCAGCTCCTGGGGAAACCCCACCCGGGAGAATATTTGCAACAGCGCCTCCGCTATGGTTTTGGCTTGGATGTTGCTTAATGCTACAGCCTCAGGGTACCGGGTGGCATAGTCCACCACGGTAAGTATATATTTCTTCCCCGTGGGGCTTGGCTTAGCTAACGGGCCAATAAGATCGACTGCAACCCGGCTGAAGGGTTCTTGCACTATGGGCAGGGGTCTTAATTTAGCTTTCAGATGATCCCCTCTCTTGCCTACCCGCTGGAAGATCTCGCAAGTGCGCCAGTAGTCCCTAATGTCCCCGGAGATACCAGGCCAAAAAAAGTTCTGGGTGATTCTATACCTCGTTTTTCTCTGTCCTAAATGTCCGGCCAAGGGAATGACATGTCCGATGCGTAGTATGTCTGCCCTATATTTCTGGGGTATCACTAGCTGCGGCCTGGGCGCTTTACCAGTCTGTTTCCCCCCATCCGCGGCACTACGATAGAGTCTGTCCCCTTCCCAATGGAACCAGTAGTCGTCCATCCCCCCAGGCTTACTGAGAGCCTTCTGTCGGTACACTGCTAGGGTGTCGTCCTGTTGTACTTCCTTACTGGAGTCTGTCGGGGAGTCCCAGGTGAGGAGGTCGGGGCCAGAGTCAAGGTCAGTGGGTCTTACCTGGGTCTCTTCGGAGGGAGGTGGCTTGGTTTGTTGGGCTTGTAGCCGGGTGGTTACAGGGTGTGCTTCCGCAGGCTTGGAGGGGCCAAATGTGGAGGTGAGATGGCCTAAGTCGTTGCCCAGTAGAATTTCCTCTGGAAGCCCAGTCATGAGTCCAGATGCACCTGAGCCGTAGGGATTCGATATACTTTGCCCCCTGCGACTTGTACTGCCACAAATTTTCCAGTTGTTACCGGGTACTGGTACCCTCTGGGGATCCACCATGGTTAAGGTGGCTCCGGAATCACGGAGCCCCCTGGCCGCTTTTCCATTGAGTAACACAGGCTGGCAGTGATGATGGCGGTTGACCCCCGCAATGGCTTGTACGATGTCAGCCTCGTGTAAAATTCCCCAGTCTTCTTCCTGACCAACACCTTGAACCACTTTGCACCGGGGCCTTCCTCGATATGGTCCCGATGGCTGGGTGTGAGGTTCGTCTTACCAGGAGGAATCCGAAATGCAGGACTGGAACACACTTGCTCAGAAACAGAACACACACAAGGGGCCTGGTGAGGTTAACAGGGCACTTGGCAGTGAACTGTAAGCACGAGTGGTCAGAGAGAAGCCGTTTAGCAGACCAGGGTCGGGACGTCAGAGATACACAGGAACCGTTTAGATAGCCAGGGTCAGGAAGCCAGAGGTACACGTAGTCGGTATGGATAGCCAGGGTCAGGATGCCAGAGGTACACAACGTTGCAGGGAGAGCCAGAGTCAGGAAGCCAGAGATAACACGAGAGCCGTTTAGCAGACCAGGGTCGGATACCGGGATAACGAGAGAAGTAAATATACACACTGGAGGAGCTCACGATATACAGAAGGGATCAGTATAACTGAGCACTGGACACACTGAGAGAGACGTTTAAATAGCCCGGGGGGGGCGTTCCCCGACGTCTGGGACGTGATCGCGTCCTGCGTAGCCATAGCAACGCAGCGGAATCCAATCGGCGGTCAGCCTCATAAATATGCATGAAGCGGCCGCACGCGCGAGCGGCTGCTTCATACTCCAGCGAACGGTGCTGGCGTTTCACCCGGGAGGGAGAAGAGGACGTCCGGGAGCCACTTAAGGTAGGTGCCTTACAGGATTCCTCCGCGAGACGCGACCTCCGGGTGCGTGGATGACCTGGCTTGAGGGGATGTAATTTGTGAAATCTTTGAACACACATCGGAGCGTGGACCTGACTCGCAGGTTCCCAGGTATTCTCTTCCGGGCTATACCCCTTCCATTGTATCAGGTATTCGAGATGTCCTCGATGGATCCTGGAATCGACTATTCTTTGTACCACGTATTCTTCAACTCCATCGATGACAACTGGAGCCGGAGGAGGAGGTATCCGGTTAGGAAAAGGATTGGCTACCCAAGGTTTGATCAGTGACACATGGAATACCGGATGGACCCGACAGGTAGAGGGGAGTTTCAGCTGCACTGTCACTGGGTTGATGATCTTTGTGATGCTGTATGGGCCAATGAACTTAGGTCCCAGTTTCTTGGAGGGGATCTGCAAGCGCAAATGACTTGTGGATAGCCAGACTTTATCGCCGCAGTGGTAAGTAGGGGGACTGGAACGATGGCGATCCGCATATAATTTGTAAGCTTTACGGGCTTTGATTAAATTTTGCTTCAGGACTCGAAATTGCCTTGTTAAAGTGGTGACTCGATCTGAAATTCCGGAAATCGTGGGTGCGGTTGGCAGACCTGGAATCATAATGGGGTGGTACCCATAGTTCGCATAGAATGGTGACATCTTTATAGATCGTTGTTTTTGATTGTTGTAGGTAAATTCTGCGGAAGGGAGGAACTGGAGCCAATCATTCTGAAGGTGCGTGGTGTAACATCTTAGATAAGGTTCTAATATTTGATTTAGACGTTCAGTCTGACCGTTGGTTTGTGGATGAAACGCTGTGGACAAGGTGGGACGAATGTGTAGATTGCGTCAGAACACCTTCCAGAAACGAGACGTGAATTGTACTCCACGGTCTGAAGTGATGGTGTGTGGTAATCCATGAAGCCGGAACACAGTATCCAGGAACAAGGTCTATCAATCACCACCATGATTGTGTCGTGTTTCTTTGAGGGTGGTAAATCTACAATAAAGTCCATAGAGATTTCAGACCAGGGAACCGAAGGAGTGGGTAATGGGCGGAGAAGGCCCATTGGCCTTCTGCGTAAGGTCTTGGTACGAGCGCAGGTGGTACATGAACGGACAAACGAGGTCACATCTTGATCCAGCAAAGGCCACCAGAATTGGCGACGAACAAGGTCTGTGGTCTTCTTAATGCCCCCATGTCCGGAGAGGAGAGAATCATGGCAGGTTTGTAGAACTTTTAAACGAGCCGGAGTCAGAACGAATATCTTATCACGGTAGTATAATAGGTTTTGGGTACGACGAATAGGGGGGTTTGTTCTTGGGACTATGGCTCTGCGGGGTAAAGAGCGAATAAAGTCCATAAGAGATGGTTGAAGGGTGAGGAAGAGGCTGGAGGGAAGAATAGTGTCCGGTTGGGTCTCTGGACAACTCGATACAGGAGGTAACCGAGACAATGCATCTGCTTTGGTATTGCGAGACCCAGGGCGGTACGTGATATGTAGATTGAATCTTGTGAAGAAGAGAGCCCACCGAGCTTGTCTAGGACAGAGTCGCCGTGCGGAGCGAAGATATTCAAGATTCCGGTGGTCGGTATATACCGTTACTGGATGTTGAGTCCCTTCTAGCAGATGACGCCAGGTGTCCAGAGCCTGTTTTATGGCCAGTAATTCTGTCCCCCACGCTATAGTTCATCTCAGCTGGAGTGAGTTTACGCGAGTAGTAAGCCACCGGATGCAATCTTTGTTTCTCCCCATGTCTCTGGGACAGGACTGCTCCTACCGCTAGATCCGAAGCATCCACCTCCAAATGGAAAGGTTCAGCCACCTTGGGTTGAATGAGGATGGGAGCGATGGTAAAATGTAGACTTGGGCACCAGGGGGCTCTTCGTGTTCGTCTTCGTGCTCGTCTTCGGGGGGAAAAAAACCTTCGTATTCCGCGAATATTCGCCCGTTCCTGTCTTCTCATCGGGCGAATATTCGCGGACATTCTTCGTGCTCGTTTAATCTTCGTTTCCTTCCCGGTTGCCTAGCAGGGGTTAATACGGGGTTAACAACACATCGGAGCAGCAGCAGCTGCCGTGAAGGTACGTGTGTGCAACTCTATTGGTCGTTTCGGCAGGGGGCTGGTCTGGCATTAACTAGTGAATTGCAGAACTGCAGAACGCACTTCATTCGCTGATGGCAGGCCAGCCCCCTGCCGAAACGACCAATAGAGTTGCACACACGTACCGAGGTGTACTGTACACAAAATGACCTAGACAAATGCTCCAAGGAACTTGGCTTCCGTTTATCATACACAATCACACATCCATAGATGTTTAATAAAAGAATAGGGATTATTTTACATTTTTAAATTGATTTTGGACCACTTGTAATACATGCCTAACATTTGCTACCTATTTACAATGGCATACTTTGCAACAACCCAACTTTTACTGGACAGGACTGGAAAAAAGCAGGACTGTCCACCAAAATCTTGGGTGTGTTGGCAGGTATGCGGATGGAAAAATGTTGGACAAGAACTAAAAAATAGCTTAGGGTTAATGTACGGTTATGTTTAAGATTAGTAGCAGTGCACTGCTTTGGTTAAAGATGTATTATGTCTAAATAATAATTTCATTTTAATTTTAATGGGTTTAAAAAAAAAAAAATTAGGGGTTTATTTAAATGTATTTTAAAGTTAGATTTATTATTTAGTACTTTATTATATTTATTTAATGTTTATACTAGTGCTACCTACCGAGCTATAACTACCAACGTGTATTTGCATACCTAGTTTAGCTAAATTAGATGGGACAGGACTGGAAAAAAGCAGGACTGTCCCTGAAAAAGTTGGGTCTGTTGGCAGGTATGTGGATGGAAAAATGTTATAGTATGAAGTGTGAGTTATAGCGTTAATGCTAGTGAGTGTAGAAGTGAAGGCCAGGGCAATAACAGGAGGAAAGGTCCTTGTGATTTGTGCATTGTACGTGTATGTGTTATGTGTGTTATGTGTGTTGTCACTGTGTTATATGTGTTATGTGTGTTATGTGTTATGTCACTGTGTTATTTGTGTTATTGTGTGTGTTATGTTTGGTTGGTTGGTTGTGTATCAGAAGGAAAATAATGAAATGGAAATGGAAAAGGAAATGGAAAAGGCGAATGAGTGGGCAATTGACGACCCACTCACCTGTTTCACCCCAGGGCAAAGCATCCAAACTGTCAGTCCTAGACGTTTGGCAGCAGACTTCCAGAGCTCAGACACTAGGCCCTAGCGTAAGCTGGCTACATTGGCGGAGGTAGCAGGCGTTGCCACACCGCAAACAGAGGCAGCCAGGGGGAGAAACTACCCTCTCCATTAGGGACATTTGAGGCATGATTTCAGCCAGGAAGCGAACTGGCAAAAGATGCTGGCACCACCACCAGCAGCAGCGTTGGAAAAGGAAAAAGGTGAATGAGTGGGCAATTGACGACCCGCTCACCTGTTTCACCCCAGGGCAAAGCATGAAAGTCTGTCAGTCCATGGCGTTTGGGAGCGGACTTCCAGAACTCAGACACTAGACCCTAGCGTAAATTGGCTACACCGGCGGAGGTAGCAGACGTTGCCACACCACAAACACGTGCAACCAGGGGGAGAAACTACCTTAAACATTACAGAGAAAAAAAATTAACTTTCCAAGCTAAGAGCTGGGTAACCCAACTTGGGCAGATTGAATATAAGAAAGGCAATCTGCTCCATCAGATGAGGTGCCATGCGTGAGCGCTGTGGACTCAGTATGTTTCCAGTCATAGAAAACACGCGCTCACTTTGAACAGTGGTTGGCGGACATGATAGTAGCTGCTGCTGCGCAACCCATGAGAGTGCAGGCCACACACTCTTCTTTTCATCCCAGTAGCTAAGGGGATCAACATTAGGCGCAGAAGGAACTTCACAGAGGTAAAGTTTGACCATTTCAGCAGCACTACTCTCCTTTCTGCTGCTAGCTCTGTCAGATGGTCCAACTATACTCCCAAGTGCCTCTTCCCAAAACGCAGCTGCTCCACTCAGCTGTATTGTGCTGCTTGTGGCACTGCTGCTGATGCTGCTGCTAGGGGTAGCAGACCACATCATCTCTTCCTCCTCCTGCACCTCTCCCTCCTCGGACAGCATTCCCATTTTACGCTGCCAGTCACGCACCTTGTTGACCAATTGCTCCCGGTAGCTACTGAGAACATTACATTTCAAAGCTAGCTTTCCCTTAATTCTTGGATCGCAAAGGCACGCTAGCATCATTTCGGGACTCTCTTCCATTCGTTTGCGAAGGTGTACTTTTAGCAGATCCTTCAGCTTCCTGACTATGGCTGCTACGTCAGGATGTAGAGTGCCACCTTGAACAGCCTCACGGTTTCCAAGGAACACATCCATCTTGCTGCCTAGATGGGAGAACACTGGGATTACCTGGGCCAGACTGGCAGTGTTTGAGCCTAAATTTTCGGTGGCATCCCTGAATGGTTTAAGGACTGCCACTAGCTGGGCGATCACTGTCCAATCCTCCCTATTCAATGGAGAGGTAATCCCAATATTGTGCTCTGAGGCAAGATTATGGATTGCCCTCTGCTGCTCCAAAATCCTCTCCAGTATGTCTAACGTGGAGTTCCACCGTGTACTGACATCCTGACGTAGGCAGTGTACGGGAAGACCTGACCTCTCTTGCTCTTCCCTCAAAAGTTGGCTAGCCTTAACACTATGGTGAAAGTGCCCAGCGATCTTTCTGCAGCGGGACAGAACTACTGCTGCCACATTAGTTCCTTCTGACATTGCTGCCTTCACTACAAGATGGATGATGTGGGCTGCACAGCGCACACCAACAATATGACCATCTCGCAGCGCTTTCACCATATTGGCACCTCCGTCAGTTACCACAAAACCAACTTCAACATTGGTGCCCACCTCTGCTCCCACCCAAAGGCTAAACATTTTCCTCATCGCATGCAGAATGTTTTGGGAAGTGTGCTTTTCATCCATCACTTCTGCATGGAGAAGGAAAGATCGGTAGCCTGCTGCAGCAGCTTCCTTAGACACACCGGGCTGCCACCAGTGTGCTGTCAAAGAAAGAAAGGCATGCTGGCCGCTAGGTGCACTCCACAAATCTGTAGTGAAATGAACAGACTGACCAGCAGCCTTGGAAAGCTCCTCTTTCACTGCTGCAACACAGGACCGATACAGCGAGCGGACAATGTTCCTGCTGAAAGTGGAACGTGACGGAACTGTATATTGTGGAGCCACAGCCGCCATCAATTGCTTGAAAGGCTCCCCTTCGATCATAGAGAAGGATGCCCCTCCAACAGCAATGAACTGACCAATCAGTCGCGTTACTTTATTGGCCTGCTGTTTGGGCATTGACCTTTTGGATTGGAATGCCACAAATTGTTCCAGGGTGGGCTGGACATGCAGTGCTCCAACCTGCCTTGGTCTCTGGCTGCCAGCACTAGTTGCTGCTGCTGCTGCTGCTATTGGCTCAGAAGAAGAAGCTGTTGGGGTTTTTCCACGGCCACCAGCTATGCTGCCTGCACTAAGTTTTACCTCTGCATCTTTCCCCAATAGCACAGCGTTGTGTTGAGTGCTGAGGTGATGCTTCATGCTAGCACTGGTAAAATGGCCAGACACTTTCCCTCTGCTTATTAGCTTCCCACAATGTTTGCACTTTCCATAGCGCCCTTCTTCAACATTTTCAAAGTGCTCCCAAATTGGGGCGCGCATAGCCTTGGAGTGTGCCTTGGGTGCTGCTCTTACTGCTCGGGGTGGATGAACAGAGGCAGAACTAGTGGTGGTGGGACTGGTGGTAACAGTACTGGCCATAGTGGGACTGCTAATTGCTTTAGATTTGCTAGGTTTTGCTGCTGCTGCTGGTGGTGGTGATGGTGATGGTGATGATCGTAGCGGAGAAGGTGGAGGCTCAGGGGAAAATTGTGCACTAGTCATTTGGACACTGCTCCCTACAAAGGAATGAGATCGCTTTGGTTTGGGACCCCTCTGAGTCTTGCTGCTAATTTGGCTCTGCTTGGTACCTTGCATGCTGCTGGTGGATGGGGAAGATGCTGCTTGGGGCAAAAGGCACTTCTTTTTAGTCACTGGGCTGGTACTACTTGTGCTACCCTTTAACTTTGAACGTGCTTCTGGTGCTTTAGGCTTTCCGTAAAAAACCATAGAGCTCGTGGGCCTAGCCGCACTACTACTGCCTGCTTTTGGTGCCTTTCCTTTACTTGATGATCCTTCAAGCAATGCTTCCCCAAATGATAAGCGAGAGCTTGGCCTACTTGGCCGACTAGACTGACGCAAAGGCTGCATCTTAGAACTGGTGGTGGTGCTGGTGGTTGTGCTGGTGGTGGTGCTGGTAGATGGAGCTTGTCCCTCCTTAGTCCCAAAAGGAGGATCCATTTCAAATTTTGTGTTGTGTGTGTAGTGTAGTGTAGTGTAGTGTTTAAAAAACTATAAAAAATAAAATAAAAATTAAAATAAAAAAAAGGAAAAACGAATTAAAGACAAAAAAATTAGAGGAAGTTCTCTTCAGTGCTACTGCTTATAAAGTAAAACTATGCACTACTGCACTGTGCTGTGTGCAATCTTCCAAAGTCCTAAAGTTATTTAAATTATTAACTCAAGATTAACTATTTAAGAACTAGCAGTATTTTATTTTTAATTTGAATTTACACGGGCCTAAGAGCTTAGCCTACTACTATGCTAGCCTAAAGCTATATTTCCTTACTATAAGTCTACCTCTAGGCAGACGCTCTCAAACCCACTAAGCTAAAGTGAGGTTAAATCAGATTCAGTATATTATTTATTAATTAATATTAAGTTATATAATATTAATAGATTAGAACTAATTTACTTATATATTATGTATTATAGATAGAAGAATATAGATTATGAATTAGAATTTAGAATTAGAATTACTTATATTATAGATTATGGATTAGAATATTATTATTTATAATATATTATAGATTAAGATTAAAGAAGATTAGAATTATTTTAGTACTACAGCTAGTAGCTTGAAGCTTTGCTTAGTACAGCTCGTCACAGTCAATTTTTCTTGAAAAGAATTAGAAATAAAATAAAATGTCAGAGCAAAACCGTTAGCTTCACTGCTTGCTGCACTCACTAGCCCAACAAGTTCACTTCACTGATGGACTGAGGTGAGCAAAACACTAAGGGTACTTTTAATAAAATTGAAATAAAATGTAAAATAAATGAGAAAATCTTTGCAAAACAGTTAACGTCACTGCTTGCTGATCAAAAAAAAAACACAGCACTTATGCGGCTGCACTCACTAGCCCAACAAGTTCACTTCACTGATGGACTGAGGTGAGCAAAACAAATGAAATAAAATGAAAGATTAATTAAGAAAAATTGACTTGGTCTCTTACTGTTGCTAAAACAAAGCACAAACTATAGAGCTGCAGCACCAGTACTAATAAGATTAGCTGAACTATACGCTAGTAGTAATTAATTAATATTATTACTTTTATTTATAGCTAATTTAATTAACTATTAAGACAAGAAAGAATTATAGAATTATTGATATTAATGATTTTAGATTAGACACTAGTAGATGTCTTGAATGTCTACAGTACACTCTACACTAGTATACTATTACTAACTATAACTGACAAATATATATATAATTTTATAATGAATTCAATTATTAATTATATTAATTAATATTACTGATTTTAAATTAGACACTAGTAGATGAATGTCTACAGTACACTCTACACTAGTATACTATAGTATATATATATATGACTGACAAATATATATATACATATATATATATATAATAATGAACTATTAAATTATAGATTCTATTAAATTATTATTTATAAATTCTATTTAATTTATTTAAGCAGGACAGGCAATAGGCACTAGTGCCAGCCCAGGGCAACTCAACAGCACTTACACTACAGTTGATGACAAATTAAATAAAAAAAAAAAATAATCAAATTATTATTATTAATTATATTAAGTAGCACTGAAGTGAGGATGAAGTACACTGTGAGAAATGGCAGGCTAAGGCTTACCAGTCTCACACAGAACAGAACAATCTCTCTCTGTAACGCTCGGATGCAGCACAGCAGTGTTGCCAAAGCAGTCACAGCGAAAAATGAATGGATCTCTCAGGCAAGCTCTGGTCTTATAAAGGCGCCTTCAGAATTCAAAAAACAGCAGCACAGGCATTGGACGAGACCCTTAGCGTGACGTCACAAGAGTGAGCTGATTGGACAGACGAGATCAGCTCACTCCTGTTTGAAATTTTGGCGGCTGCGCGGCAAAAACGAAGACGATCACGAAGAATCTTCGATTCTTCGTGGTTGTGAGTCTTCGTCTACGTTTTGCCGGCACTATATTCTCTTCGGCGTGTCTTCGGAACGAACAAAAAAACGGCCTCTTCGTGCTCGTGTTCATGTTCGCCCGAAGACGAATGCGCAAGTCTAGTAGAAATACAATTTATTTTAAATTATTTAATTGATTATTATTAGTTAAAAATAATCATCATTTTTAATGTTATTCTTTAATGTATAAATATTAGGCTATTCTTAAATAATAATTAATGATTGGGTTATATAAATTTATAGATTAAGTTTAAGGGTAAATTAATCTTTAATAGGTGATATTAAAGAATTTATTTTATTAATTATCTGTATTCATTATTTTATTTATTTATTATTTCACACCTCTTGGGTGCTGTTCCCTGGCAGTTTTTTTTTTGTTTGTTTGTTTTTTTGGGGGGGGGCTGCACGGTGAAAGAAATTCAGCTGCTTTGAATTAGAAGTGTGATGAGACGTTTATGCGCAAACGGTAAGTATATTTTCCTTTCAACCCCTCCTCCCTTCCCTGAATGCAAATCCAGCGATGCCCTGGCAGCAAGGGGAGGTTTCAGAAACGGCGTCCAATCATAGACTCGCAGGCTACTGCTCATGAACCAATGAATGTTCGGCAGCTCGTCTATAAAAGCCAAACTTCTGGCGGTTTAACCCCGTGTTTACGTGCGATTGCAACTCGTTCGTGGCGGGATCCAGGCATTGAGATGACCGAGACAGCTCCTTCCCCGGCGCCTCCGCCGGCAGAAACCTCTTCCAAGAAGAAACAGCCGAAGAAGCCGACAGCTGTAAAAAGCCGTCCTGTGAAGTCCGGTCCCAGTGTCTCCGAGCTGATTGTGAAAGCGGTCTCTGCGTCCAAGGAGCGCAGCGGAGTGTCTCTCGCAGCTCTTAAAAAAAGCACTCGCGGGGGGCGTGGCCTGACCGCGGAGCTGAATGGCGGCTTAAGTGAAGTGCTCTCCCTGCGTGTCGGCTAAACAGCGGCGATAAAAGCTTTCCACTGCGGATTTTTGTGCCTCTACAGGTGGGCTTGTTCCCTGGGACACCCCTGCGATGGCGTCTAAACATGCTAAACGAGGTTCTAATCGCTTACCTCAATATTTTGAGAAGCGGGCGCGTGCTGGCCTTCCATCCCAAGATGGCGACGAGGCCTCCCTCGTGTCTTCGCAGCCGGACCTTGCCACTGATGACCTCTCTTTGCGGGATGATCAGCAGGTAACCCCTGCTCTCCTTCAACAAATGCTGGAAAATTTGAAGACTTCAATGACTGACTCTATCAAAGACATGCTTTCGGATTTTAAACAAGATCTAGTTCAACTTGGCTAGCGGACCGATCACTTGGAGCACAAGTTTGAGGAGTACACCGGGGCCTATAACGAGCTGGTTGATCGCCATAATGATCTGGCTGACACTGTCCTCCAGCTTCAACTCAAGATGGCTGATCTTGAGGACAGGTCGCGACGCAACAACTTACGGCTTCGCGGGGTCCCTGAGGACGTTCCGAATAGCTCTCTTGAGATGTTCGCTAAGGACTTTTTTCATGTTCTTGTGCCGGAGCTATCTGCTGCTGATTTGCTTATGGATCGCATACACCGGCTCCCGAAACCGAAATCGCTCCCGGTGTCGGCCACCCGTGATGTGATCCTCCGGCTTCATTATTTTAAGGCGAAGGCGTCTATTTTGGCTGCTGCCAGGAAGAATCCATCCTTTCCTGCGCCATATGGCAATCTCCAGCTGTTTACTGATCTTTCCGCTGCGACGTTATCTGCTCGCCGTAAGTTTACCTCACTTACCTCACTTTTGCGCGAACACTCCATCCAGTATCGTTGGGGTTATCCGACGAAGCTCATTTTGTTCCGGAATGGCGTCCAGTCGGTGGTGCTGTCTCCAGCGGATGGTTTCCGACTTCTCCGTTCGTGGAATGTCCTGTCTGCGCCTGAGGATCTGCCTGCGGCGGCTGTTTCATCTTCTCCACCGCGTCACATCTCCACGGAATGGGAACTGGTGAAGACTCGGCGCCCGAAGCCTGGACAGTCTCCGGCACCATGACTGCGTCTTTTTGCTGTTTTGGACTTTGTTGGAGCCCCCGGGTGCCTGTTGACTGCTCCGGGAGTGACTGGATTCCGTGAGTGCAGCCTCCGGGCTGCTTCGTGAGCCGTTTTGTTTTGGGATTTGTTTCCCCTATCCTACATATGCCGCTGTTGTATCCTTTTTTTATGTTTCTTGCTTTATTGTTATACATTGCGCCCGTTGGTTTGCATTGCGCCCGTGCCTTTGGCGTACCCTGGGCATTCGAGCTCTTTCTGCATTGCACACGCAGACATGTGGGTTTTTTGGTGTCTATCGACCCTTTGCCACATTACACATACACGTACATTTATTTCTTTTCCCTTTTTTTTTTTTATTTATTTATTTTTATTTATTATTTGTTTTTTGTCTGTTTTGGCCCTTTCTTGTGCGTTATATGTTTGCCCTGTGCTTCATGTTTTTCTTCTGTTTTTTGGCGGCTCTGGACGTACTGGTCCGTTTCCGTATCACTCACACACATGTACGCTTCTTTATTTCTTTACTTTTTCTTACACATGTCATGGTTGGGCTCCCTTGATGCTGAGGGCCTTTGGCGTGCTTTGGCGTGCTGGTTTTTCTGACTGTGTGCCCCTGTGGGCTTCTTGATTGCCTTCCGCCCGCTGACCGTTATATGGCTTCTGGTTGCTGCATTACACAATACACGTACAGTTCTTTTATTTTCTTTTATTATTATTATTACATACCCTAAGTAAGTAAATAATGAAGACTACATTGCTATTTGGATACGAGGCGCTCAGACAATCTCACATTTTATTATTTTATCGGTTTACATGGTGCATGCTGAGTGCTTGCGTTGTGCTACTGAAGAGATACTGTACTGAGAAGATAATTATTGGGATTATGGTTTTACTCTTCTTTGCAGCACTTTATATTAAAGCAACAGTGCTTGTAAAACCCACCTCAACGTAAGTGTCATACTGCGGGGACCTTATAGTGATAGTTTTATCAATCACTTAGTCACACAAACCACTGCATTGGTGGTGGAGGCATAGAATAGCCTTGATTGCCTTCCGCCCGCTAGCCGTTATTGGGCTTCTGGTTGCTGCATTACACGATACACGTACAGTTCTTTTATTTTATTTTCTTTTATTATTATTATTTGTTTCTTCTATGTTGTGGCCAGTATGCCTGCCCTTTGCCTTATAGTCTTCTTCCGCGGCTTTGGTCGCACTGGCCCGTTAATGTGTCGCGCACGCACACGTATACCTTTTTTTTTTTTTAATTTATTTATTTTTTTCATTTGGTCCTTCTCTGCGTGGCCCTTTCTTCTGCGTTGTATGTCTGCCATGTGCCTTTCTGTTTTTTGGCGGCTCTGGTCCATTCCTGTATTACGCACACACACGTACACCTTTTTATTTATTTTCTATTACATATGTGTTTCTCTCTACACATGTCTCTATTATGTTTTTGGCATTTCTGACTCAGGGATTTTTGCCTTATCTGCTAGTCCTCTCTCGCTCAGGTTACGGATGCCTCTCCATTATGTTTTCTTGTCACCTGTATTGTTACATTGTTATTATTTCTTTGTTTTTTTGCCGACACGCAGGCTGCCTTCTGTTGGTTTTGTTGCTCCCCCCCTACCGGAGTGTCCTGCGGCGATCCTTTTTTCTTCGCCTGGCGGTTCACTCCGTTTTGTGGCTCTCTGACGCCTTGTCTCTGACGGCTTGTCTGGGCCTTCTTCCTTTCCTGTTCTTTCCTTTTCCCCTCGCCTTTCCTCTCTCTCTCTCCCTCTCTCTCTCTTTTTTCTTTCTTCTATTTTCTACACGAGCCTTACCGTTCTTTCGGTTAATGCCAAGGGCCTCAATACTCCTCATAAGCGGCGCATGTTTCTCTGTGAGCTTAAGTCTAGGAGGGCTGACGTTGTGATGGTTCAGGAGACGCACCTTCTGAAATCTGGTGGCCGCTGTTTTAACTTTCCGCAATATCCTACTGAATATCATGTTATGTCTGACACTAAGACGGCCGGGGTGGCTATGCTTATCCACAAGAATGTCCATTTCCAGCTCCACTCTAAGCACTCTGACCCTAAAGGTCGTTCCCTCCTACTCACGGCTGACCTTAACGGGACTCCGTTCACGCTGCTCACTATTTATGCTCCTAATGACAACCAGCTGTCTTTTTTGGAAAAAACCTTCTTGAAACTTCAAAAGGTCCGCCTGGGCCGCACGGTTGTTGGCGGGGATTTTAACCTTCCTCCGGTCCCGACGTTAGACTCCTCTGCTACCATGTCCTCCAGATATTTGAAGTCGCTTACATTGCAAGGCAACCGTTTCCACCATCTTCTCCATCGCTGTGGACTGTTTGATGCTTGGAGGGTTCTTCACCCCCTTGGACGAGACTATACGTTTTACTCCAATCCTCATTCCATCTACTCTCGCATTAATCTTCTTTTGGTTGATAAACTTACCTTACAGTCTGTTCGCACCGCCTCCATTGGCAATATCACGTGGTCCGATCCGGTTTGGATATCCCTTTCGCACGGGGGCCTCGACCTTCCACCACCCCTTTGGCGCCTGAATGACAGCTTACTCCAGCAGTCTCCTGTCTGTGCGGAGACCGAAACCGCTTTGCTTCAGTATTTCGACTCCAACGCGACACCAGACCTGCAGCCTTCCACGCTCTGGTTGGCCCATAAAGCGGTGATCCGTGGCCACTTCCTCCGGATTGCCTCTCAACAGAAGAAGGCTCGGACGCACTCACTTTCCACTCTCACCGCCCGGCTTACGGCTCTCGAACTCACTGATAAATCTGCTTGGTCTCCTGCTACTCACGCTGAATTGCAATCGTTGAAAGATGAAATTCATGCACTTAACCTTCAGCATACTGAACTTGCTTTGCGACGGCTTCATCAAACATATTACTCCAAGGGCAACAAGGCTGATACCCTGCTGGCGCGCAAGCTTCGTTTACAGTCGTCATCCTCGACGATTCATTACATACAAACGCCGGATGCAGGTCGGATCTACAATCCTAAACATATTGCTGACCAGTTTGCAACTTACTATGAATCTCTCTGCAACCTGGGGTCCCACCCACACGTGCTGCAGCCGCAAGACCAACATATTCGGCGTTTCTTGGACTCTCTTCCTCTTCCCCAGCTTTCGGAGGACCATTGGGAGGATCTCATCAAGCCCCCTACTGTGGATGAAGTTGCCTTAACGATTGCTGCTCTCAAGCCTCATAAAGCGCCTGGACCTGATGGTCTGCCTAATTGCTACTACCAAAAGTTTAAGCATATCTTGGCTCCTCACCTCTGTGATTTATTTACTCATTTGATGGGGCCTTCCCCGCTTCCCTCGGAGATGGCTGCTGCACATATTACTACGATACCCAAGCCGGGGAAGTCCCCAACTGCCTGCGCGAATTACCGGCCAATTTCCCTTTTAAATACGGACACTAAATTGTATTCTAAGATTTTGGCTGACCGCCTGAACCGTCTCCTCCCATCTCTGATTAGTAATGATCAAGTCGGCTTTGTTATGGGTCGCCAGCCATCGGATAATACGCGGCGGATTACGAACATTATTCATCTTGCCTCCTCTCGTCGTCAACCGTGCCTTCTCCTCTCCTTGGATGCGGAGAAGGCCTTTGATAGGCTCCACTGGGGCTTCCTCATGGCCACTCTACGTGCGTTTCATCTCCCAGAGGCCTTCATCGCAGCGATTGCTCGTCTATACGTTCGTCCTCATGCGAGTGTTCGTGTTGCCGGCTTCCTCTCCCGGCCTTTTGACATCTCGAATGGAACTAGACAAGGCTGTCCCCTCTCGCCGTTACTTTTTGCGCTAGCCATGGAGCCTCTGGCTATTGCGGTGCGATCGTCCCCGGATGTCAAAGGTTTTTCGTGCCACTCTGTTGAAACGAAGCTTGCCTTGTATGCTGACGACGTCCTGCTCACCATCACAGACCCGCTGCACTCTCTACCAGCTCTGCACTCTCTCCTCGAGGAGACGTTTGGCACCGTTTCCTATTATAAAATCAATTGGGGCAAGTCCCAGGCTCTGAATCTGGGGTTCCCTGCGGCGGTGATTGCCCAAATATCGACAATGTTTCCGTATGACTGGAGATCAGATTACCTTACTTACCTGGGGATTCGTCTCACTAAATCTGTTCACACTCTGGCTAAAGTCAATTACCAACATATCTGGCGCGCGATTAAAGACGATCTCCTTCGATGGTCCAAATTAGAACTTTCGTGGACCGGTAGGATTGTCTCCTTCAAGATGAACTCTTTACCGAAATTGCTCTACCTGTTCCGGACGTTGCCGGTTCCTATCTCGCCTGCCCTCCTTCGTGGAATTCAGTCGACTGTTTCCGCGTTCATCTGGGCCGACAAGAAAGCCCGGCTCTCCATTCGTCTCCTTCAACGACCTAAGATGCTAGGAGGCCTGGGAGTCCCGGATGTTAAGAAATATTATTTGGCTGCTGCCCTCACACAGACTCTCCAGCTGTTCTCGGCTGCGGCACGTGTGGCGTGGGTTGACCTTGAAACCGCTTTCGCTCGACCGTGGGCCCTGAGAGACTTACTTTGGCTCCCGAAGTCTGTTCGTCCACCGCTGCCGCATCTTTTACCCACCTCAAAGTTGTCGCTATCCTTGTGGGACAAATACCGTACCACTCTTGGGTTTCCATCTACCTTATCTGCATATGCGCCCATTACGGTTTTACGCTCCCTGTTGCCTCATGTTTCCGTTGACTCTTGGCTGCAGGCTGGTGTCCTGACCATTAACCAGTTTCTTTCACAAGGTCATGTCTGCTCTTTCCAGGACTTAAAGGCGGCCTATTCACTCACCAATAAGGATTTCCTGCAGTTTCTCCAATTCCGTCACGTCATTCAGAAATACTGGAAACCTGCCCTGTCTACGGCCTCCATGCCTCCTATTGTTAAGCTTTGCCTTCAGGCTCCCGTTATCCTGCATGCCATCTCCGTCTGCTATGCTGCTCTGCTGGACTGTGCGCCCGATCGTAAGCTTCCGTATATGGAGGCTTGGGAAAAAGAGCTTCAGTGTTCCTTTGCTGTTCAGGATTGGTATACGGCCTTAGATCAGATTCGTGGTGTCTCCAGAAATGCTACCCATTTTGAAACGGATCGTAAAGTCATATTTCGCTGGTATTATGTCCCTGTCAAGCTCTCCAAGATTTTTCCATCTACCTCCCCTCTGTGCTGGAGATTGTGTGGCCACAGGGGGACGATGGCTCATATATGGTGGGACTGTCCTCAGTTGTCTACTTTTTGGTCTGAAGTTTTTGCACTCATTAATCATCTGCTCCCGGTTTCTATTGTCTCCTCCGTCTCGGTCGCCCTCCTAGACATGCTCCCTTCTGACCTAGATTCACCGTGTCGTAAACTCCTCATGCATCTCCTCCTGGCTGCTAAGAGTTGTATTGCTAGGAAGTGGAAGAACCCTACGCCTCCTTCCATACGTGAGGTGCTGTATTCTGTGGCCACTACCCGTACGTACGAATGTATGGCCCACTCGGCCTTGGGTACCTCTCATGTTTTCCAAGCTACTTGGGATAGGTGGGATGATTTCTATCTTACCTCTTTTCGTGGTACCCCTCCTGGTTTTCTGCTCCATGATATGCGTACTCCATGGAGCTTGAAGGCTGTTCGTTCGTTTTAGGCTCTTCTCTCTCTTTTCTTTTCTTTCTTTTTCCTTTCTGCTCCCTCCCTTCTTTCCTGTTTTCCCCTGTCCCTCCCTTTCATGGACTGGTCATGCGAGGTCCTTATTCCGATGCAGCTTGCCACCGATTGTATACTCCTTTCGTGTGTCTGGCTGCTGTGCTGTTTGTTGCATTTTCTGTTGCTCCTTTGATCACCGATTATGTATTCGTATAGCGCTACGTTTTCCTTGCTACCTGGCCGGGCTCTGTTACTCCGTTCGGTGGTACGTTGTACTGTATTGGTCTGATGTTTACTGATTTCGGTACCGTCTTATCTTTTGTTTTTTGTCCGTGCCTTTTCTTTTGTTTGTTATGAAAATTCAATAAAATTTCAAGTGATAAAATATTTCTATAAGAGTATTTAAGTGTTGTCTGCTCCCAGACCACAAATGCGGAAAGGGTTAATTGCATCATTGTATTTCTGTAGGATCTTTTGTTAAAATGTTGGCAATTGTGCATTACTTAAAGTATTATTACCAGTTGTTCTAAGTGAAATAACTGAAATATAGGCCAAACTTTTGGTTAATTTTCTTTGACCTGTTTCTTTAATAAAGAGCTTCTCTGTGAAAACTGAACATGATACTTTTTTTTGTGCGGAAATTGTACATACACACACACATACATTTACCGTATTGGCTCGGATATAGGCCGCCCCCGTATATAGGCCGCACCCTAAAAGTTTGGTGCTTTTTTAAAGAAAAAGTTTTTTTTCTTTAAAAAAGCACCAAAAAAAAAACATGCTGCCACTCTGTCCCCCCCCCGATATGCTGCCGCTGTCCTCCCTCCCCGCGATACGCTGCCGCTGTCCTCCCTCCCCGCGATACGCTGCCGCTGTCCTCCCTCCCCGAGATCCGCTGCCGCTGTCCTCCCTCCCCGAGATCCGCTGCCGCTGTCCTCCCTCCCCGAGATCCGCTGCCGCTGTCCTCCCTCCCCGAGATCCGCTGCCGCTGTCCTCCCTCCCCGCGATACGCTGCCGCTGTCCTCCCTCCCCGCGATCCGCTGCCGCTGTCGCCTCTGCCCCCCCCCTCCTCGACTTACCGGAGCAGACTCCCGGGTGTCTTGCGGGGCCGGCGAGAGACATCTACGCAATACGCGTATGCAACTTCCGGTACCGGAAGTTGCATGTGCGTATTGCGTAAATGTCTCCCGCCGGCCCCGCAAGACACCCGGGAGTCTGCTCCGGTAAGTCGGGGGTGGGCAGAGGTAAAACGCTTAGATAACCTCCCGTGCCGGCACCCCCCCCCCCGTGGGAAGTGCTGGCAGGGGAGGCTGTCTGAGCGTATCGGGGAGAAGGATGCAGGTCCCCTGCACCGCTGCGGGGGATCTGTATCTTAACCCCGCTGCCTGCCCGGCGCCCGGGACTGCATGTCCCGGGCGTCGGGCGCTAGAGCCCGAATATAGGCCGCACCCCCACTTTAAAAACTTAAAGTGGGGGAAAAAAGTGCGGCCTATATTCGAGCCAATACGGTATATAAAATTTGCCATGAACAATTCCCAGTTTACTGAACAAGAATATACCCTACCAGTAAAACTGCTATCCCCCCCAGATTTTTAGGGGTTCCTACGCCCATGACTGAGGGTTAATTTAATAAAGTTAACTAAAGGTGCAGTTAGAGGTAAAGCAATCTAAAGGTGGACAATCTAAGGGGAATCTAAATCCTGGGGGCAGTGAAGATTATTAATGTATTTATTTATAAAAGTGTGGTGTCAGTGATATTCTCTGAATGGTTTGAATCTCTGAACGATTCTCTTCCTTCAGTGACATCGCTAGAGTAGGCAGGCAGGAGGGTTCATTGACCCTAATGAAAGGGGCGGGGCCAAACGTTAGTTTGACTGCAGGGAGGGACTGGGCAAAAGATTCGGATCATGAATCGGATCATTTCAATGACCGACTCGAAATGATCCGATTCACTTTACTGATCCGAACTTCGCATCATTGCTTTGGGGTATATGAAGGGTTAATCCCTTCTTAGCAATTAAGCTTTCAGAGGCAAGGGAGATGTCTACAGTGGAGCTACTCACGGCTCTCTCTCAGTGATTATCAAATTCATTAATACGCTCCCCAGACCATTTGCCAGCTACACGATCATCACACAGCTGAGGGATTCCCGGCTTCTGCCACATTAATTTGCGGTAAACCACAATTTCTTATGCAATGCTGCCACCGTGTGGTAGCACTTGCCCACCCACCTTTCTTGAGAACCATATTTATCCATTTAAGTGCTGGCAGCTTTGCCTCGAATTTTAACCCTGAAACGGACGGAGGGGGAGGGGGGGCGGTAGGGTGTATGATGTAGCTTGTATGGTGTTTAGCCACCGTTAAGCTCAGCAACTAAACATCGGGCTGAAAAACTGCAGTGGAAAGCAGTTGCCTATAAAGAAGTTTGCAGCAAATTTATAGCAAGACAGATATAGCTTGTTCCAGAGATTATGGGTGGCTCTGAAAAGAGCCTTTGGTGGTGTTGGCTAATTGCCCTGCGGTTACCGATTACCGCACTCACTTGCTCTTGGCAGGCTTGTGGCTCTCGGTCTTCTTGGGCAAGAGCACCGCCTGGATGTTGGGTAGAACACCTCCCTGAGCAATGGTGACCCCTCCGAGCAGCTTATTGAGCTCCTCGTCGTTACGAACAGCGAGTTGCAGGTGGCGAGGAATGATACGGGTCTTTTTGTTGTCGCGTGCAGCGTTACCAGCCAGCTCCAATATCTCAGCAGTCAGATACTCCAACACCGCTGCCAGATACACGGGTGCGCCGGCTCCTACTCTCTCGGCATAATTACCCTTGCGAAGAAGCCTATGCACACGGCCGACAGGGAACTGCAGACCAGCTCGGGAAGAACGTGTCTTCGCCTTAGCACGAACCTTTCCACCTTGTTTTCCTCTGCCAGACATACCTTGACTCAACAAATGACCGCGCAGATACTTGGCAAAATAGTACGTTACAAAAAAACGCCGCTCACTTACCCAGCTATTTGTAGCTTCCCCCGTGACGCTATTCGTCACTGATTGGTTCCTTTTCAAAACAGCCAATCGGCTGGAAATAGTCTGAGACACCAATCGGTGTAGGCACTGCGGTTTATGGGCGGCCGCATCTTCACACGTGACAACCTCATCGAATCGGAAGCGAGACAGCAGAACGGCCTTATTTGCATTCGGTGCCTATAAAAGGAAGGGCCCAGCGCAGTAACACTTCAGTATTCGTCACGTTTTCTTGTGTTCCGTGTTGAAAGGAAAGCAGACGCGATGCCTGATCCAGCGAAATCTGCGCCTGCTCCGAAGAAAGGCTCTAAGAAAGCCGTTACGAAGACCCAGAAAAAAGATGGGAAGAAACGCAAGAAGAGCAGAAAGGAAAGCTACGCGATTTATGTCTACAAGGTACTGAAGCAGGTACATCCAGACACCGGCATTTCCTCCAAGGCCATGGGCATCATGAACTCGTTTGTCAGTGATATCTTTGAGCGCATTGCCGGGGAAGCTTCACGCCTAGCCCATTACAACAAGCGCTCCACTATCACTTCTCGGGAGATTCAGACTGCTGTACGCCTCCTCCTTCCTGGAGAGCTGGCCAAGCACGCTGTGTCAGAGGGCACCAAGGCTGTTACCAAGTACACCAGCGCCAAGTAAAGTTCTTTGTTCTCTCTTTAAACAAAGGCTCTTTTGAGAGCCACCTACATGGTCTGTCTCAGAGCTATGTGAATTATGTAGCCTCTTTTGTTGGACTGCTAGCTCTGGGAAGAGCATTTGTGAGCATTGAAATGTGCTCCTCACTCCTCCAGATCAGCTGGGGTATTGTGCCCGTCGACCAGACTGCTTGGCAAGAGGAGCCCAAGGTGAAGGGGCTCCTGTAATGGCAACGATCTGTACTCTGGGTATTCCAGCTAATCGCTGATTTCTCCTGCTGGGACCCAAGAGATGAACCCCTTCACCTTCAGACAGAACCAGCGTTGCAGAGAGAAGGGGCTGCTTTAACACCGCGGCTAGCCTAAACTGAGCTACATCGTGGGTCTATTGTCCTGAAAACAGGATCAGACATGAGGGGACGACAAAGTCATATCACACACACACATACTGGGACATACAGAATTCAGATAACTGCCACAGACGGCGCCTATTAACCCTGGGACGTGTCGGCCCCCATTCAAGCGAGTCCAGCCTTTGGAAGACACCAGCTGCCGATCTCACCCCATGTTCTGCCAGTAGCTCAATCTATAGCCAGACCCAGCCACTGTTCAGCTAGTTATTTCAAGGTGTGCATAGAAAAGCGCGGGCAGACTCTGGGACAGCATGATCATAGCCTAAGAGAGTGTGTGGGTGGCTCTGAAAAGAGCCGTTGGGTGTTTAAGGGTCACGAGTGAACAAGCTTAACCTCCGAAACCGTACAGAGTACGGCCTTGGCGTTTCAAAGCATACACCACGTCCATAGCGGTAACGGTTTTCCTCTTGGCATGCTCAGTATAAGTGACTGCGTCACGAATCACATTCTCCAAAAACACTTTGAGCACACCACGGGTCTCCTCATAGATGAGCCCAGAGATACGCTTTACACCTCCTCTGCGAGCCAAACGGCGGATAGCAGGCTTGGTGATTCCCTGGATGTTATCCCGCAGCACCTTCCTGTGCCTCTTTGCGCCACCTTTCCCGAGTCCCTTACCTCCTTTGCCACGGCCAGACATGATCACGTTTACTCCACGAGCTCCACAGCACAATACTCGCCTACGGCCGGCCCGCTTTTTTTTATGCGTATTGGACGGACCTGATGGGGAACCGCACCATGCTGCCTCAAGGGGGTGTTACTTTTTGAATATATGCTTATCGTTGGTTGGCTGGAGAAGCTTCCAAACGTGCCTCAGCCACCGATTGGCTATTTAGGAATATCAAAAGCCCGCCCGCGGGAAACCTTAATGCTTTTGCCTCCCTCACCGCCACGTGATTGCTTTCGACGATCCCTCATTTACCACTAGGTGGCAGCATTTCGCTGTAAATAAACGCCAAACGGAGACCAAGATAAAGGCGGGCTTTTAGCTTTCGCCGTATCGCTGTTAACGGTCACCCAGTACACAGCTTCACTAGGTAGGAGGCTAACCAAAAAAGAGGAGAAGAACTAAATAAAAAAAAGAACCGCAGCTAACGAGCATTTAATTTAAATAAATAAAAAAAAAGATAACTCTCCACACCGAAGTCTCTTGATCAAAGGCTGGGTTTTTCAAATCATCGTCCTAGCCTATGAAAAAGAGGGGCGTGATTAAGCGTATCCAATCACATTCACCTCTACTCTATAAAGGGCTTGAGTTGGCCACAGAATCGTTACAGTTACGTTGGATTTGGCGTTAAAGCAGATCGGCACGCACCAGCATGGCTCGCACCAAACAGACAGCCCGTAAGTCCACCGGAGGAAAAGCTCCTCGGAAGCAGCTGGCGACCAAAGCTGCGAGGAAAAGCGCTCCAGCTACCGGCGGCGTGAAGAAGCCACATCGCTACCGCCCGGGCACCGTAGCTCTTAGGGAAATCCGCCGTTACCAGAAGTCTACGGAGTTGCTTATCCGAAAGCTGCCTTTCCAACGGCTGGTCCGTGAGATTGCTCAAGATTTCAAAACCGATCTACGTTTCCAGAGTTCTGCTGTTATGGCTCTCCAGGAAGCCAGCGAGGCTTACCTCGTGGGGCTTTTCGAAGACACCAACTTGTGTGCTATTCACGCTAAGCGGGTTACTATCATGCCAAAAGACATTCAGCTGGCTCGTAGGATCAGAGGTGAACGTGCCTAAGTAAACGTGGTGTGGGCGAACGCGATTTTCCCCTCACCCTCCCACAAAGGCTCTTTTAAGAGCCACCACATTGTCACTCAAAACGAGCTTGTGTTTTGTGTCTCCCTTCGCATGCACGAAATTAACCCTGTTGCTCGCGCCCAAGCTTGAAATATCTCACACCATTATCCCACTACCGAGCGAGCCGTTGAGCGGCCGAGTCCCCGGCTGGGCATAACGAGTAACGGCAAAGCACAATCTTTAAGCCCGCCCCTTATCTCTATTATGTTACGGACAGGGCTCCGAGCGAGAGCGCTGGCCGAATATGTGAATCCATGCACAACACACAAGTATGGGGCTAGGCTTTCAGCGGGTGGCCCACATAGCCGCGGCCGGGTGATTAAACGCTTTTTCTTTTTTCGGAGGATATGATGGTTCTGAAAAGAACCTTTTGTGTGAAGAATTAAGTGGGAAAGCACACACCAGAGGCGCTCCAAAACCCACGCCCCCCCCTTCTCACTTTTTGGGGGCTGCCTTTTTAGCCTTGGGCTTTGCGGGGCTTTTGGCTGCCTTGGGCTTAGCGGGGCTTTTGGCAGCCTTGGGCTTAGCGGGGCTTTTGGCAGCCTTGGGCTTAGCGGGGCTTTGTGGCAGCCTTGGGCTTTGTGGCCTTCTTAGCTGGGCTCTTGCCAGCTTTCTTCACCTTAACAACCTTAGGCTTCTTGGGACTCTTGGCAGCGGCCGACGGTTTCTTGATCTTTTTCGGGCTTTTCTTCACTCCTGCAGGGGCTTTCTTGGGCGACTTCACAACCTTCTTAGAGGCTACTTTTTTAGACTTTACGGGAGTTTCCTTCTTCTTTGATGTCTTCTCTCTGCTCTCCAGCTGCTTCTTGTTCAGCTTGAAAGAGCCAGAGGCACCGCTTCCTTTCAGCTGGATCAGGGTCTCTTTAGACACCAGACCCTTGAGAGCGAGCTTCAGGCGGCTGTTATTCTTTTCTACGTCGTAGCCGCCAGCAGCGAGTGCTTTCTTAAGAGCTGCGAGAGACACTCCGCTGCGCTCCTTGGACGCAGAGACCGCTTTCACAATCAGCTCGGAGACACTGGGACCGGACTTCACAGGACGGCTTTTTGCAGCTGCCGGCTTCTTCGGCTGTTTCTTCTTGGAAGAGGTTTCTGCCGGCGGAGGAGCCGCGGAAGGAGCTGTCTCGGCCATCTCAATGCCTGGATCCCGCCAGAAAACAGTTCAAATCGCACGTAAACACGGGGTTAAACCGCCAGAAGTTTGGCTTTTATAGACGAGCTGCCGCACATTCATTGGTTCATGAGCAGTAGCCTGCGAGCCTATGATTGGACGCGGTTTCTGAAACCTCCCCATGCTGCCGATCGCCGGGGCATCGCTGGATTTGCAGTCAGGGAGAGGGGGGTTTGAAAGGAAAATATATTTACCGTTTGCGCGTAAACGTCTCATCACACTTCTAATTATAGAATCTAACTCCAAAGCAGTTGAATTTCCTACACCGTGCAGCCCCCCCCCAAAAAAAAGATAGAAAAAAAACTGCCAAGGAACAGCACCCAAGAGGTGTGAAATAATAAATAAATAAAATAATGAATACAGATAATTAATAAAATAAATTCTTTAATACGGTATCACCTATTAAAGATTAATTTACCCTTAAACTTAATCTATAAATTTATATAACCCAATCATTTATTATTATTTAAGAATAGCCTAATATTTATACATTAAAGAATAACATTAAAAATGATGGATATTTTTAACTAATAATAATCAATTAAATAATTTAAAATAAATTGTATTTCTACTGCTAGTGCCTGGCTGCCTGCCGGTCTGATGATTGTCTTATGACTCGTAGCTGACAAGAGTTTACTTAGGGGTTATTTATTATTAACGTATTATATTATTTATTTATTATTCAAAATAACAAAAGTAATTATTAAGATTAGGTTTTGTCTTATCAGGACGTTTTATGTGCGAGAGTGTGTTTGTGTGTATTAGCGCGTGAGCATACGTTAGTGAGGAAAGGGTTAAGCGTGAGAATGTGTTTGTGTGCATGCACCACTGTGTGTTAATGATGTATATACTATTTCTTTAACGTGAGTGCGAGTGTATAGAACTAGAAAGGGGAAATAACAGGAAAGATCCTTGTGAATTGTGTGTGTGAACTCTGTAAAACACAGCTTTACATCTATGATCATATAGACTGACCTCTGTATAATAACACACAGCCTGACTTCTATACAAAACCCCCTGACCTCTGTATAAAACACACACCAGGACCTCTGTATAGTAACACACAGACTGACTTATGACTATACGTTAATATTGGGGGCCCAGAGCAGCAGGGTTGACAAGGACTAGCGTGCCCCCCTCCCCCTGCCCTGTAATCAGCCCTTCGAAGCCTGTATATTTGTGACAGGGAGCCGGCACCAGACTTACTTAAGAGGGCGGGGCTTCCTCTTCAGCAGGCGGCACCAATACAGAAACAGGGGAGGGACTATCTAGCCGTCTACTACCTCTCTCATTCTCCTAGCCCCTCCCCCGAGTGTCTGTTTGGATCAACCCCTTCCTTTCTTGTGTCTTCTGGAGATCCCAGATCTGCTCAAGGCAAGAAAAAGTTGGAGGAGGGAGAGAGCGGATGGACGTGAAATTACATTTTTAATATATTTTTTAAATAACATTTTAAATGGATTCCTGCCTTGAATAGGGAGCCGAGTCCCGCTCCTTAGGTATTGAGTTTCTTGTTGAGTACTTTGATGGTTTTGGCAGCAGTCCCGGTTTCTTGTTGCGGTTTGGCAGCAGTCCCGGTGTTCTTGTTGCGGTTTGGCAGCAGTCCCGGTGTATTGATTGGTTGCGGTTTGGCAGCTGTCCAGGCGTTCATTGACTTGGTGTTGTGATAAATGAATGCCGGCGAGGAGAGGGTGCCGAACGTTCCTTTAATTGTCAGTAACAGGAGGGGACGCTTCTCCGTGCGGATTGAGAAAGCTCACACAGCTCCCTGACTGCGACTCGGATGATTGACTGCCACGCGGGGGCCACTCTCCCACAGCTTCCTGACGGCCACTCGCCCCCCCCCCCTCCAGAAGGCCACTCGGGGCCCCCACCCACAGCTTCCAGACTGCCATTTGGGGGCCCACATCCCAAGGATTCCAGAAGGCCACCCGGGGCCCCCTCCAAACGGCCAATGGGGGGACCCCCTCAAACTGCTTCCGGACTGCCACTCGGGGCCCACCTCCCAAGGATTCCAGACTGCCACTTGGGGGCCCCCCTCCCACAGCTTCCGGACTGCCACTCAGGGACCCCCCTCCCACAGCTTCCTGACGGCCACTCGCCCCCCCCCCTCCAGAAGGCCACTCGGGGCCCCCACCCACAGCTTCCAGACTGCCATTTGGGGGCCCACATCCCAAGGATTCCAGAAGGCCACCCGGGGCCCCCCTCCAAACGGCCAATGGGGGGACCCCCTCAAACTGCTTCCGGACTGCCACTCGGGGCCCACCTCCCAAGGATTCCAGACTGCCACGCGGGGGCCCACCTCCCACTCCCAAGGATTCCAGACTGCCACTGGGGGACCCCCTCCCACAGCTTCTGGACTGCCACTCATGGGCCCCCCTCCCACAGCTTCTGAACGGCCACTCGGGGGCCCCCTCCCAAGGATTCCAGACTGCCACTCGGGGCCCCCCTCCCACAGCTTCCAGACTGCCACTCGGGATCCCCCTCCCAAGGATTCCGGACTGCCACTTGGGGTCCCCCCTCCGAAACCTTCCAGACTGCCTCTCAGGGGCCCCCCTCCCAAGGATTCCAGACTGCCACTTGGGATCCCCCCCCTCCCAAGGACTCCAGACTGCCCCTCGGGGGCCCCCCCACCCAAGGATTCCGGACTGCCACTCGGGCCCCCCCTCCGGACTGCCACTCGGGCCCCCCCTCCCAAAGCATCCAGACTTCCACTCAGGGGCCCCCCCCTCCCAAAGCATCCGGACTTAGTTCCATTTATATGTGATGGCTCAGAGTAGTAGTATTGTTCGACAACTAAATAATGGATAATAAATTACACTGACATACTATATACAGTGCTGCAGAGTATGTTAATGTATTCTGTTACAGTATTATATAATTGTGTTACATTGTGCATTCTATTTGATAATGTCAGATATATATTCATTGTCGCTTCCCAATGGTATTTCTTTGATTTACTGTAAAAGTTATGCCATAGTTAGTGTGACGGAAGCCTCCATCACTGGGGCCACTGGAGAAGCCTGACTGCCAGCCTCCTCCCTATTGACTATGGGCCCTGGGTTTGTAGAGACTTCTGTGGCTACCCCCAGCAGTATCATCCATCACTGGCTGAGGGGATTATCTCCAGCAGACAGCCAGGATCTGCCACCAGGGAGTGACCACCATTCTTTGATGTTTAATGTTGTATAAATCAGTCTCCCCTCCCCCTATTGTATTGTTAATCCTGTTACTGCCCCTGTTGTCTCTGAGAGGCAGATTAAGAGGGCGGTTTGTTTCCCAATATCTTGTTTTATGTAAATGTGTGTTTTGCTGGATATATCCAGTCCTGTGTGTGAGAAATAAATCAGTCTTCGTTTGGTTTTACCCTACACTGAGTCTCGGCGAGTGACTGGGGAACCGGGGAAAGAGTGTTGTCCCAGGCTAAGGGAGCACAAGACAGCGGAGGTAGTCGGTTGGACTAGCCAGCTCCGTAACAGTTAGTAAAGGCAGATAGATGCCCAGACTCTACTTTAATTCTCTGATCAGGCCCCAGTTACCCCTGCATTCCTGTGAAAATATTTTGTCGTTCCATGTCAGTAATGTCACAGAGCTGGCTAGTACGACCGACTACCTCCGCTGACTTGTGCTCCCTTAGCCTTACACACATGGCTAGATATAGCCAGCAAAGCGAACATTAACATAAGCAGTCAGGTATTGGATTACAACGGCTACAGAACCGCCCCCTTAATCTGGGTAATTTGGACTCCCAGGGGCAATAGGGTCATTAAAGTGATTAACAATACAATGGGGTCTCCACCTCCTCTATATATTACTGGCCAACATTTCCAGGGAAAAGAATGGTTTGGCCGGTGTCAGACAATTCTTGCGTGGAAAGAGTTAAAATGCTAGCATGTTAAATGTCCATGGGTTATCTAGTGTTTTTTTTTAAACGTATGATTCGATGGGAAAATTGAATTGGCCGGTGTGACGGGACCGACCTGTACCCCGACTGGGTACGCCCGCCGAACGTTGCTTCCTTCGCCCCATGGCCACCGGGGCACCAGAGATTAACCCCTTCACTGTCTGTGGCTAGCCGAAACTGAGCTACACAGGGTGGCTATCGTCCTGAAAAGGACAATACGTGATCATAGCAGAGAACACAGCTCTTCAGGAACCTCGGCCGTACTGTAGTATACTGAAGTATAGCAATACAGCACCCTACCGCCCTAATAAGGGCAGCACCGAGGCTTACCTCAATAACAAGACAGGACTCGTAGTGAGGTAAAACAGGAACTCTCTTTATTTGGGAACACAGGGGTATTTAAACAGTACAAAGGATTGAGTTACGTCCAATCGACACACAAGGGAATTGCGTCCAATAGACACAAGGGAATTGCGTCCAATAGACACAAGGGAATTACATCCTGCCCTCCTTTGCATATGACTGAGTATTAGCACTCAGCCCAGTAGGGGGTCTCTACTGTAGTCTGTGTAAGGAGGGAGGGGACAGGACATGTGGCACCTGGACAGGGTAGCAAACAAGGGGAACAAAAGCACACACCATAATCACAACATATACTGGGAAATGCAGGTATCACAAACAAAAACTATCACAGACGGCACCGATTAACCCGGGGCCGTCACATCTCCCCCCCATAGTCCGGCAGACCCGACTAGACCCCTAACGGGTCGGCTTGGGGCTGTCCGGGAAAGATAGGTGGGCATTAGGTTGTCTCTGCTCCCCAGTCTTTGGAGTGTGGCGCTCTGCACCCGGGCCCATAGTCTGTAGGGAGAAGGCTGGCACTCAGGCCCCTCCAGAAACCCATGGCATGGAGGCCTCTGTGACAGTCCCCTAGCTCGATTGCTCCTACAAAGGTAGCACTTACCAGGCCAACGTCTGCCTCTCCCGGTGCGTATACCATTCGCTGGAGAGAAGTGCCGACTGCCCCTTCTCCCTGGAGGGTACCCAGCCTCTGGGGAGGGATGCCGCCTGCACCCCCTCCCTGTTGCTCCCTCTGCCGCTGGGGAGATGAGCCGACTGCCTTATCTCCCTGGATCCCTGTTGTAGGTGCTGGGCAGAGGCCAGAGGTGTTCTGCCCTGTTGCCAGCGCTTCTGCTGGGGCTAAGGGATCTTCGGGTCCGGCCTGCAGCTGGGGGAAGGGAACGGTGTCCCTTGCTACCATCTGCTGCTGAGGAGGGAGGGCCGGTTCCTCTGCTCCCGGGATAGTGGGCTGTCGCTGGGGAGACTGGCTGGCTGTGCCATCTCCCGAATATGCAATCAGCCGCTGGGGAGGGTTGCCGCCTGCACCCCCTCCCTGGCTCTCCTTCTGCCGCTGGGCAGATGGGCCGGCTGCCGCATCTCCCGGGATATCTGCCAGCCGCTGGGGAGGAGGGACGATACCCTCAGCTCCCATCATTGGAATCAGCCGCTGGGGAGCGCAGACCGGTTCTTCTGCTCCCGGGTCTGTGAGCTGCCGCTGGGGAGACTGACCAACTGCGCCATCTCCCGGGTCCTCACTCAGCCGCTGGGGAGGAATGCCGCCTGCACCCCCTCCCTGGTGCTCCTTCTGCCGCTGGGGAGATGGGCCGGCTGCCGCATCTCCCGGGATATCTGCCAGCCGCTGGGGAGGAGGGACGATACCTTCAGCTCCCATCATTGGGATCAGCCGCTGGGGAGCGAGGACCGGTTCCTCCGCTCCCAGGTCTGTGAGCTGCTGCTGGGGAGACTGACCAGCTGCGCCATCTCCCGGGTCCTCACTCAGCCGCTGGGGAGGAATGCCGCCTGCACCCCCTCCCTGGTGCTCCTTCTGCCGCTGGGGAGATGGGCCGGCTGCCGCATCTCCCGGGATATCTGCCAGCCGCTGGGGAGGAGGGACGATACCTTCAGCTCCCATCATTGGGATCAGCCGCTGGGGAGCGAGGACCGGTTCCTCCGCTCCCGGGTCTGTGAGCTGCCGCTGGGGAGACTGACCAGCTATGCCATCTCCCAGGTCCTCACTCAGCCGCTGGGGAGGAATGCTGCCTGCACCACCTCCCTGGTGCTCCTTCTGCCGCTGGGAAGATGGGCCGGCTGCCGCAACTCCCGGGATATCTGCCAGCCGCTGGGGAGGAGGGACAATACCCTCAGCTCCCATCATTGGGATCAGCCGCTGGGGAGCGAGGCCCGGTTCCTCCGCTCCCGGGTCTGTGAGCTGCCGCTGGGGAGACTGACCAGCTGCGCCATCTCCCGGGTCCTCACTCAGCCGCTGGGGAGGAATGCCACCTGCACCCCCTCCCTGGTGCTCCTTTTGCCGCTGGGGAGATGGGCCGGCTGCCGCATCTCCCTGGAGATCTGTCAGCCGCTGGGGAGGAACGCCAGTTGTCCTTCCTACCATGATTGGTGACAGCTGTTGGGGAAATCCAGATGATGGGGATGTAGGCGGGGCAGGGCAGAGGTCAGCAACTTTCTGCCCAGTTGCCAGCGCTTCTGCTGGTGTGGGGAACAGTGCTGGGCAGCGGACAGCGTCACTCTGCCCTGTGGCCAGCTCTTCCGATGGTGGGTCCCTGCTAGCAGGTGGGGACCCTTCGCTGTGGGACAGATAGACACCAGCAGCATTCTGCCCTATTGCCGGTGCTTCAGCCTGAGCGAGGATTGCTGATGCAGGACAGATGTCAGCGATGCTCTCTACAGGTGCCAGCGCTTGTGCTGGTTGGTCCTCGTGAGCCGGCCGGGACACCGTGCTGGGGGATGAGCAGAGGCCAAAAGCACTCTGCCCTGTGGCCGGCTCTTCTGCCGGTCTGGCATTTTGCGGTGCTGGGCAGAGGATCGCGTTGCTCTGCCCTGGTGGGGCCCTGCTAGCAGGCGGGGACCCTTCACCGTGGGGCAGGCAGAGGCCAGCGGCACTCTGCCCCGCTGCCAGCATTTCAGCCGGAGTAGGAGGGGCGCTTGGTGCTGGGCAGAGAACAGCGTCCCTCTGCCCTGTTGTCAGTGCTTCAGCTGGAACTGCAGGATCCATCGACTCCCGTGTCATGCAAAGGCCGCCTTCCAGCAGCCCTAAGTATTCCATCTCCAGGCACCATTCCCTGTAGACTAGCCCTTCTAAGTCAGCTGCCAGGGTCAGTTCTTGGGAAAGCGGCAGCATTTCCTCGCGGTCCTTGTACAGGTCCCAGAACCTATAGCTCTCCGAACTACCAAAGTCGTCTTCTGCTTCAAAAGCTTCCCAATCTAAGCCAGGGACATAGAGGTCCTCACCTTCCGGAGAATAGTGATTTCCGGACCCCCACTCCTGCTGGGCTGCAGCCCAATATAATGCTCGATATAGGTCCCCGAGCTCGAGCTCCTTCGCCACCAACTTCTCCAGTGTGGCTACTTCCTCCTCGGTGGGCTGCCATCTCATCCGGCGACGCCGCAGCTTAAACAGCTCCCCGAAGCGTTGTTCTGGGGTAGGCAGGTTCTCACTTCTGCAGTTGTACCAGTTTTCCATGGCATCTTCCCACAGCTCTAGCCGAATCAGAGCTCTCCATTCCAGCCGTACTTCCTCTGTAATCGGCCCTCCCTGTATCGTCAGGGCGACCTTAACTCGAGTCTCAAAGTCCCATAACGGAGCTTCCAACTTATACTCATCAGCTCCTCGTGACGCATTCCTCTGTAGATCCAGGTCCACCTTGAACTGCCGATCCATTTCCATTACCGTCCTACAGACTGTTTCTGCAGATGGAGTGGCTCCGTAGAATGCCATCCTCCTCTGTAATCTGTTGCGGAACTTCTTCGTTGCCTGTTCCCGACACCGGCTCAGTTCTTCTGCCATAGCTGCCGCCGATGTGGCTGTACCTCCTTGGTCAGCAAGCCTGTTAGTCCCAGTAGTGGTTGGGCTGTCTCTGTACTGAGGAAGCATCCCACCGCTGCTACCAATGTGACGGGACCGACCTGTACCCCGACTGGGTACGCCCGCCGAACGTTGCTTCCTTCGCCCCATGGCCACCGGGGCACCAGAGATTAACCCCTTCACTGTCTGTGGCTAGCCGAAACTGAGCTACACAGGGTGGCTATCGTCCTGAAAAGGACAATACGTGATCATAGCAGAGAACACAGCTCTTCAGGAACCTCGGCCGTACTGTAGTATACTGAAGTATAGCAATACAGCACCCTACCGCCCTAATAAGGGCAGCACCGAGGCTTACCTCAATAACAAGACAGGACTCGTAGTGAGGTAAAACAGGAACTCTCTTTATTTGGGAACACAGGGGTATTTAAACAGTACAAAGGATTGAGTTACGTCCAATCGACACACAAGGGAATTGCGTCCAATAGACACAAGGGAATTGCGTCCAATAGACACAAGGGAATTACATCCTGCCCTCCTTTGCATATGACTGAGTATTAGCACTCAGCCCAGTAGGGGGTCTCTACTGTAGTCTGTGTAAGGAGGGAGGGGACAGGACATGTGGCACCTGGACAGGGTAGCAAACAAGGGGAACAAAAGCACACACCATAATCACAACATATACTGGGAAATGCAGGTATCACAAACAAAAACTATCACAGACGGCACTGATTAACCCGGGGCCGTCACAGCCAGGTTCAACAATGTCCCAGATAACACGGGGGGCAGCGACCACACGTCACATTTCCAATTTGAAAAATGCACACCTCTCAAATGTGGCCTTTTAACCCCCCAGACGAGGACAACAGTCCCACTCGCCAGGGGAGGGAGGCAGGGTCCATAATCTGTGGGTAGCACTCCATCACACTGTTGAGGTGTAAATATACTAAGTATGCACTGAGTTCAGCCTTTGGAAATTGAGAAACAATTTCTTTTTAGTGCCTGGATTAACTAGCAAATCCGGCAACACTGAAATCTGGTACAGAAAAAGATGGAAAATCTTTTAGTTATCCCACCACTGACACCTCATTTGTCACGGTCAGGACTACTTGCCAAGCTGTGACGGTGTAGAGGGTGTGGGCATGAACAGAGCCGGCCTTAGGTGTTCCGGCGCCATGTGCAAACTACCCCCCTCTGCTGCTTCAAACTACCCCCCCTGCCCCTTCAAACTACCCCCCCTGTCCCTTCAAACTACCCCCCTCTGCCCCTTCAAACTACCCCCAACTCTGCCCCTTCAAACTACTCCCCCTGTGCCTTCAAACTACCTCCCTCTGCCCCTTCAAACTACCCTCCCTCTGCCCCTTCAAAAACTACCCCCCCTCTGCCCCTTCAAACTACCCCCCTGCCCATTCAAACTACCCCCCCTTGCCCCTTCAAACTAACCCCCCTGCCCCTTCCTTCAAACTACCCCCCCCTCCCTACTTCTCCTTATCCTAACTTACCTTGAGGAGTCCTGCCGGCATTTCATGTTGAGCGTCGGAATAGTCCGGCGCTCAACATGAGATGCCGGCACTGCGATGGAGTCACGGAGAGTAAGGGGCGTCAAGCGGTTGCTGAGAACTTCACGAGCAACCGCTCGGCGCCCCTGCCCGGGACATAAATGAAAGCATTGTTGGTTTTTTTTGTTGTTGTTTTTTTTAACTTTATTTAACATCCTCCATGTTAAATAAAGAAAAAAAACTTAATTTAACAAGGAGGATGTTAAATAAAGTTAAAAAACCAACAACAACAAAAAAAAACAATGTTTTCATTTAGGTGCAGAGGGGGCGGCAGCGGACCCCACGGCGGCATTGGAGGAGGACCCCGCAGTGGCGGAGGAGGACTCCGCGGCGCCCCCTGGAGTGTGGCGCTCTGTGCAGTCGCACAAGTCGCACACCCCAAAGGCCGGCCCTGGGCATGAAGTGGTTAATAGCACCAGGCCTCTGTATTTACTATCTTCACCACTTAACAAGGCATCAGTTATACCAAATGAACCCCCAAATCCTGCCTTTATCCCCTCAGGTAGTCTGCCACCACTCACGATTTTAATACCGGATTTGTGAGAAATCCGAACTAGAACATTTATCTCTCTCTATATACCGTATTGGCTCGAATATAGGCCGCACTTTTTTCCCCCACTTTAAGTCTTTAAAGTGGGGGTGCGGCCTATATTCGGGGTCTAGCGCCCGACGCCCGGGACATGTGTCCCGTTATGATACAGATCCCCCGCAGCGGTGCAGGGGACCTGCATCCTACTCTCTGATACGCTCAGACAGCCTCCCCTGCCGGAGATTGTTTATGCTCGCGTCGGGGGTAGAGTGGCAGCAAATCTCGGGAAGGGGGGGATAGAGTGGCAGCATATCTCGGGGGTGGCAGAATTTTTTTTCTTTAAAAAAGCACCTAATTTTTAGGGTGCGACCTATATTCGGGTGCGGCCTATATTCACGCCAATACGGTATATATCCTCTAGAACTTAATAACAATACTGTGACGGGACCGACCTGTACCCCCACTGGGTACTCCCGCCTAACGTTGCTTCCTCCTGCCGGGACACCAACAATTAGCCCCTTCAGCGCCAGGCAGAACCAGCGTTGTAGATAGAAGGGGGGCTTCGCTGCACCGGAGCTACCTTGGCACTGTGGCTAGCCGAAGCTTAGCTACACAGCGTGGTTATTGTCCTGAAAAGGACAATACAGGATCATATCAGCCCACCCCAAGCATCAGGCAACACTCATGTTGAGGTGAAAACAGGAACTCCCTTTATTTGGGAACACAGGGGTATTTAAACAGTACGAAGGATTGAGTTATGTCCAATCGACACACAAGGGAATTGCGTCCAATAGACACAAGGGAATTGCGTCCAATAGACACAAGGGAATTACATCCTGCCCTCCTTTGCATATGACTGAGTATTAGCACTCAGCCCAGTAGGGGGTCTCTACTGTAGTCTGGGTATCACAAACAAGAACTATCACAGACGGCACCGATTAACCCGGGGCCGTCACATCTCCCCCCCATAGTCCGGCAGACCCGACTAGACCCCTAACGGGTCGGCTTGGGGCTGTCCGGGAAAGATAGGTGGGCATTAGGTTGTCTCTGCTCCCCAGTCTTTGGAGTGTGGCTGTCCGGGGAAGTTAGGTGGGCACGAGATCGGTTTGCCGTGAGAGTCCATCAGCGTTCCCGTTTTGTTTGCCTGGACGATACTGAACCGTGAAGTTGTAGGGTTGTAGGGCTAGGCTCCATCGCAGCAGGCGTCCATTGTCCCCGGAGACACGGTTCAGCCAAATGAGGGGATTGTGGTCGGTAAGCACTGTAAAAGATTGCCCGTACAGGTAGGGTTGGAGTTTCTTTAGAGCCCACACCAGCGCTAGGCACTCTTTTTCCACGGCGGCGTACCCGACTTCCCTGGGTAGCAGCTTTCGGCTGATGTAGGCTACGGGGTGCTCACTGCCGTCAGTTCCTACTTGGCTTAGAACTGCTCCCAGCCCGAATGTGGAGGCATCTGTGTGGACAGAAAAACGCTTGGACGGGTCAGGCGCGGCTAGTACTGGGGCGGAGGTCAAGGCACTCTTTAACTGCTGGAAGGCGGCTTCGCACTCTGGAGACCACAGGACCTGTCGGGGTAACTTTTTTTTGGTTAGGTCCGTCAGGGGTTTGGCAATGGCGCTGTAGTTGGGGACGAACCGTCGGTAGTAACCCGCTGTACCCAAAAAGGCTAAGACCTGTGTCTTGGTTGTAGGGGTGGGCCAGTTAGCCACTGCCTCTATCTTCGCAGGTTCAGGTCGTTGTCGCCCGCTGCCCACCCGGTGGCCTAGATAAGATACCTCGGAAACCCCTATCGTACACTTGTCTGGTTTCAAGGTGAGACCCGCAGACCTGATGCGATCTAATACAACTCCCAGGTGAACGAGGTGTTCGTCCCAGTTGTCGCTATATATCGCGATGTCGTCCAGGTATGCACACGCAAAGTCCTGGAGGCCATCGAGCAGCCGGTCAATCATCCGTTGGAAAGTCGCTGGGGCGTTCTTCATCCCAAACGGCATAACCTTAAACTGGTATAAACCGAAAGGGGTGATGAAGGCCGACTTCGGAATGGCTTCTGGGGCCAGGGGGATCTGCCAGTAACCCTTACACAGGTCTAGGGTAGTGAGAAAATTTCCCCTAGCAATGCGGTCCAAGAGTTCGTCTACTCGGGGCATGGGGTAAGCGTCGGTTGTAGTCCGGTCGTTTAACTTACGGTAGTCCACACAGAAGCGGGTCGTGCCGTCCCGCTTCGGCACTAGCACTACCGGGGAAGCCCAAGGGCTGCTGGAGGGCTCAATAACTCCTAGATCTAACATTTCTCGTATTTCGGACCGCATACCTTCCCGTACAGTCTCGGGTACCCGGTAAGCTGCTTGCCGCATGGGAGGCTGCCCCGGGGTCTCCACCTGGTGCACTGCTACAGTAGTGTACCCAGGGGCAGTGGAGAACATTTGATGGCGCTTAGACAGTACATGCCGGGCCTGTTCCCGCTGGGTCGCCCCTAATTGATCCGCAATTCGGATAGCCTCTATGCCCGCTTGCCCTGCGCCCCGTTGGGGTAACTCTGGTAGCGGAAGATCCTCTGAATCCTCTGCGGCAGGGGCACAGATAGCGGCCACCTCGTCGGGCCGTTCCTGGTAAGCCTTAAGCATGTTTACATGGAAGGCTCGTTGAATCCTCCTATCGGAGCATTTGGTTACCAGGTAGGTAGTGTCACACAGTTGTTTCACTACCTGGTAGGGACCCTGCCAGGCAGCTTGTAATTTATCGGACTTAGCCGGCTTGAGGACAAGAACTTTTTGCCCAACTTGCAGAGTGCGGTCTCGGGCGGTGCGATCGTACCACCGTTTTTGCCGCCCCTGCGCGGCTTGAAGGTTCTCCCGAACCATTCCAGCGAGTGCCTTCAGCCGCTCCCGGAACTTTAAGACATACTGTATAACCGGGGTGCCCTCGGTGGTTACTCCCCCCTCCCAATGGCTCCGGATCAACTCTAAGGGGCCCCGTACCTGCCTCCCGTACACCAACTCGAAAGGAGAATACCCGGTGGACTCTTGGGGCACCTCCCGGTACGCGAACAGGAGGTGTGGTAGGTACTTTTCCCAGTCCCGGTGAGAGGTAGCGAACGTCCGAAGCAGTTGCTTCAGTGTTCCATTGAACCTCTCGCATAACCCGTTCGTCTGGGGGTGGTAAGGGGCGCTATACACAGGCTTAATCCCGCACAACCTCCACAGCTGCTGGGTAATCTCCGCGGTAAATTGGGTCCCCTGGTCGGAAATTATCTCCTGTGGAAAGCCTACCCTGGCAAAGACTCGAAGTAGGGCATCGGCTACAGTCTCCGCATGTATATTGGACAGGGGGACGGCCTCGGGATACCGGGTAGCATAATCTACCACGGTCAGTATGTACCTTTTCCCCGAAGGGCTAGGCCGGGGTAGGGGCCCTACTATATCCACCGCTATCCGGCTGAAGGGTTCATCTATGATGGGTAGCGGGCGTAATGTGGCTTTCGTCTGGCCACGCCCCTTCCCTATTCGCTGGCAGGTGTCGCAGGTGCTACAGTACTGCTGGATATCCTTGGACAGCCCTGGCCAGAAAAAGGACCGGGTGACTCGGTGATGGGTCCGTCGCCTCCCCAAATGGCCTGCCAGGGGAATGTAGTGTCCAATACGCATGATCTCTTGCCGATACTTTTGCGGCACGACCAGCTGGCGTTTGGGCACATGGGTCTCTCCCTGCCCATCCGTAAGTCGGTATAATAGCCCCTGGCTCCATTCAATTCTGTCTTCCTTGTCCCCACCCGCCCCTGCCCGGTCCGCCCCTGCCCGGTCCCTATAGCCCTGTAAGGTCGGGTCATGTAAGGTCTCCTGGGCAAAGTCAGCGGGGGAGGCCCAGGGCAAAGTAGGGGCCGTCGGGGAATAGTCGGGAGGGATGTCAGGGTTAGCAGTACTCACTCGGGTCTCGTCCTCGAGGGCGTGGTCCGCCTTCCGTGCCTGCTGGCGAGTGATGGCTCCACACTGCTCGGCGGTGTCATCCGGGTGAAACGCGGTAGTTAGGTGACCCAGATCGTTGCCCAGTAGAACTTCCGCGGGTAGGTTCTTCATGACACCTACTACTACTTCGCGAGCGCCAGCTCCCCAATCCAAATGCACCCGGGCGGTTGGGATTCGGAGCACCTTTCCTCCCGCCACCCGTACAGCGACCGAGTGGCTGGTCTGCTCGGTCGCGGCGACCATCTGTGGCTGTACCAAGGTAATGGTAGCCCCACTGTCCCGTAATCCTTGAGCAGGGCGACCGTTAAGCCATACGACTTGTCGGTGATGATGTCGATTGTCCGAGGCGGCGGCCTGCACCGGGTCGGCCTCGTATACGTACCCAGTCACGTACCCAGTCTCTTACTGCAGGGGGGGTCAAGTCATAGAATTGCTCCAGTATGATCAGCTGGAGGACATCTGTGACGGAGGAGGCTTGGCACCCGTGGATCCACCCTTCGGCTGCCCGGGTCATGCGATGCACCCACTCGGTGAAGGGCTGCCCATCTGCGCGTCGGAGGCTCCGAAATTTCAGCCTGTGGGCCTCGGGGGTGATACCATATCGAGCTAGTAAGCGTTCCTTTACCCGATAGTAATTGGTACTGTCCGCATCTGGGGTGGCCTCATAAGCCTCCAAGGCTCGTCCCGACAGCCGACTCACCAGTAATGTCACCCAGTCTGCCGCTTCCACGCCCTGCAAATCGCATTGTCGCTCAAAGATCTGAAGGTATCTATCTATCTCATCTACGCCATCTTGAAATCGGGGAATGGCGTCGTAGGGTAGTTTAGCTTTGTTCGAAGGGCCAATCCGATCTGTCGTGGGCGCCCGTTCTTTATCTCTCTGGAGCTCTGTGATGCGAAGCTGGGTGGCCTCGCTGACTATCTGGGCGATGAGCGCCTGTGGCGGTTCTGATCCCAGGAGGCTGATACGCCACCGGATTTCTCGCTGGAGCTCTGAAGTTTCAGTGTCCTCCGATGAGGCGAGGCTGTTCCGGTCTCCCTCCATTAGCTCCGCGATCAAGGTAGCCTTTGACTTGTTGCTGGCCGTCTGCCCACGGGCTTCCAATAAGTCTTTCAGCGTCTGCCTCTTCAAGCCCTCGTAACGATGCTCCATTCACTGGAGTGTAGTCCCGGTGGTGGTTTGGATCTCCCGGTTCTGAGGAAGCATCCCACCGCTGCCACCAATGTGACGGGACCGACCTGTACCCCCACTGGGTACTCCCGCCTAACGTTGCTTCCTCCTGCCGGGACACCAACAATTAGCCCCTTCAGCGCCAGGCAGAACCAGCGTTGTAGATAGAAGGGGGGCTTCGCTGCACCGGAGCTACCTTGGCACTGTGGCTAGCCGAAGCTTAGCTACACAGCGTGGTTATTGTCCTTAAAAGGACAATACAGGATCATATCAGCCCACCCCAAGCATCAGGCAACACTCATGTTGAGGTGAAAACAGGAACTCCCTTTATTTGGGAACACAGGGGTATTTAAACAGTACAAAGGATTGAGTTACGTCCAATCGACACACAAGGGAATTGCGTCCAATAGACACAAGGGAATTGCGTCCAATAGACACAAGGGAATTACATCCTGCCCTCCTTTGCATATGACTGAGTATTAGCACTCAGCCCAGTAGGGGGTCTCTACTGTAGTCTGTGTAAGGAGGGAGGGGGCAGGACATGTGGCACCTGGACAGGGTAGCAAACAAGGGGAACAAAAGCACACACCATAATCACAACATATACTGGGAAATGCAGGTATCACAAACAAGAACTATCACAGACGGCACCGATTAACCCGGGGCCGTCACAAATACGGTAACGTGTTATCCTCTCTTAGGGTTTGTGGATATCTATAGTAGAGCCAGAGCCGGCCTTAGGTGTTCTGGCGCCCTGTGCGGACTACTCCTCTGACGCCCCCCCATCCCCCAAAAAGAAAGGAAAAAAAATCTTGTCACGAAACTCCCCTTTCTCACTATCTATCCCCTCTCCCCCTTTATCACTATCTACCACCTCTGCCCCTTCTCATTATCAACCACCTCTGCCCCTTCTCACTATCTACCACCTCTGCCCCTTCTCACGGCCTCCCCCCCCGCCCCATCTCACTGCCTTCCCCTCCCCCCCATCTCACTACTTCTCATTATCCTTACTTACCTTGTTGAGTCCTGCGGTGGGAGCGGGAGGCATCCATCTGCCGCGGTGCATGCTTCACAGCTGAGCACTGGAATATGACATCATATTTTGGTGCTCAGCATGAAACGCCGGCACCGGACGGAGTCACGGAGAGTGAGGGGCACCGAGCGGTTGCTGAAAACTTCACGAGCGACGCTCGGCGCCCCTGCCCAGGACTTAAATTAAAACATCGAGGGTTTTTTTTGTTGTTAAATATGTTAAATAAAGTTAAAAAGTGTATTTTACATGGAGGATGTTAAATAAAGTTAAAAAAAACCAAACATACTAAAAAAACAATGGTTTAATTTAAGTCCCGGCCACACAGGTCGCACACCCCTAAGGCCGGCCCTGACTAGAGCCCAAAGACAGACTTGGATTATGAATATTTTAATAACAAAAAGAGAAAGATTACACAGTGCCACAATTACAAAAAAAACAAGACGTACAAAAGAAAAACAAAATGGCAAACAGTTCTTAAAACGATGGGACTGAAACACAGAACCCTCACTCACGAGTTTCTTCAATAAGCCGGCCTGTGGGAACTCCTTAAATCCAGACGTTTTTTTATGATGTTGTTCCGATTAGAGTATATCGTGAAGTTCTGCTTTGAGGTCGCTGCATTGCCCCTAAATCAGATTCTGTTTCAAGAAAACATCCCTCTGACCACATGGCCAATTATATGACACCTTTTCCAAGAATTGGTTCCCATCTTTGATGTGCCAATAAATTATGGTGGGGTAAAGGTGATGGAAAACCCCTCCACTTAAGATAGGAATGGAATTCCTACGACTAAGGATCCTTATCAGTTAGGCCATGAATCACCACAGGGGTCCTGGGAAGATGACACCTCTTGCCAGATCAGATATGGAGGGCATGTACAAAGAAACTGATTTAGATCAACTGTCACCTGCTCCCGTGGATCCGCTGTCCCCCGTCGTCCTGCGTCCGTCCGCTCGGCTCCCGGCTCGCCGCTTCACTTACCTCGTGGTGAGGTCAGGAGGAAGCGCCGGCTGGGTGCTCGCCGTTGCGGTCGTGCTCCCTCTGCTGGACACGCGCGTAACTGCAGCTAGGTTTAGCTGCAGCTGCCGCGTTTTGGCAGGCAGGGGGCGCGTGTGACGTCAGTGTTGGGGGCGTGGTGTCTACTGGCGCCAAATTTAAAAACCCAGAAGCCCTGTTACCGGTACCCTGGTGTGGTCTTTTGCTGGTTATTGCTACTGTACGTATTATCGGAATTACTGGATTATCTGACCCTTTGGCTTGTCCTGACTACCCTTTGCTCTACGATTTGGCTGTGTTTGTCTCTACGTGTATGACCTGGATCGTCTGACTACCTGCTTTGATTCTGACCCACCTTCTGGCTGACTACCCGTCCTGTGTATGACCTGGATCGTCTGACTACCTGCTTTGGATCTGACCCACCTTCTGGCTGACTACCCGTCCTGTGTATGACCCCTGGCTCGTCTGACTCTGCGTTAGTTTTGCCCTACTCCTACGTTACTTTGGTGGAGATCTCTCCAGCTGTACCCAGAGACTATCTACCTCTCCTTATCTACCCACTCCGGGCCTCCTCACTGTTGGGATCATCGAATACCTGGGGTTTGCGTCTCTGCGCACTCCTCCAGGAGAAGAACTTCTGCGGTGAGTGCTCTGGCTTGTGGTAGACGTGACATTAACATTGCTAACACAAATGAATTAACCAACTCTGCTGGATTATCCTTCCATGTATCCACTACATTATATGAGTTAATCATGACAGCTACACTTCCGTGTACTACAGTGCTGACGAGGTTCCTGATAGGCTGTATTTCCTGTTAATCCAAGTCTTGTATGTCCGGTGACTATGGGCAGAGGGATGCAACGTCTGGCGGGTGAACCTAACCTGTTTATAAGCCCGTGTGTTTCCCAAATAAAGAGTCCCCGTTTTGCCTCACTACGAGTCTCGTCTTGCTATTTAGTTAAGGCTCGGTGCTGCCCTTATCAGGGCCACCGAGCCCCGCAATGGCCGTACCACATTAAACCGGTGTTTTCGGGGGTGATCCTGAAGGAGTGGCGGCGATCCCCGATAGCTCGGGGCAGGGGCGTACCTAGAGTATTTGGCACCCGGGGCAGATCCTGTAAGTGGCACCCCCCCAAAAATGTAAAGACATCTACAAAATTATGTTGGCAAGAATATTCATTGCACCAATTTGTAAACTGTATGTAAACTGTAAACAACAAGAAATCTGAAAAAATAAATTAATAACTTATAAGTAAAATAAATACGTTTAAATAACATTTACTGAACATATAATAGTGCTTTCTTTAATAACCCTCCAAAAAAACGGCGTCCACATTGCCCACATAGAACCTGACCAGCACCCAAATTACACACACATAGGACGTGCCATCTTTGCCCCCAAACAGCCCAGCATGAGTCAGCATTGTTCCCAAACAGCCCAGTGTACGCCATCTTTGTCCCATAAACACACTACCTGTGCCATCTTTGTCCCATAAACACCCTGCCTGTGCCATTTTTCTCCCATAAACACCCTGTTTATACCATCTTTGCCTTTTTGACAAATCAACTATACACCTATGATTAACACAAACACTTTTACAGTCACTCACTAATTCACACAATAATTTATTCTTTCACACAAATTATTTACACATATTCATTGATGCATTCTCACAAATTCATTAATTCTCTCACTCATTCACACAATTCATCCACACATTAATCCATTCATTTTCACTCTCATTCTGACTCTTTATTTCAATATTCTTGCTACCCTCCTTTCTCCCTATCTACCCATTCTCACCCCCTTCTGCCCTATCTTGCCCTTCTTACTCCCTTCTCCCTATCTACCCCGTCTCACTCCCTTCTCCCAATCTACCCCCCCCTAACTATCTACCCTCTCCCCCCTTTGAAGTTCACTTACCTTTCAGGAGTCCTGGGGTGGGGGTGCAAGGCCTCTGTCTCCCAGCTCTGCCACTGTATGGAACAGCATGGTAAGTGTGTGTGACGGGACCGACCTGTACCCCGACTGGGTACGCCCGCCGAACGTTGCTTCCTTCGCCCCATGGCCACCGGGGCACCAGAGATTAACCCCTTCACTGTCTGTGGCTAGCCGAAACTGAGCTACACAGGGTGGCTATCGTCCTGAAAAGGACAATACGCGATCATGGCAGAGAACACAGCTCTTCAGGAACCTCGGCCGTACTGTAGTATACCGAAGTATAGCAATACAGCACCCTACCGCCCTAATAAGGGCAGCTCCGAGGCTTACCTCAATAACAAGACAGGACTCGTAGTGAGGTAAAACAGGAACTCTCTTTATTTGGGAACACAGGGGTATTTAAACAGTACAAAGGATTGAGTTACGTCCAATCGACACACAAGGGAATTGCGTCCAATAGACACAAGGGAATTGCGTCCAATAGACACAAGGGAATTACATCCTGCCCTCCTTTGCATATGACTGAGTATTAGCACTCAGCCCAGTAGGGGGTCTCTACTGTAGTCTGTGTAAGGAGGGAGGGGGGCAGGACATGTGGCACCTGGACAGGGTAGCAAACAAGGGGAACAAAAGCACACACCATAATCACAACATATACTGGAAAATGCAGGTATCACAAACAAGAACTATCACAGACGGCACCGATTAACCCGGGGCCGTCACAGTGTGGATTGGTAAATGTGTGAGAATGATGTACTTTAGAGCATAATTATATAATGAAAAAGACATTGGAAATGGTACAGCATAACACCCATCACTCTCACACATTTACCAATCCACACTTACCATTCCAGATGCCACACATACCAATCCACAGATTCCACACATACCAATCCACACTTGCCAATCCACAGATTCCACACATACCAATCCACAGATTCCACACATACCAATCCACACTTACCAATCCACAGATTCCACACATACCAATCCACATTTACCAATCCACAGATTCCACACATACCAATCCACAGATTTCACACTTACCAATCCACACATACCAATCCACAGATTCCACACATACCAATCCACATTTACGAATCCACAGATTCAACACATACCCATCCACACATACCCATCCACACATACCCATCCAAACCTACCCATCCACTCTCACTGTCACTCTAACTGAATGATTTCCTACCTTTCCTCTTTTCTTATTACAACAGTCAGCTCCTTTTCTTTCTCTTCGCTCCTCTTCTTCTGTCTTCTTCCGGGTTCAGAGGGCACGGACGGCGGTGGGCGCGGCTTTAGTGTTGTGCGCCGGGATCTGACAAAAAACCCCGGCGCACAGCAGCAGTTGCCACGCAGATCGCGAGGGAGCGGTATCGGAGGTCTTTAACAGACCTCCGGCTCCCTTGAGTGATTTTAAGCCGGTTCCTCTGGCTTAAAATCACTCAAGGGAGCCGGAGGTCTGTTAAAGACCTCCGATACCGCTCCCTTGCGAGCCTTCTCCTCCAGCGGCGGACATTGCTGTCCGTCTCTGGAGGGGTGCCGGCAAGTTGGCACCCCCCTGATGAGCGGCACCCGGTGCGAACCGCCCCCCCCCGCCCCCCGCTAGGTACGCTACTGGCTCAGGGTCCTGAGTATATCCTGTCCAAAAGGTTAGGCGATCGGTCGAAGGGACCCCGAGCGGCAGCAGTTCAAAGTTTCCCCGTGACGGACCGTGAGATACCCCACGGGTGGTGGGGGCACGGACCAGGGGTGGTTCCGGGAAGAGGCCTCCTATAGATTACCGGCTGCTGGGGCTGCCAGGAGAGCAGAGATCAGCCGGCGTCGTAACCGAGGTTGGTAACTTGTTTCTGGCTCTTCATCAAGGTATCAGCTACATCTTTAGAGAGACCTTGTGACGGATCGTCCTGTGCCCCAGACTGGACACATCCGCCAGCCAGCTCCTTCCCTCTCCCAGTCAGTGGACACGCTGTGGCTGTCCGAAGAAAGCAGTCACAGACCAGCACTTCCCTCAATCATGAGACAGGACTTCATGCTTTGAGGTTAAAACAGAACTCTCCTTTTATTACACACAGAATTTATATACAATCTCAATTCAATGAGCACCGAACCCAATCCCATCATCCATATCCCATCACAAATCCCATCAGCCACATCCCATCACAAATCCCATCAGTTTCCAGGGGATGTGTCGGGTGAGGAGATTAAGAGATACAATGGGTTTCCCCCACCTGTGTTATCCCCCCCTGTAGTGCGGGTGCCGCCTGGGCAGACAGGGCTGTGCTGGTTTATTAAGAGCCCCAGCCGGATTACAGGATTGTCTCTTTGAAGGTTGGAGCTGCAGCTACATTCAAACAGGTTACAAATAAATATAATAATAATAACAGTGAAGAGGAGACATGGTTCTTCACAGACCTGCCTGAATTAAAGTCTCCCTTTCAGGAGCCAAACTGAAAGACTGAAACAGGCGGGATTTGGGTGGAGGACAGGCCCCTGCTGGAGCAGGTCTGGTTTGATCTCCAACCTTAGAGGGCTCTCTATGGACAGACGAATCAACTCCTGGTACCAAATCCTTTTGGGCCAGTCGGGAGCTATCAGAATCACCCGACATCTGTCCCAGGCGATGAGAGGAAGAGGGGGAAAGATATAACCCAGATCGAAGGCCCAAACCTGAGAAAAGGCATCCAGAGCTAAGGGATGGCCTGCTGCTGACAGAGAATAAAACAGAGGGAGTTTCTTGTTGGCTGTAGTAGCCATGAGGTCGATCTCTGAAACTCCCCAGATCTTCGTGATCTGATGAAACGTCGCATAGCTCAGGCTCCACTCTCCTTGAAGAACAGAAGTTCTGCTTAGGAAATCTGCAGTGACGTTCTCCTTTCCATGGATGAAGACGGCCGAAAGGTGTGAAAGATGAAATTTGGCCCACTTCCCGATCTTCTGACGAAGACTTCCTAACTGAAGACTTCTCGTGCCACCTTGTTTGTTCAGGAAAGCCACTACCGTGCGATTGTCCGACAGAATTCTTACCGCTTTCGATCGTAGCCTGGACTGCCATGAGAGGAGAGCTTTCCAAACTACCCGAAGTTCCAGCATATTGATTTGAAGATGGCGCTCGTGGTTGGATCAAAAACCTTGACGGAATTCTTTGTCCATCGTAGCTCCCCAAACGGATAAACTGGCGTCCGTGGAAAAGACTGTCCAAGAGGGCTCGGTCCAGACCAGACCTGAACCCAGCCTTTTCGCCTGAAGACACCATCTGAGGGAAGAACGGACGCTGAATTTCTCGGTGCTGAAGCGAGACCGAAAGGAAGGAACCACGAAGATGTGGGAGTAAACACCTCTTCCTCTTTGGGCAGCAGGCACTGGGATAAGTACTTGTTTCTTGACAAAATCCGGCACCAGATCCAAAAGCGCCTTTCTCCTGGAAGGATCCGCGGGAGGTGTAGACATCATAAAACGCTCTGGGGGAGTGCTGACAAGCTCCAGACCGTACCCTCTGGAAATGATCCCCAGGGTCCAAAGGTGGAAAAAAAACAAGAGCCCAAAGGTGGAAAAAAAATTCTCAGCCTGCCCCCTACCGCACAACTCCTGGCGTCAAGGTCTCTTAGCGGCTCCATCTTCATGTTTAGATGGGAAGGGTCTGCCCCTACCACGAAACTGAGCCTGGGGTCGGAATCTTGACCTCTGGAGGACCTGAACGAACAATTTGGACGAAAACGAGGTAAGTGTTTACGTTTAGGCAAGAAGTACTTATCCCCAGTAGCCTTTTCCAATAAAGTTTCCAGATCTTTCCCAAACAGATCTTTGCCAGAAAAGGGAATCCCGCACAAATGTTGCTTGGAAGCGGAGTCTGCTGACCAGGCTTTGAGCCATAGAGCCCTTCTAGACACAACCGACAATGCAGAGGCCCTAGCAGCCATGCGTACGGATTCCATAGCTGAGTCACATAAAAAAATCAGCAGCGCTCTTGACATCTGAGATGCCACGGAGGATATCCTCTTCTCCTGCACCGCTTAGGATATCATCTTCAATTTGTTGAAGCCATAAGCGCATAGCCCTAGCTACTGAGGCTGCTGCAATGCCTGGCTTAAAGATAGCTGCTGAGGCTTCAAAAGATCTCTTAGCTGCCCCTTCTGCCTTCCTATCCATGGGATCCGAAAAATGAGAGGAATCTTCTAAAGGTATAGCAGATCTTCCGGTGGCTCTGGCCACTGGAGCATCAACTTTGGGAGTTGAACAGAGCTCAGAGAAATCGTCTGGAAAAGGAAAGAGTCTGGACACCCTTTTACAGGTAAGGTAAGGTTACTGACCAGAGGGCCGGAACCCAGGCCGAGGGTCGGGGCCCACAGATCTAGGCTGAGGTAAAGAATCCATAACAGAGGTTTTAATCTGCTGAAAAGTGGACTGAAGCTCAGCCTTCATCCATTCCTTGAATTCTGAAATGGACTCCTCTCTGGCTTTGAGGCAGGATGAGCAAAATTTCCTAGAGGCGTCAGACATTGTAGCCTTGCAGTTTTTACAGGCAAAATGTTTCGTCCTGGATGCAGCCTTCCTAGGAGCTGGTGACTCTTCAGGGAAGTCTGGCTTATCTAGCGACATCCTAATAATAAAGGATAGGAGACGGTTAAAACAAAAAGAAAAAACAAACGCAGACAAATTCCCATAGACTCATAACCTACTTGGGTTAAGAGGCAGAAAACACCAGAACAGAAAATCTCAGGAAGTCAGGACTCTTCATCAGAAGAAAACTGCAAACTAAAAGCAGTACAAGCTAATAAAAAACCTTACCAAACCGAGGGAAAAAGGTCCAGAAAACCGCCAAAAAGCCTTCTCGGACCTGAGAGCTGCTTACAGATCTGCCCCCTTCCTGACCTCAGATGCCTCCTGGCAGACTGAGATGAAACCGGAAGCACGCCACCGCAAAGATCAGACGCTTCCTGGCTGATATCGTCGGCAGACTGAAGCAGAGTCCCGATGTTCTGCTTACAGCTAGCCCGCCCAAGGGCTGCTAAAGGTAAGTAGGCTAGAGTCCTTCCGAGGACCCTGCGTGAAGGAGCCTTTCCCTGCTCCGGTAAACAGGTTCCTACCGAGGACCGGACCGGAGAGGGTTAAAACGGGCAAAAAACCCTTGCCCACTACCCAAAGCGGGACTGCAGCGCTGGACAGGAGAGCTCTGCCACGAGCTCTGAAAACAACAAACGGGGGATGTACCTACCCGGATAGGGCAGGAAAGTACTGTGAGTAAAGGGTTCTGGGGGTTTAAATCTTTCCTACCTTATTCGGATAGGCGGCGCTATCTCCTATGCTACCGGGAGTAACAAGGGAAATATATCCTCACTGTCGTGGACTATGCCACCCGTTACCCCCTAGATTTGCTTAGAGAGCACTGGCAGGGACCGAAGGGCCGACCATAGTAGAGTACGTGTTGGCCTTCTGGTATAGATTGAAGGACCACATGGACATGGTCCGGGAAAACCTTCAAGTGGCGCAAGGTTGGCAGAAACGGTGGTACGAGCGGACCGCCCCGGAGCCGCGCCTTTGAAGTAGGGCAGAAGGTCCTAGCGCTTAAACCATCCCGTCAGGATAAGCTGCAGGCGGTGTGGCAGGGACCGTATCGGGTGGTGAAGCAACTGTGCAACACCACCTACATGGTAGCTAAATGTGCAGACGGAAGGATCCAACGAACCTTCCGTGTGAACATGTTGAAAGCCTACCAGGAGCGTCCCGAGGAAGTAGCAGTTATTTGCGCCCCGGCGATAGATGACCCTGAGGGATTACGCTGCTAGAATTGCCCAGGTAGTGTCAGGGACGAGGGAACTTGGCGCGATACAGTTAGCGGCGCAGTTAGGGAAATCCCAGAAGGCCCAAGTTCGCCAGCTGTTAGACCAGAGAGGCGGCTTACTCTCTGCCCTCCCGGGATGCACCACCGCGTGGAGACTCCAGGGCAGACCCCGTTACGCCAAGCTGCGTACCGAGTTCCTGAGTCTGTCCGAGAAGGGATGTTAAGGGAGTTTAGGGAGATGCTCGATCTGGGAGTGATTGAGCCGTCCGAGAGCCCCTTGGCTTTTCCGGTAGTCCTAGTGCCTAAGAGAGAGTACCGCAGGCTCAATGACCGGACTGTGACTGACACGTACCCCATGCCCCGAGATGATTTGTTACACCGCATCTCTCGTGGTAAGTTCCTATCCACCCTCGACCTATGCAAGGGGTACTGGCAGATTCCTCTTGTGACGGGCCTCGGGTACCCCGGCTGGGTACACCCGTCAATTCTTAGTTGCTTCCTCCCGGAACCACAAGGGTTAACCACTTCCAGCTGTAGCCTATACTAGCAGGGAAGGGAGTAGGAATGCGGCTTGGATTCTTGGGTGAAGGAGCACCGTAGCTCGCCGAAGCGTAGCTGAATCCGGTGCTGTAACTGTCCTGAGAAGGACAGTGAGTGATCCAGCAAGCCCCTGAAGCATTAGACAAGACTAATGTCCAGGGAAGTGACACACTTTATTGGGAAACACACAGGCTTATATACAGGTTAGGTGATAAAAAGGTCATAAATCAGGACACATCTTCCCGCCCTGCCCAGACAGTCCGGCGCCGTGCTTAGGCTACCGAGCCCCGCAATGTCCGTATACACTTGTTCATCGTTCTCGGGGTGATCCTGATGGCGCAGCGGCGATCTTAGGGGTGCCGAGGGGGCGGTCGGGGACCAGGAAGATCTGGTCCAAAAAGCGACGTGATCGGTCAACGGGGTACCGAGCGAAACAACAGTTTAAAGTTTCCCTGGGACGGACCGCGAGATAGCCGGCACGCGTTCGGCAGCCGCGCCGGCCGTTTTTCGCTCATCCGGAAGTCCCGGCGACCAGGCATCCAGGGGAGGCTTTTCCCCCGAATTGGTCTTGCTCCGTACCCCACCCCCGGTGGGTTAATAGCAAGGTAAATGGTGCGGTAGGTGAGGACTGATGGCGTCCGGGATACGAGGGGTTAATGTATGGGGGCAGGGCATGTGGGACATGGACAGGGGCAGCACGGGAGGGAGAACAAAGGCACAGAAGACAGACACACAGATAGATATACATAACTATCACAACAATGATATTAAACTGCATTTTTCAACCCAGGTTTGTGACACCTCTGGCGGCGGAGGCAATTCCGAAGTCGGCCTTCATCACCCCATTCGGACTATACCAATTTAGGGTAATGCAGTTTGGGATGAAGAACGCTCCGGGGACGTTCCAGAGGATGGTAGATCGACTCCTCGATGGCCTCCAGGACTATGCTTGCGCGTTGTCTCGGCAATCGGAGTTAGCCACCTAACCAAAGAAACAGCCCTAAGCCGACCCGTTGGGGTCTAGCCGGGTCTGTCACTGGAAACAAAGGGGGGAGTAATGTGATGGTTCCTAGAGTCACCCTACCCCTCAGATAATGTTATCCAGTGACATGAAACTCTTTAATGTGTTATTAATAAAAATGTATATTAATGCCTTATTTTGTAAAAGTTTGCACACGGCACACTAAGGTCTGAGAGATAATCTAATAAAGATAATGTGTGCTCTTTATCTCCCAGACTTAGTGGTGCCGGTGTCCTGTTGTATTGCTCCCCCCCCCCCTCGTGGTGTCCCTACCTATAAAAGGCGACACCTGTCCCATAATAAACAGTTATTCCTTTTGTTGTACCTAAAGACTAGTCTTGCCTGGTTATTTGGGTACCGGATAGCGATATCCCTTTACTTTGCTTGGGGATATTGCCTACAGATTGCGGGGAATTATTGTCCTGAACGGAGAAGTCGCTCTTGGCGGAGAGGGAGAACCTGAGGTCCCTGGTCGGTCCGTCACACCGACACTAGCGGAGCAGGGCTCACGAGCTGGTCCGGTGACCCTAGCTTCACGGCACCGCAGCCCGCCGAGGCGTAGCTGAGTACAGTGCCGTAATTGTCCTGAAAATGACAATTAGTGATCCAGCGGGTCCCTGAAGCATTAGACGAAACGAATGTTCCAGGGAAGTAACAGACTTTATTGGGGAAACACACAGGCTTATATACAGGTTAGGTGATAAAAAGGTCATAAATCAGGCACACATCTTCCCTCCCTGCGCAGACGGTCCGACGCCACGCTTAGGCAACCGAGCCCCGCAATATCCGTAGGGACCCCAGGCGGCAGCAAATCGAAGTTTCCCCGGGACAGCCAGCGTTTGTACGATAGCCGCACCGCCGGATTGCCACCTCTCTAGCGGCTCCAGTGACAAGGGATACCCAGTCTCTGCGGGGGTGTCTGGGCTACGAGAGCCGAAGTCCATGGGTAGAGCAGGTGATACAGGGATGAGGTAGGACGGGAAGGGGAGCCAAGCGGCAGTAGGTTGAAGCTTCCCCCGAGATGGACCGCAGGACAGCCGGCGTGGGTCCGATAGCCGCGCCGGGGCAGTTATGGTTAATGGGGGTCTTTAGGGTTAATTTAGGGGCAGTTATGGTTAATGGGGGTCTTTAGGGTTAATTTAATGCTGAGGACTGAGGGTGAATTTAATAAAGTTAACTAAAGGTGCAGTTAGAGGTAAAGCAATCTAAAAGCAATCTTAAGGTGGGTAATCTAAGAGGAATCTAAATCCTGGGGGCAGTGAAGATTATTAATGTATTTATTTATAAAAGTGTGGTGTCAGTGATATTCTCTGAATGGTTCGAATCTCTGAACGATTCTCTGCCTTCAGTGACATCGCTAGAGTAGGCAGGCAGGAGGGTTCATTGACGCTAATGAAAGGGGCGGGGCCAATCGTTAGTTTGACTGCAGGGAGGGACTGGGGAAACAGTAACTTCTATGAGTCACACTGAGTGATCCGAAGATTCGGATCATGAATCGGATCATTTCAATGACCGACTCGAAATGATCCGATTTACTTTACTGATCCGAACTTCGCATCACTACTTTGGGGTATAGGAAGGGTTAATCCCTTCTTAGCAATTAAGCTTTCAGAGGCAAAGGAGATGTCTACAGTGGAGCTACTCACGGCTCTCTCTCAGAATGATTATCAAATTCATTAATACGCTCCCCAGACCATTGCCAGCTACACGATGATCACACAGCTGAGAGATTCCCCAGCTTCTGTCACTTTAATTTGCGGTAAACCACAATTTCTTTTGCAATGCTGCCACCGTGTGGTAGCACTTGCCCACCCACCTTTCTGGAGAACCATATTTATCCGTGTAAGTGCTGGCAGCTTTGCCTCGAATTTTAGCCCTGAAACGGGGTAGGGTGTATAATGTAGTTTGTATGAATGGTGTTTAGCCACCGTTAAGCTCAGCAACTAAACATCGGGCTGAAAAACTGCAGTGGAAAGCAGTTGCCTTTAGGGAAGTTTGCAGCAAGTTTATAGCAAGACAGATATAGCTTGTTCCAGAGATTATGGGTGGCTCTGAAAAGAGCCTTTGGTGGTGTTGGCTAATTGCCCTGCGGTTACCGATTACCGCGCTCACTTGCTCTTGGCAGGCTTGTGGCTCTCGGTCTTCTTGGGCAAGAGCACCGCCTGGATGTTGGGTAGAACACCTCCCTGACTGAGCAATGGTGACCCCTCCGAGCAGCTTATTGAGCTCCTCGTCGTTACGAACGGCAAGTTGCAGGTGGCGAGGAATGATACGGGTCTTTTTGTTGTCGCGTGCAGCGTTACCAGCCAACTCCAATATCTCAGCAGTCAGATACTCCAACACCGCTGCCAGATACACGGGTGCGCCGGCACCTACTCTCTCGGCATAATTACCCTTGCGAAGAAGCCTATGCACACGGCCAACAGGAAACTGCAAACCGGCACGGGAAGAACGTGTCTTCGCCTTAGCACGAACTTTTCCACCTTGTTTACCTCTGCCAGACATGCTATCTCTCGAGAAAAACCCACCGTGATAACTGACGAAGAAACACGTTAAAGATGAACCGCCGCACACTTACCCAGCTATTTGTAGCTTCCCCCCGTGACGCTATTCGTCACTGATTGGTTCCTTTTCAAAACATCCAATCGGGTGGACATAGTCTGAGACACCAATCGGTGTAGGCACTGCGGTTCATGGGCGGCCGCATCTGCACACGTGACAACCTCATCGAATCGGACGCGAGACAGCAGAACGGCCTTATTTGCATGCGGTGCCTATAAAGGGAAGGGCCCAGCGCAGTAAAGCTTCAGTGTTCATCACTTTCTCCTGCGTTGCGTGTTGAAAGGAAAACAGACGCGATGCCTGATCCAGCGAAATCTGCGCCTGCTCCGAAGAAGGGCTCTAAGAAAGCTGTTACGAAGACTCAGAAAAAAGACGGGAAGAAGCGCAAGAAGAGCAGAAAGGAAAGCTACGCGATCTATGTGTACAAGGTACTAAAGCAGGTGCACCCAGACACTGGCATTTCCTCCAAGGCCATGGGCATCATGAACTCGTTTGTCAATGATATCTTTGAGCGCATTGCCGGGGAAGCTTCACGCCTAGCCCATTACAACAAGCGCTCCACTATCACTTCTCGGGAGATTCAGACTGCTGTACGCCTCCTCCTTCCTGGAGAGCTGGCCAAGCACGCTGTGTCAGAGGGCACCAAGGCTGTTACCAAGTACACCAGCGCCAAGTAAAGTTCTCTTTGTTCTCTCTTCAAACAAAGGCTCTTTTGAGAGCCACCCACACGGTCTGTCTCAGAGCTATGTGAATGATCTAGCCCTTTTGTCGGACTGCTAGCTCTCCAGGTTAGCTGGGGTATTGTGCCCATCGACCAGACTGCCTGGGAAGAGAAGCCCAAGGTGAAGGGGCTCCTGTGATGGCAACGACCTGTATCCCGACTGGGTATTCCAGCTAATTGCTGATTTCTCCTGCTAGGACCCAAGGGATTAACCCCTTCACCGCCAGACAGAACTAGCTTTGCGGAGAGAAGGGGCTGCTTTACCACTGCGGCTAGCCCAAGCTGAGTTACATCGTGGGTTTATTGTCCTGAAAAGGACAATCCGTGATCCTAGCAGAGGACACAGCTCTTCAGAAACCTCGGTGGCGCTGTAGTATACGGAAGTATAGCAATACAGCGCTCTACCACCCTGAAAAGGGCAGCGCCGAGTCTTACCCCACTAAGACATGACTCGGTAGTGTCGTGGGTAGGACATGTGGCACACGGACAGGATAAGACATGAGGGGAGGACAAAGGCATAATAAAAGTCACTCACATACTGAGACATACAGAATAAGAGAACTACGCCACAGGCGGAACTTACTAACCCTGGGCCGGCCCCCCTTCAAGCCAGCCCTGGGCCAACTCCCAGCACTCCGATCCTGCCAGTAGCTCAATCTATAGCCAGACCCAGCCACTGTTAAGCTGGTTATTTCAAGGCGTGCATAGAAAAACGCGGGCAGACTCTGGGACAGCATGATCATAGCCTAAGAGAGTGTGTGGGTGGCTCTGAAAAGAGCCGTTGGATGTTTCCGGGTGACGAGTCAACAAGCTTAACCTCCGAAACCGTACAGAGTACGGCCTTGGCGTTTCAAGGCATACACCACGTCCATAGCGGTAACGGTTTTCCTCTTGGCATGCTCAGTATAAGTGACTGCGTCGCGAATCACGTTCTCCAAAAACACTTTGAGCACACCACGGGTCTCCTCATAGATCAGCCCAGAGATACGCTTCACACCTCCTCTGCGAGCCAAACGGCGGATAGCAGGCTTAGTGATACCCTGGATGTTATCCCGAAGCACCTTCCTGTGCCTCTTTGCACCACCTTTCCCGAGTCCCTTACCTCCTTTACCACGACCAGACATGATCACCTTTACTCCACGAGTTTCACAGCACAATACTCGCCTACGGCCAGCCCGCTTTCTTTTATGCGTACTCGACGGACCTGATGGGGAACTGCACCATTCTGCCTCAAGGGGCGTTGCTTTTTTAATATATGCTTCTCGTTGGTTGGCTGGAGAAGCTTCCAAGCGTGCCTCAGACACCGATTGGCTATTTAGGATATCAAAAGACCGCCCGCGGGAAACCTTAATACTTTTGCCTCCCTCACCTCCACGAGATCGCTTTCGACAATTCCTCATTTACCACTAGGTGGCAGCATATCGCTGTAAATAATGCAGAAGTCTGAGTGGGATGTCGGGAACCCGAAAAAAGAAGTTGGCCACTCATCCATGAAAAGGAGAGCTCGTGATACAAAAGGCAAGGAGGGGTTTGTGTGCCGCTGGCGCCATATTTCATGAACAACCTTTGCTCGCTATACTCCAGAGTCAGAACGGGGGCTGCAGTGTGATTCTAGAAACAGAAGGCATACCTCATACCCCTGAACGATGACTCTTGGTTTGAGTCTCCTGAGGCACGCGTTCCATTTGATAGCAAAGGAGTCATACTTGCTAGATTACCGTATTTATCGGCGTATAACCTCTCTTCCGGTCCGGGCGGGGGTGCGTGGTATGCGCCGATAAATACGGTAGTTACGATATAGTGATTGTTGCCGATTATCCCAACTTCCCAAGTGTCCACCTGCTCAGCTATGGCAAATGACTCCTTTGATGTTCAGTGTCCAAAATGGGTCTTGATTCCAGGTCCATATACAAGACTTTAAGGGAATCTTTCAGTAGTTGTTTAATTTCTGTTACAACACTAGACACTTAACTAGTCCTAGCTTCTTGGCACTTAACTAGCCCAAGATGGAAGAGCAGCTTCCTATTTCATGCTTTTTCTCCGGCAAACTTTCACAGCTCCCGTAGCTTCTGCCAGCATGGCTTCCTTCTCCTCCTTTGTCTCCGGCTTCTCCCCCTTCTTCCTGGAGCTCCTGATATCCATACCTGGGAACTGAGCGCTGCTCCTCCGGTTCTCCTCTGGATCCTGGGTCGGCGGACCGGGGTCTTGACACGAACCGCTCCCCGCCCATTTTTTCCTTGAAATGGGGGGTTTTCCCGCTGCCGTCGGCGGGGACGCCCGCTGATGTCAGTGCGCAGTCCTGGCCGAGTCCAAGAAGTTCCCAGGTATGCTGATATCCCATGGCTTAGCCCACATGGCTTTTCATGTAGGCAGCCATTATCCATGGTCTTAGATAAACAACAGATGTACACATCAACACTCACTCTCTAGTGCAGGGGCGTCCAACCTGCGGCCCTCCAGCTGCTGCAGGCCTACATCTCCCATACTCCTCTGCCAGGTCCTTAGCTGAAAGAGCATTATAGGAGATGTATTCCTGCAGCAGCTGGAGGGCCGCAGGTTGGACGCCCCTGCTCTAGTACTACCTGGTGGTAGAGGTAATGCACTTCTTAACCAATAGAAGAAATTGATATTGTGATGTATGCCACAGTTAGAGGAGTGCTTCAGCCAAAGGGAGGTACAGATATTGGGTTTGTGACGTGAATCACTAATAATGGACGACGCAATCCATGTCCGCCGCATCACAGCCTCTTTAATTTCCAGCTTCCAAAGCTTTGGCAGGCGCGTTCTGTCAAGTCATTAAAATGACCCCTCTCAGGCCCAGCATGCGCAGAGGATATTCGAGGCTATCGGCATTATCCAGGGCAAATCCAGAAGTTTGGGTCTTCGTTGGCCTGAGGTTGAGATGAACTTGAGAGTTTTACCACTTAACACGTATGTCACAAAGGCTGATAAGAATGAGGGGGCTTTCCTGGCGTGTTTATTGTAAATCAGGTTATAGGGTCTGGTTCCTGAATTTCACCCACTGTGGACTGATACTGTCCTTGTCTCTCAATGTGATTTAAGACAGCTTGCAGCTGGGCAGGGTTGGGGTGATAGGCTTACAAACTTTTTTTTAGTGCCTTAATAGTTTTTTCCTCATTTTTTTGCGTAGGAAGAGATCATCAAAGCCATCCAGTGAGGGCAGACTTTCATCCTGTAAGTACTAGCAATGTATGACTGATTCTTGTTTTTGTGGAAGTGACAAGCTCTCATGTGGGTCATCGGTGGCCGGTTGACCATATAAACTGCTTACCCCACTAAATACTGAAAATATTATCTTTCCTGCGCACCAATTAAGTTCAGCCTAACTGTTGATCCAGAAGAAGGCACAAGCACCATCCTTGACGTGACTTGTATGACCTGTCTCCCCCAGGACAGCTTTCTTCTTATTTTATTTAATAACGTGAACAAATTTGCTTCTAGTCTTTCTTCACAACGAGGGTGTTCCATTCTTCCTAACTTTGTAGCCCATCTCTGCGTGGCTAAACCCGCACTGTATATACAACATGGGGTCTTATCATATTTATCATAAAAATATTTTTGTGTGTGTTGTAAAGATTATTTGCTACAGTTATTTTCAAGTCCTTTTCAGTCATTTCCTCAAGATGGCCCCATGAAACATTTTACGACCTTAGGACTTATTTAACCATTCCCTTCTCTGATCGCTGTCGGGGAAAGGTCCGTGCGTGGCAAGGAGCCGCGTGCCGCTTACATCGGGAAACTGCCGCACATCCGCTTTCCTTACGGAACTTCTGTGTTCTGACCTCGGCTGTTTGGCGTATCCCTTTCTGTTAGGGCTGCAACTAATGATTATTTTCATAATCGATTAGTTGGCCGATTATTTTTTCGATTAATCGTATAAAAAAATAAATGTACATTTTTCATTTATTTAAAATAACTGGATGTTAAAAACAAAAGGCAGATTAAAAAAGAACTTTGATCAAAATGCCCTGGCTTGCCACACTGCCTGCCAGATGTCACATACCCCCAGATATGCCACACTGCCTCCCAGATATAGCACTCTGCCCTGCCCACATATACCCTATATACCCTATATGCCTTATGCCCCCTGATATGCCTTATACCCCAGTGTGCCTTATACCCCCAGTTATGTCTCTCCGTCCTCCCCAGATATGCCTTATAACCCCTAGATATCCCATAGAGCCCTCATAGATTCACAGACTCGTTCACAGCACAGACGCAATGCTTTTATAAATAAATACAGGGTTAATCTTCACTGCCCCCAGGATTTCGATTCCCCTTAGTTTGCCCCCCCCTTTACCTCTAACTGCACCTTAAGTTAACCTTAAATTAATTAATCGTCAGAGTGACTGCAGGGGGGGCTGTAAGTAGTAACTGCTGTGAGTCAATGAATGAAACTGATTATAAAACGAGGGGTATTTTACAGAGCATTTGTTCTGAAAAAGCCTCATTTTATAATCAATAAAAATCGATTAGTTGTTGCAGCTCTACTTTCTGTCCATCTGTTTCCATGAATGGGTATCTCGTGTGTCCCGTTGAGTGTATCGAGTGTATATTTCTGTTTTTGGGTTCCTCATCCAGAAAACGTACTGAATATTTCACCCTGCTTGCTGATCTGTAGCAGTGGGGATAAAAGTCAAGAGGAGAAACCAAAAAAAAAAGACTGCAGTGATGTCATAATCACATCATAAGTTCCAAGAGAGATGCCTGAGGTATTTAAATATGTTAAATGGATCTCCAGTCAATAAAAGGGCCCACTCCCACTACAAATATACAGACAACCTCCGCTGCTACCCAGAACTTCTGCTGGGGCTTCTACGATGGAGCGCTGGTGTCACATGACCGTCTGGTGCTGGTAGCAGTGGAGGCTGTCCATGCGCAACGCGTAGACGTTTGCCGGCTGCCCCCACTAAAATGTAAGACTACCTAATGGTTTTACTAGTAAATATTAATTCAAATGTAAAATCTTTTCATCTTTAATAAAAACTATGATTGAGAAGAAATCCATTTCTTGTTTTTATCTTCTTTTATTTGCCAACCTGCCCCCCCCAGTTATGCACATCTGCCCCAGATATGCCTTATACCTCCCTATATGCCACTCTGCCCCCCCGACTTACCAATGCATCCCCAGACTTGCCCCCCTTGCTCCAGACTCCCTGGTGTCTAGTGGGGGCAGCCGGTGGACATCTCCCCAGCACTTTCACCGGAGCTTCTATGAGCCGGAATTTCATTTCATTTTTTGGACTTTGTATGCATCTGATGTTAGGTGCACCCGGGGACCCATACTAACAAACTACTATACAATAGTTTGTGGCCACTTTGAAATTTCCTTGTTTTGGAAGAAGCAAATTTTCTCCATTAACCCCCTCACGACAATTGATGTGCCAGCCACGTCACAGAAAACATGCCGTTTGGGACAATTGACGTACCTTGCATGTCATGACATTAGAGCTGCAACTAGCGATTATTTTAATAATCGATTAGTTGGCCGATTAGTTTTTTATTACATTATTTTAAATTTAAAAAAATTGCATTTTTTTTATCCGATTAATCGATTAATCGAATAAAAAAAATGCAATTTTTTTTTTATTTAAAATAATGTAATAAAAAACTTACAATTTACACTTTCATCTCTTTATCACAATGGCCTCTCTCTCTCTATTCACCTTCTTATTTTACTGACATAATAATAAAAGCTACAAGAACCCAAACACAGTGTTTCTCAAACTAGGTTTTAATACAAAGTTATTAGTAAATATTAATTCATATTTTCATATTTAATAAAAGCTAAAAAAATACTGTATTTGCTCGATTATAAGACGAGGTTTTTTTCAGAGCAAATGCTCTGAAAAATACCCCTCGTCTTCTAATCGGGGTCGTCTTCTAATCAGACCTCAAATAGAGGTCTGATTATGAGACTAAGATCCAGATCCCCCGCACCGCTTCAGGGGACCTGGATCCTCCTGTCCCCCCCCCCCCCCGCCATTTAACATCCCCCCCACGCCATTTAACATCCCCCCCACACACACTTACCGGTGCTTCCTGCTGTATTGCCGGGGCACCGGGTTGACGTCTACGCGATCCGCGTAGACAACGTCCGCTGCAGCCGGAAGGAGGTGTGGCTAGCAGCGGGGGTTGTCTGCGTCCATCGCGCAAATCCTTCCCCGACTCTCAGAGATCAGAGTTCCCCGCACCGGTGAGGGGAACTCTGATCTCTGACAGCCGGGGAAGGTATCCGCGACGGACGCAGACAAACCCCCGATGCCAACTCCACCTCCTTCCGGCTGCAGCGAAAGGAGACGTCAACCCGCTGCCCCGGCAATACAGCAGGACATTGGAAGCACCGGTAAGTATGTGTGTGTGTGTGTTACATAGGGCATTTCTGGAATGCCTTATACCCCTATATGCCACTCTGGCACTTAGGGGGTTAAAAGGCATATTATGGGGCAGAGTGGCATATAGGGAGGTATAAGGCATTTCAGGAGGCAGAGTGGCGTTATATTCTTATATTCAGGCTTTTTCTTTTTTTCCTAAGTTAATATTCAGATTTTGGGGTGTCGTCTTATAACCAGGGTCGTCTTATAATCGACCAACTACGGTATTTAATAAAAACTATGAGAAAAAAGCCTTGTTTATATTTTCTTTTATTTACCAAACTGCCCCCAGTTATGCACATCTGACCCCTAGCTTGCCACTCTGCCCCCAGATATGCCTTATACCTCTTATATGCCAGAGATTCCACTGTGCCCCCTGATTTGCCACTGTGCCCCCGATATGCCTTATACTCCTTATATGCCAGTGATATGCAACTGAGCCCGCTGATATACCTTTTACCCCCAGATATGTCTTATGCTCCCCTGATATGCCTAATATCGATATGCCTTATACCACTCGCCCCCATTTATGCCTTATACCTCCCTATATGCCACTGTGCACCCTGATATGCCATTCCGCCCCCCATAAATGCCCTGCACCCCCTGAAATTCATTATACTCCCTGATTCACCACTCTACCTCCCTCAGATATGCCACTCTGAAATTCATTATACCCCCATACACCACTCTACCTTCCCCTATACACCACTCTAACTCCCCCAGATATGCCATTCTGCCTCCCTGAAATTCATTACACCCCCATACACCACTCTGCTACCCTGAAATTCATTATACCCCCCATACGCCACTATAACTCACCCATTCACCACTCTGCCTCCTCCCATTCACCACTCTGCCTCCTCCCCCCTCCCATTCACCACCCTGCCTCCCCCCTCCCATACACCACTCTGCCTCTCTCCCCCTCCCATACATCACTCTGCCTCTCTCCCCCCTCCCATACATCATGACCCTTGCACTGCCCATACCCAGGAGGTTCCCCATTCTCAAACCCGAAATAAGAGACAGACACCAGCAGGATTGGATTTAGAAAAGGCCGAGACATTTATTTAACAAATGTCTCGACATAACTTTATTTAACATCTTATAAATTATTGTAAAAACACTTTAATAATAGTAACATAGTAACATAGTTCATAAGGTTGAAAAAAGACCAAAGTCCATCAAGTTCAACCTATATACATATTGTGTCCCTACCGTGTTGATCCAGAGGAAGGCAAAAAACCCTTATGAAGCAGATGCCAATTGCCCCATACCAGGGGGAAAATTCCTTCCCGACTCCAAATATGGCAATCAGAATAAATCCCTGGATCAACGTTCTGTCCCTATTAATCTACTATCCATAACTTGTAATATTATTGCTTTCAAGAAACACGTCCAGGCTCCTTTTAAACTCTTTTATTGAGTTTACCATTACCACTTCCTCTGGCAGAGAGTTCCATAGTCTCACCGCTCTTACTGTAAAGAACCCCCGTCTGTGCTGGTGTAGAAACCTTCTTTCCTCCAGCCGTAGAGGATGTCCCCTTGTTATAGATACAGTCCTGGGTATAAATAGGTCCTGGGAGTGATCTCTGTACTGCCCCCTTATATATTTATACATAGTTATTAAGTCCCCCCTAAGCCGTCTTTTCTCCAAACTAAATAACCCTAATTCTGATAATCATAATAACTTCTGTATAAATACTATACAGTCTTCTGTACACCTGTGTACAAACAGCTGAGGGTTCCCAACCTAAACACAAAACAATGGCTTCACACTACCCCTTCCGCCGGATACCACAATCGCCCAAGCGACCGCGGGTCGGATAGGGGAGCTCCACCTTAACGCTTTGGTTAATCCTGTACAGGGAGGGCATTAACTCTAACCTCTAACCAAAACCATCAACTTGCCACTCCCATTATCATTCAAACTTCTCCAGGGAACTCCTCCGCCACAGCAAAGAAACGGATCCTGCAAAAAGAAAGAGGGAAAGGGGGAAAGAAAAACACACAAAGCCAACACAGAAATACAAAGCAAAAGACAAAAAGAGGGAGGGCGGGCGGGAAACTGCTCCTGTGGTGTTCAGTAATTGCCCCTTGCACGTGTGCTTAGAGGGGCTTTATAGCCCTGTCCCCTTCCCCCTACAGTCACGTTCCTTGTGACTTCCCCCTCGTTCCCTGTGCATTCTAACCTCGTGCTAACCCTTGCTGAGTTAACCCTTTCCTGCCCTAATACCATGTGCACCGTCCTGTAGTGCTGGCAGGGTCATGTTCCCCTTACGCCTATGACTCCAGGGTTTCTTTCTGCCTCTCTCCCCCCTTCCATACATCACTCTGCCTCTCTCCCCCCCTCCCATACACCACTCCGCCTCTCTCCCCCCCTCCCATACACCACTCCGCCTCCTGTCAGAAACGGAGGTTCACAAGACACCAGGGAGCCGGCTAGAGAGGCAGAGTGGTGTATGAGAGGGGGAGGAGCCAGAGTGGTATATTGGAGGGTGGCTCCCATACACCCCTCTGACTCCTCCCCCCTCTCATACACCGCTCTGCCTCTCTCCCGACTCCCTGGTGTTTTGTGAACCTCCGTTGCTGACGGGCACTTTCACTGCAGCTTCATAGAAGCCCCAGGGGGTCTGCACGATGTGCACAGACAGCCTCTGTTACTCCCCTTCACTTACGCTGGGGCTTCTACATCATGTGATGCCGGCGCTGCATCTTAGAAGCCCCAGCGGAAGTGGAGGGGAGAGACGGAAGTTGTCTGTGCGCATCGCACGGACACCCACCAGCTGACAGTGAGGGGAATCCTGGTCCCTGTAGCGTTGCGGGGGATCTGGATTCTAGTGTTATAATCCGATCTCTGTTTGAGGTCGGATTATATAAAGAGAGGAGTTTTTCAGAGCATTTGCTCTGAAAAAGCCTCTTTTTAATAATCGATAAAAATCGATTCGCTTAATCGATAATAAAAATTGTTGTCAACTATTTTCATTATCGATTAATATCGATTTTATCAATTAGTTGTTGCAGCCCTACATGACATTAAACGTTGTTGCTTTAATGCCTTGATGTTAAGGCGTTCAGTAACACAGAGATCAGCAGAAGGGGCCCCATGTGGTTCCTCCCCTAGATGTCAGCTTCCGCCATATATGATTTGTAGCTCTGTACTGAACACATATTGGGGTGCTGCTTGACAGTGACATATTCCAAGAGCAGAAAATTCATACCAAATGTAGAATGTGTGTGTGTAGGGAGGGGACACCCACACAAAAATACTACTAAAAAATATGATAAAGGCTGGTGGTAAAATGTGTGCATGGAAAGGTTAAAAATACCAGCATCTGAAATACCCTGGGGAGTCCAAAATATGATTTGATGGAGTAAATTGAACTAACCAGCTTTATAGATCTCCCAAATAGGATATGGGCAGAATTTACAACATGTCAAAATTCCAATATGGAAAAAATGTACACTTCCCAAATGTGGCCTTTAGTCCCCAAACACCCCAACAAACCAATACATGTGGGGTGTCACAGTACTCAGGAGATATTCCTGAACACATATTAGGATGCCGTTTGGCAGTGGCAAGGACCAGGAGCTGTAAATTCATTGTGACGGGACCGACCTGTACCCCCACTGGGTACTCCCGCCTAACGTTGCTTCCTCCTGCCGGGACACCAACAATTAGCCCCTTCAGCGCCAGGCAGAACCAGCGTTGTAGATAGAAGGGGGGCTTCGCTGCACCGGAGCTACCTTGGCACTGTGGCTAGCCGAAGCTTAGCTACACAGCGTGGTTATTGTCCTGAAAAGGACAATACAGGATCATATCAGCCCACCCCAAGCATCAGGCAACACTCATGTTGAGGTGAAAACAGGAACTCTGTTTATTTGGGAACACAGGGGTATTTAAACAGTACAAAGGATTGAGTTACGTCCAATAGACACACAAGGGAATTGCGTCCAATAGACACAAGGGAATTGCGTCCAATAGACACAAGGGAATTACATCCTGCCCTCCTTTGCATATGACTGAGTATTAGCACTCAGCCCAGTAGGGGGTCTCTACTGTAGTCTGTGTAAGGAGGGAGGGGGCAGGACATGTGGCACCTGGACAGGGTAGCAAACAAGGGGAACAAAAGCACACACCATAATTACAACATATACTGGGAAATGCAGGTATCACAAACAAGAACTATCACAGACGGCACCGATTAACCCGGGGCCGTCACATCTCCCCCCTCGACCCATAGTCCGGCAGACCCGGCTAGACCCTTAACGGGTTGGCTTGGGGCTGTCCGGGAAAGATAGGTGGGCATTAGGTCGTCTCTGCTCCCAGTCTTTGGAGTGTGGCTGTCCGGGGAAGTTAGGTGGGCACGAGATCGGTTTGCCGTGAGAGTCCATCAGCGTTCCCGTTTTGTTTGCCTGGACGATACTGAACCGTGAAGTTGTAGGGTTGTAGGGCTAGGCTCCATCGCAGCAGGCGTCCATTGTCCCCGGAGACACGGTTCAGCCAAATGAGGGGATTGTGGTCAGTAAGCACTGTAAAAGATTGCCCGTACAGGTAGGGTTGGAGTTTCTTTAGAGCCCACACCAGCGCTAGGCACTCTTTTTCCACGGCGGCGTACCCGACTTCCCTGGGTAGCAGCTTTCGGCTGATGTAGGCTACGGGGTGCTCACTGCCGTCAGTTCCTACTTGGCTTAGAACTGCTCCTAGCCCGAATGTGGAGGCATCTGTGTGGACAGAAAAACGCTTGGACGGGTCAGGCGCGGCTAGTACTGGGGCGGAGGTCAAGGCACTCTTTAACTGCTGGAAGGCGGCTTCGCACTCTGGAGACCACAGGACCTGTCGGGGTAACTTTTTTTTGGTTAGGTCCGTCAGGGGTTTGGCAATGGCGCTGTAGTTGGGGACGAACCGTCGGTAGTAACCCGCTGTACCCAAAAAGGCTAAGACCTGTGTCTTGGTTGTAGGGGTGGGCCAGTTAGCCACTGCCTCTATCTTCGCAGGTTCAGGTCGTTGTCGCCCGCTGCCCACCCGGTAGCCTAGATAAGATACCTCGGAAACCCCTATCGTACACTTGTCTGGTTTCAAGGTGAGACCCGCAGACCTGATGCTATCTAATACAACTCCCAGGTGAACGAGGTGTTCGTCCCAGTTGTCGCTATATATCGCGATGTAGTCCAGGTATGCACACGCAAAGTCCTGGAGGCCATCGAGCAGCCGGTCAATCATCCGTTGGAAAGTCGCTGGGGCGTTCTTCATCCCAAACGGCATAACCTTAAACTGGTATAAACCGAAAGGGGTGATGAAGGCCGACTTCGGAATGGCTTCTGGGGCCAGGGGGATCTGCCAGTAACCCTTACACAGGTCTAGGGTAGTGAGAAAATTTCCCCTAGCAATGCGGTCCAAGAGTTCGTCTACTCGGGGCATGGGGTAAGCGTCGGTTGTAGTCCGGTCGTTTAACTTACGGTAGTCCACACAGAAGCGGGTCGTGCCGTCCCGCTTCGGCACTAGCACTACCGGGGAAGCCCAAGGGCTGCTGGAGGGCTCAATAACTCCTAGATCTAACATTTCTCGTATTTCGGACCGCATACCTTCCCGTACAGTCTCGGGTACCCGGTAAGCTGCTTGCCGCATGGGAGGCTGCCCCGGGGTCTCCACCTGGTGCACTGCTACAGTAGTGTACCCAGGGGCAGTGGAGAACATTTGATGGCGCTTAGACAGTACATGCCGGGCCTGTTCCCGCTGGGTCGTCCCTAATTGATCCGCAATTCGGATAGCCTCTATGCCCGCTTGCCCTGCGCCCCGTTGGGGTAACTCTGGTAGCGGAAGATCCTCTGAATCCTCTGCGGCAGGGGCACAGATAGCGGCCACCTCGTCGGGCCGTTCCTGGTAAGCCTTAAGCATGTTTACATGGAAGGCTCGTTGAATCCTCCTATCGGAGCATTTGGTTACCAGGTAGGTAGTGTCACACAGTTGTTTCACTACCTGGTAGGGACCCTGCCAGGCAGCTTGTAATTTATCGGACTTAGCCGGCTTGAGGACAAGAACTTTTTGCCCAACTTGCAGAGTGCGGTCTCGGGCGGTGCGATCGTACCACCGTTTTTGCCGCCCCTGCGCGGCTTGAAGGTTCTCCCGAACCATTCCGGCGAGTGCCTTCAGCCGCTCCCGGAACTTTAAGACATACTGTATAACCGGGGTGCCCTCGGTGGTTACTCCCCCCTCCCAATGGCTCCGGATCAACTCTAAGGGGCCCCGTACCTGCCTCCCGTACACCAACTCGAAAGGAGAATACCCGGTGGACTCTTGGGGCACCTCCCGGTACGCGAACAGGAGGTGTGGTAGGTACTTTTCCCAGTCCCGGTGAGAGGTAGCGAACGTCCGAAGCAGTTGCTTCAGTGTTCCATTGAACCTCTCGCATAACCCGTTCGTCTGGGGGTGGTAAGGGGCGCTATACACAGGCTTAATCCCGCACAACCTCCACAGCTGCTGTGTAATCTCCGCGGTAAATTGGGTCCCCTGGTCGGAAATTATCTCCTGTGGAAAGCCTACCCTGGCAAAGACCCGAAGTAGGGCATCGGCTACAGTCTCCGCATGTATATTGGACAGGGGGACGGCCTCGGGATACCGGGTAGCATAATCTACCACGGTCAGTATGTACCTTTTCCCCGAAGGGCTAGGCCGGGGTAGGGGCCCTACTATATCCACCGCTATCCGGCTGAAGGGTTCATCTATGATGGGTAGCGGGCGTAATGTGGCTTTCGTCTGGCCACGCCCCTTCCCTATTCGCTGGCAGGTGTCGCAGGTGCTACAGTACTGCTGGATATCCTTGGACAGCCCTGGCCAGAAAAAGGACCGGGTGACTCGGTGATGGGTCCGTCGCCTCCCCAAATGGCCTGCCAGGGGAATGTCGTGTCCAATACGCATGATCTCTTGCCGATACTTTTGCGGCACGACCAGCTGGCGTTTGGGCACATGGGTCTCTCCCTGCCCATCCGTAAGTCGGTATAATAGCCCCTGGCTCCATTCAATTCTGTCTTCCTTGTCCCCACCCGCCCCTGCCCGGTCCGCCCCTGCCCGGTCCCTATAGCCCTGTAAGGTCGGGTCATGTAAGGTCTCCTGGGCAAAGTCAGCGGGGGAGGCCCAGGGCAAAGTAGGGGCCGTCGGGGAATAGTCGGGAGGGATGTCAGGGTTAGCAGTACTCACCCGGGTCTCGTCCTCGAGGGCGTGGTCCGCCTTCCATGCCTGCTGGCGAGTGATGGCTCCACACTGCTCGGCGGTGTCATCCGGGTGAAACGCGGTAGTTAGGTGACCCAGATCGTTGCCCAGTAGAACTTCCGCGGGTAGGTTCTTCATGACACCTACTACTACTTCGCGAGCGCCAGCTCCCCAATCCAAATGCACCCGGGCGGTTGGGATTCGGAGCACCTTTCCTCCCGCCACCCGTACAGCGACCGAGTGGCTGGTCTGCTCGGTCGCGGCGACCATCTGTGGCTGTACCAAGGTAATGGTAGCCCCACTGTCCCGTAATCCTTGAGCAGGGCGACCGTTAAGCCATACGACTTGTCGGTGATGATGTCGATTGTCCGAGGCGGCGGCCTGCACCGGGTCGGCCTCATATAGTACCCCGAAATCCTCTTCGACCCAGTCGTGGTGTGGGGAGGATGATGGAGCCTCCAGGCAATTAGCAGCTGCCCGGATGGGCCCAGCTGGTAGACGCCCTCCCGGTCTAGCAGCGTGGTTAGCGGGGCATTCCCTATGCATGTGCCCGACTCGATTGCATCCGAAGCACCGGACACCCGAAGGTCGACTGTCCCGGAAGGTAGTGGGCCGCTGTTGTGCCGGGGGTCGAGGTGCGGTGCGGTGAGCCTGAGGTGGCCGAAGTGGGGGTGGTACATAGCGGGCCCCTGATCGGTCTTCCAGTGGGGTAGACCTCCGGGAGTCAATATACTGGTCAGCTAGAACTGCGGCCTGGTCTACTGTGTGGGGTCGTCGGTCACGTACCCAGTCTCTTACTGCAGGGGGGGTCAAGTCATAGAATTGCTCCAGTATGATCAGCTGGAGGACATCTGTGACGGAGGAGGCTTGGCACCCGTGGATCCACCCTTCGGCTGCCCGGGTCATGCGATGCACCCACTCGGTGAAGGGCTGCCCATCTGCGCGTCGGAGGCTCCGAAATTTCAGCCTGTGGGCCTCGGGGGTGATACCATATCGAGCTAGTAAGCGTTCCTTTACCCGATAGTAATTGGTACTGTCCGCATCTGGGGTGGCCTCATAAGCCTCCAAGGCTCGTCCCGACAGCCGACTCACCAGTAATGTCACCCAGTCTGCCGCTTCCACGCCCTGCAAATCGCATTGTCGCTCAAAGATCTGAAGGTATGTATCTATCTCATCTACGCCATCTTGAAATCGGGGAATGGCGTCGTAGGGTAGTTTAGCTTTGTTCGAAGGGCCAATCCGATCTGTCGTGGGCGCCCGTTCTTTATCTCTCTGGAGCTCTGTGATGCGAAGCTGGGTGGCCTCGCTGACTATCTGGGCGATGAGCGCCTGTGGCGGTTCTGATCCCAGGAGGCTGATACGCCACCGGATTTCTCGCTGGAGCTCTGAAGTTTCAGTGCCCTCCGATGAGGCGAGGCTGTTCCGGTCTCCCTCCATTAGCTCCGCGATCAAGGTAGCCTTTGACTTGTTGCTGGCCGTCTGCCCACGGGCTTCCAATAAGTCTTTCAGCGTCTGCCTCTTCAAGCCCTCGTAACGATGCTCCATTCACTGGAGTGTAGTCCCGGTGGTGGTTTGGATCTCCCGGTTCTGAGGAAGCATCCCACCGCTGCCACCAATGTGACGGGACCGACCTGTACCCCCACTGGGTACTCCCGCCTAACGTTGCTTCCTCCTGCCGGGACACCAACAATTAGCCCCTTCAGCGCCAGGCAGAACCAGCGTTGTAGATAGAAGGGGGGCTTCGCTGCACCGGAGCTACCTTGGCACTGTGGCTAGCCGAAGCTTAGCTACACAGCGTGGTTATTGTCCTGAAAAGGACAATACAGGATCATATCAGCCCACCCCAAGCATCAGGCAACACTCATGTTGAGGTGAAAACAGGAACTCTGTTTATTTGGGAACACAGGGGTATTTAAACAGTACAAAGGATTGAGTTACGTCCAATAGACACACAAGGGAATTGCGTCCAATAGACACAAGGGAATTGCGTCCAATAGACACAAGGGAATTACATCCTGCCCTCCTTTGCATATGACTGAGTATTAGCACTCAGCCCAGTAGGGGGTCTCTACTGTAGTCTGTGTAAGGAGGGAGGGGGCAGGACATGTGGCACCTGGACAGGGTAGCAAACAAGGGGAACAAAAGCACACACCATAATTACAACATATACTGGGAAATGCAGGTATCACAAACAAGAACTATCACAGACGGCACCGATTAACCCGGGGCCGTCACATTCATACCTGAAGTAAAATGTGTGTGCGTGTGGGGGGGACTCCTAAAAATTACTACCAAAAAGTTTGACAAAGGCTGGTGGTATAATTAGTGCAGGGAGAGAGTTAAAATACCAGCATTTGAAATACCCTGGGGTGTCTCATTTTAAAAAATTGCATTTGCCGGCTTCAAAGATGTCCCAAATAGCACATGGGGGTAGAATGACCAGGTTTGGGAAAAAATGGGTTTTGAATTAGCAATTATATTGTAATTTTATTGCTCTATAACTTGTAAAAACATATAAAAGCATTGATTATTTCTATACTTATGACAAATAGTGGAATCTATGTAGCAGGTTATTTCATTGGCATATAGATGAGTAAAATATCTTTCAAGTACACGTCAGAAAAAGTTTTTTTCCCTCTATTTTTTACCATATTATATTTTACAATCAAAATAAGGGCATTTAAAGAAAACCCTTTTTGTCCTCAAAAACAATAGATAACTTGTACGGGTTCAGTAAATGAAAGAAGTAAAGAAGAGCTAAACACGAGCAGAGCAGTGATTGCCACTAAGGGTACAAAAAATAAAATTGTCACGAAGGGGTCGAAATAACGTCAAAAGGATCAGAAATCGAGTGCAGACATTGTAAATGACTATTGCACCTCGCAAAGTCTGATATATGTTTATTTTTTATGGAATATCCTGACAGGTGTACATAGGCCTTTTTTATCAGCAAGCACCCCTCCTGTTTTCCATTGGCACATTATATTAGCTAATCCCAGTTTTAAACACTTAAGGACCCCGGGCTGTTTTTTTACTTTTTTTTTTTAATATATATTCTGCTGTCCTTTGTGTTTAGTTGTAATTTTCTATTTTGTCAGGGGCAAGAATGGCTTTTTTAGATACCATTTTGCTTTTTTATTTTGCATGTTAAAGGGCAACAATTACAAGTAGAGGTTTGACATTTCAAAATCTCAAATCCGGTCATATTGCCCCCCATGTCCTATTAGGGACATCTTTGAAGCCAGCCAATTCAATTTGCCCCACCAAACCATATAGTTTGGAAAACTATACACCCTAGGTTATTTCAAATGAATTGTGTTCACACATTCTATGCACCTACTCTACCACCAGCCTTTGTCAAACTTTGTGGTGGGAACTTGATTACACCAAAATATTATTACCGCAAACTTTGACAGTTTGAGAGGCTGGTGGAAGTATTAGTGCATAAAAAGTGTTAGAAAACCACCATCTTATCGCCCAGAAAATATGCGACTGCAGAAAGAAACACTATTTTATGTTCAGCAGTATCCTCCAAGTTAAACTGTCCCGCAATACAACTTAATTTATTTCAATTTAACTTATTTTAGGTAAGTATGGAGTGCTGTAGGGTGTTGTGGGAAGCATATTTTTAACGTTTTCTTTTCGGGCTAAATATAGGATTTTTATTTTTTTTAATACTAGCTGCTCAAGGTAAAGAGATCCAGTTTGGAGTGACATAACCTGTTAGGGTTTCCAGGACAGCAAATAGGGGGTTTTCCATATTGGGGGGCTCCACAATAATCAGGGGAATTCTACGGGGAGCCCTTTGATCACGCTGTGCATCCCTGTGTCTTCTTTGTCATACAGCTGCATCGTACCGACACTCACACTAATGCCAGCCGCTGACTTACAGTGGCAGGGTACCCGATCATGGTGTCTATAGATCCTGAGAGTCTCTGGCGCATCAGAGGGATTCCCCAGTGCCATAAGTGATGACCTTTCCGGAGGAGATTAGAGTTTTGGCCAAAACCCCATGACGTCAGGGATATATCTTTGCTCCTCAAGGACTATATTTAGTGACCTATCCCCTACGTAACCGGTCCTTCAGGGGTTACGTTTACAAAAGGCAAATTGATCTTTGGAAATCCCTTTTGCAATTTTGTTTAGTGTATGTATATGTGCGTGTATGTTTTTTTTATTATTTATTTTTTTATTTAGAAAATATGTTGGACCTTCTTTTATTGTCACCTTTAGTGTTTTTCTTTAAAGCTACAACCACATTAAAAACATTTTTTTGGGGGTGAACAGGTGGGCAAGAATCAGAAGGAATCACGTTTACTACCGTACAGTATCTTCACTTTGGACGATGACCCGGCTCTCTTTAACAAAATAAAGCCTGTGCCAAAGACCACAAGCTGTTATCGCTGTGGTTTACCTGGTAAGTAATCATAATTGAGCGATGAGCAGCACTCTCTGAAAAACAATGTGTTTTAGGGATCCCAGTTGCGATTTGTAAAATGTGCCTTTTTTTGTTTGACATCCTTCCTACGTAATAATGTTAGGTGACGTTTCACATACGTTACCATTCGGTCACTTTCCCCTTATTTATCCTTCAGCGGCACTTACCGCTAACCCAATGGCTCACTAAAATACTTGCGGTGCCCTCAGGGCCGGCCTTAGGGGTGTGCGACCTGTGCGGCCGCACAGGGCGCCATGGCAGCAGGGGCGCCTTCCCGGGACTTAAATTAAAACATGGGTTTCATTTTTTTTTACTTTATTTAACATCATTCATTGAAGGGGCAGAGGAGCGGTAGTTTGAAGGGGGTGCCAGAGGAGTAGTCCGCACAGGGCGCCAGAACACTTAAGGCCGGCTCTGGGTGCGCTCAGCTTTCCCGAATATTCCTGCGAAGTCCTGATCTCCAGATTTTCATGTCATACCTGCTGGTGCCGCTGCAAGGCGCTGAAGGATTTGTCGGTAATACGGGGGTACCGTTTTATTTACTGTTTTCCCTTTGGGACAGGGTCACGGAGGTGTTCCCAGTGCCGCCAGACATGCTATTGACGTTCCCAAGTTCCACCAAGTCGCCAGTGGATCTGTAGCTCATCTGCGTGAGGCTGCCGGTCCAAGTTGTTAAGGAGAGCATCGTCCTATAGCATTTAGATCGGCTGACTTTAGTAAGACAATGGAGCTTCTGTAGAGTGGGTATTGACGGGCCACTTGGAATTACTGCTCATAAATCTGATACATTACCTTACTAATGAATGAGAAATTAGCAAGTATCCTTTTCCAACTACTGGTTTTATTTTCAGGAAAAACAAAACCAGCTGCCGAGTTCCTATTGAAGCTGCCGAAAAGAAAGCAAGTCCTTTGGTAAAGATTTCTGAAATGCTCCTTGCTGTATGTATTCAGTAATGAGAGGGCTCTGGGGTCGTGCAGGGTCCTTTATATTGTGTGACTTTATTTCCACCACTGGGGTTATAGAGGAGCCCAATCATTCCACCTGGAGTGAGAAGTAGAGTTGGATTCTTGGTCCTGTCCAATGGATTGTAACAAACAGTCCTAGACGGTATGAGTCTCGCTAACCTTAGCTTTTGCCTTTTTTGTTTTATCCTTTTTCATTGGAAAATATCACTTAAAGTCATTACACTTTTTTTAAATGTCTCAATAAAACACCAGCCTGGTGACTGTTCAGTATTGCATCTTGCTTTATTGCTAAATACGGAAACATCTTTTAGACTGAAGGTAGTCAATGTATGTTGTATTCTCCTATTCTTTCTGCAGGTTGAACCCGCTGTTAGTGATCTCACAAAGCGTCAGGAAACCGAAAAGAAAATATTCTTATGTGATTTACAAAAGTCGGGAATAAGGAAAGGGACAGAGATTCAGGTGGTGTTCGTTTGCCTGTTACAGTTTATATATTTCTATTTCATTTTTTACATCTCGTGGGGTTTTGGTGTTTTTTGCTTGGATATTGTGTGGTGAGCAAACCTAAAACTTGTAGAAGAAATGCCCCACTGAACTTCAATATTATGTTTGTTTTGTTTGTTTATAGGGCTATGTTGTGGAATTCTCAAACCCCAGTAATTTCTTTATACATCCCTATATCAAGAAATCTTTGTTCAAGTTGGCAACCACATTACAGGAGATATACTCAAAACCTGAGAACCTAAAGAAGGGATATACCCCTGTCATAGGGGAAATCTGTGTGGCCAGATATTCCCAAGACCAGGTAAAAAAATATATATAGTTGGAAGGAAAACATGTGCTGTCTCCAGGTGAAGCTAAATCATTCCTATCGCAGGGCAAGCATGAGTACAATGTTGCTTTGCATTGTTTGGTCACAAAAGCAGTGTAAAGATATAAAATTTAATTTGCGGCCCACGTTTGTATTTCCCTAAAATACTGTATATATACAATTTATTTTTAAACAAGTCCTAAAATGAGCACTATATTTTCAAACAATTCTCGCATGGGAAGAGTACTGGCATGGGGAGTCCACACACGTCCCAAATGTGGCCTTTTAGCCCCCAAACAACCCAACAAACCCATGAGGGGTATCACTGAACTCAGTAGATGTTGCTGAATGCATATTGTTGCGTGACAGTGACATATACCAGGAGCTGTAAATTCATACCTAAAATACTACTGCAAATTTTGACAGTTTGGTAAAATGTATGCATGGAAAGAGTTGAAATACCAGCATTTGAAATACTCTGGGGTGTCTAGTTTTCAAAAATGTATGGTTTTATTGGACACATTGAATTGGCCAGGATCAAAGATGTACCAAATAGGGCATGAGCAGTGGATCTCCAGATGTCAAAGTCCATCATTGAAAAATGATCATGCCCCAAATGTGGCCCTTTTGCCCCCAAACAGCCAGGCAAGCCCATGAATGGGTGGTATCACTATAATCAGGAGATGTTGATGAACACATATTGGGGTGTTGTGTGACAGTGACATACACCAGGAGCGGTAAATTCATACCTGAAGTAAAATGTGTGTGGGGAAAAAACCCACAAATGACCACCACAAAAGTTTGACAAAGGCTTGTTGTAGACTTTGTTCATGGAAAGAGTTAAAATATTATCATTTAAATACCCTGGGGTGTCTAGTCTTCAAAAATGTATGGTTTGATGGGGTAAATTGCATTGGCCAGCTTCAAAGATACCAAAATAGCACACGGTTGCAGAATTATTAGATTTGGAACAAATGGTTTTGAAATGGCAAAACGCTACTTATTGCCCCATAATGTGCAGAAAAAAACATAAAAACATTGGGTATTTCTAAACTCAGGGCAAATAGTAAAATTTAGTTAGCAGGTTTTTTCTTTAGTTTGTATAGATGAGTAAAAGATTTTTCAAGAAAGTCCTTTTTTTCAAAAATTTTCACCATATTTTATACTTTTTTTTTTTTTTTAATCATAGTAAATAACGTGATACATCTAAAGCTAGCCCTTTGTGTCCTGAAACAGAAATGTTGAAACAACCATTGTCACGAAGGGGTTAATGCATCCACACAAAATGGGCTTCCTGTTGAAACCATAGAAACATGTAAAAATCTATACTAAAATAACATTGCTTTTGCAAGTTTGTTTAGGTGTCTTCTGCTGAAAATATCCAAATTAATGTTCAGCAACATTTCCGATAACGGGGATACCCCAAATATTTGTTATGTTCTAGAGCCGTAACCATCTTTTACATGTTAACCCCATAGTGTATTACGTTTAATTTTGAGGGTAGGTGTATGATTTTCTTACTGAGAAGGGCCCTCTGTAAAATAAAACTTCCTTATTACATCTGTGTCTGTGTTAGGTCCCTTTTAAGTATTTAAATGTTTTTACCGCATTTCCCCTCCCCCCCAATCAAGCCATCTGCTAGTATGTAGCTGTTTAACTTTTTTGTTTATTGAAGAGCACATATCACTTTTTTTTGTGTGCAAACTTGTTTTTTATGTGATTGAGATAAACACAAAAATATTTTGTGGTGGAGAATAAGCGTGGTATAATTGTATAATAAGTGTTGAGAGGTCCCAGTGCTTGTCGCATTCTGAAAGCAGTTGCAATAGAATTAAGAGAGACAGCTGGACATGCTGCTTGTCTACAACCCTTACTCTTCCAGAGCAGACGTGTATGGTGTGAAGAGTGATCAGATGAATTGCAATCAATTGCAATGTCCCTCTTTGCCATTAAAATGAACTTTATCCCCCCCCAAAAAAAAACATTTCCAGTGCATTTCATCCCTGTCCCAAAAGGAGCAGCTGACATCCTGTCAGTGATTCTCTCGCTAACACCGGTGAGAGTGTTGACATGGACAAGGCTGGAGATCACCTGGAGATGCTGATTGATTGAGAACAGGGTGGTCATTTGTCGAATCATCAAGAACTTCAAGGAGAGAGGTTCAGTTGTGAAGAATGCGTCAGGGCGCCCAACAAAGTCCAGCAAGTGCCAGGACCGTCTCCTAAAGCTGATTCAGGATCAGGGCACAACCCGTGCAGAGCTCTCTCAGGAATGGCCGAAGGCAGATGTGAGTGTGTCTGCACGCTACCATCAGTCCTGTTTCATCCCAACAGTAAAGCATCCTGAGACCATTCATGTGTGGGGTTGCTTCTCAGCAAAGAGAATTTGAGAGAAAGAACACAGCCATGAATAAAGAATGGTACCAACACATCCTTCAAAAGAAACTTCTCCCAACCTTCCAAGAACAGTTTGGTGACGAACAATGCCTTTTCCAGCATGACGAAGCACCTTGCCATAAGGCAAAAGTGATAACTATAAGTGGCTCGGGGAACAAAACATCGGAATTGTGGGTCCATGGCCACAATTTAATCCCATTGAGAATTTGCAGTCAATCCTCAAGAGGTGGGCAGACACACAAAAACCCACAAATTCTAACAAACGCCAAGCATTGCTTATGCAAGAATGGGCTACTATCAGTCAGAATGTGGCCCAGAAGTTAATTGACAGCGTGTCGGAGACCCGTACTCAGACTGAGTAGATCCGCAGTGGAGATCTTCCCTGCCACTGAAAGCTTAATTGCTCAAGGGATTAACCCTTCATATTCCCCCAAGCACTAGCCGAGACTTAGTGTAAAACAGAACTGTCTTTATTGAGGACATCACACATATATATATATATACAGCAAACATGATGCGATTAAAGGTAATCAACCACCAGACAGCCCGGCGCCACCATAATCAACCACCAGACAGCCCGGCGCCACCATACAGTTCTACGGCCAGCAATGCCCACCCGACAAAGAGTCAGTATTTCGGGGTGATCCTGAGTGAATGGTGCCAATGGAGAGCTCAGGGTCCAAAGATGTTGTGATCCAAAAAGCAACGTGATCGGGGAACAGTCCGCACGGTAGCCGGGCCAGAGTTCCATAGCCGCGGCTGGGTAAACCCTGATCCTAAAAATTGGCAATAAATAATGAGTGCCCTCTCTGTAACCACCACCGAATGTTGCCCACCACGTGCTTAATGTACCCTTAAAAGAGCGACACTGTTCCAATTGATGGGGGCATCGCCACGGTTCCTAGCCGCCGCACAGTTCCATGAATTTGCGGTTAGGTCCCGGGCAGGCGCCAAGCAGGGGGAAGGTGGGATCCAACCAACACTAGGGGTGTACAGGGTCCGTGAGCCTTTAATCCTTGGGAAAACCACAGGGATGGGGCCAAAATACCGTAAGGGATAAAGAGATGGGCTGTCACAGACCGCATGCCAGGGCGGATGGCAGAGGTTTTAAAAAAAGGTCAACGCTACAAATATTGACTTTGCATAAACAATGTAATTGTCAATAAAAGCCTTTGACCCTTATGAAATGCTTCTACTTCAGTATGCCATAGTAACATCTGACAAAAATATCTAAGAACACTGAAGCAGCAACCTTGTGAAGACCAAAACTTTTGGCCACCACTGTGCTTCTCACTATACCTGAAATTGGTTTTGTTGCTTATGATCACCATCAGAGGGCCTCCATGTTATCTCTGAAATCTCCAGATACACTTAGAATAATAACTAAACCTATTTACTCGCGGTGCCCAACACCTGGCTGGCTTCAGTCAAGTAACTCTTTCCTAATTTAAGAAAGGCCTCATACTTGTTGTCAAGTGGAGTCTCACACAAAGACAATCTCACCTGTGGCAGAGAAGAGGGAGATATCTGTAAATCTCCAGAATATCTCAAACTCCACTCACTAGAAGCTGACCTTGGGACAGAGGCAGCCTGGCGGTGCCGTTTTTAATAGCTGTGACTGATCGTCCTGTGCCCCAGACTGGACACATCCGCCCGTCAGCTTCTTCCCTCTCCCAGTAAGCGGACACGCTGTGGCTGTCCGAAGAAAGCAGTCACAGACCAGCACTTCCCTCAATCATGAGACAGGACTTCATGCTTTGAGGTTAAAACAGAACTCTCTTTTATTACAAACACACGGAACTTATATACAATCTTCAATCACTGTGCACCAAACCCAACCCCCAATCCTATCAGCCACATCCCATCACAAATCCCATCAGCCACATCCCATCACAAATCCCATCGGTATACATCCCGTATCAGGTGAGGGGATTAAGGGATACAATGGGTTCCCCCACCTGTGTTATCCCCCCTGTAGTGCGGGTGCCGTCTGGGCAGACAGGGCTGTGCTGGCTGATTAAGAGCCCCAGCCAGATTATAGGATCGTCTCTTTGAAGGCCGGAGCTGCAGCCACATTCAAACAGGTTACACATAAATAAATAATAATAATAACAGTGAAGATCAGACATGGTTCTCTCCTCTTGTGCAAACATCCAGCAGACACAGCCAGATCCCTAACGGATCGGCTTGGGGATGACCGGCCTCTACTGTCTCTGGTCCTGCGGCGTAGGGAGAGCGGGCGTGCGGCCTCTGGGGCACCCTGGCAGCCCCATGTCATTCACCCAGGCTCCTGGGCCTGGCCCGTAGTCAATGGGTAAGAGGCCAGCCCAGAAGCCTCTCCAGTGGGCAGCCCTCTTTAGTCTCCTCTGCAGGCATGGGAGACCTTTCTCCAGGGCTTCCTTTCCCCTCTGGGCCCTCAGCCCAGACTCGGCTCCCTCCCAACCTGATGGAACCCTCCCATGGTTACCCTGACTACGGGCTTGTCCCGAGTCAGCTCCACATTCCCCCACCCAAACAACAAGAGCCCACTCCAAAGCAGCAGAAGTTTCACTTACCCCTACCTGGCTCTCTGAGCTGGGGCTCGTTATGCCCACTGGACCATGCCGCTGGGGAAGAATGCCGGTTGCCCTTCCTCCCATAATTGTGACGACCGCTGGGGAGGGTCGCCGCCTGCGCCCCCTCCCGGATGCTCGTGCTGGGGAGAGCCAGATAATGGGGGTGTAAGCAGTGCAGGGCAGAGGTCAGCGACTCTCTGCCCGGTTGCCAGTGCTTCTGCTGGTGCAGGGAATGGTGCTGGGCAGAGAACAGCGTCACTCTGCCCTGTGGCCAGCTCTTCCGCTGGGGGTTCCCTGCTATAAATAAATCTAATAATAATAATAATAATAATAATAATAAACAGTGAAGATCAGATATGGTTCTTCACAATAGCTAAAAAAACCATAAGTGCTTAATCTTTTTTTTTTTATTCACTGGATAAAATTGCCCACTAAAATTTGGAAAGTTGTCTACAACTTGATGACTACTGTGCTTGGATCAGAGGTCTCATCACACCCATTGTCCTTGGTGCTGTGTAAGTTCACATGAATGACCCTGGGATCTTCGCATTTAATCATTAATTGTCTGATCCCTTAAATCCTTTTATATCGATGATCGTAGTTCTGCACAGCGGATCCAGGATATCTCTGTGTTTCACAAAGCCTCTGTCTCCCCTCGTTGTTTCTATTACAGCAGTGGTACAGGGTGCTGGTGCAGAACGTTGATGCCGCCACGAGAAAAGTCGATGTCCTGTACATCGACTTCGGGAATCAGGAGGCGCTGACGCCGGACAACTTGCAAAAAATGCATAAAGACCTGGAGCTGCTTTCACCGCTCGTAAGTCCGGCTTTCATTCTGCTTTTCCACCAAGACTACGAGTCTCAGCCTTCTGTTCTGGGGCTTATCTCCTAAAGAGTGAATGGAAAGATACATTTTACCGGTGGCCCGAAACGAGGCTTTTGTAATTATTCCATACTGCTTGTCATTTTAATGTTTAGTGAATGTGTAATTATGGGAAATACAGGGAAGGACCATGATGAGCTGGAGAAGCTGCTTACATATCATTTTTATACTGCTACTTACCATGCAAACAGAAATACTGTGATTTTCCCCAGGCGATGAAGTGTTTCTTGGTCTCCATCGCTCCCCCTCCGGGCGGGTAGTCCCCAGAATGCATCACAGAAGCCCGGAAACTGATGGATCAGCAGGAAGTTTCCATTAGCATTGTTGAGGTGCTGGATGAAGAGGTGCCCTGTTACGCTGTGGATGTATGTGTGCAAGCCTCAGGTGTGTAGGCTAACACTAGCTGGAAACTGATTCTGTTTCTGATATGGAACTTTGTTTCTTGGCGTTCTTATTATCTCAGACTGGTGCCTCTCTGAGTGATACATTTTGCTCTCTCATTTCAATCCATGAAACACGCATGCACTTTTGGGGATAATCCTTTTGGGGAGAAATAAATGTTTCCTGAATCTGCAGCTTGCTGACTTGGTATCAATGTCTGCTTGGCACGCAAGCTTAGTTATCTCGATAGCGGGTTTTAATCTGATTTACTGTATGCGCAGGGATACACGTGGCCAAACTACTTCTGGAGAAAGGATTTGCTTCCGCTCATGACAGAGGACGTATCTTAAAAGAAAACAACTCAGAGATTGGTAAGAGGGACGTTTCTATGCCATGTTGCCTTTGCATTGTCCTCTTGACATTCTAAATGCATTTCTTGGTACGTTTCTTTAAATATTAAATCCTACCCTTGTCCCATACAACACAGATGAGAGCTGAACTGGGTTTGATTGCACTTTCTATTTAAAAAGTCTTTCACCGTAATATACACATCAAACATTCTACTAATTACAGTGAATGGAGGTTACCATGGCCCAAATTGTGACCGTGATCAGATAATTCCTA